>NC_081354.1:2100314-2407814 GCF_030684315.1 Stegostoma tigrinum
TTAGAGGCTAGGAACAAAGAACATTGAACGTAGAACAATACAGCACAGAACAGGCCCTTTGGCCCTCGATGTTACGCCGACCTGTGAGCTAACCTAAGCCCCTCCCCCTACACTATCCCATCATTATCCATATGCTTATCCAAGGACTGTTTAAATGCCCCTAATGTGGCTGAGTTAACTACATTGGCAGGCACGGCATTCCACGCCCTTACCACTCTGAGTAAAGGAATACTGCAGAGAGTGCACCTCCTAATGCCCCAAAGCATGGCTACCATCTACAAAGCACAAGCCAAGAGTGTGAAGGAATAAGTGCTGGCCAGCCAGTGATACGCTCGTCTTATGAACAAATAAAAGAAAATTTTGGCAGATGAGTGCCTAGATTGAGTGTAGCTACCAATTGTTCCCTGAGGATTTGAGATTCTTGAACATGAAGAGAGTCATTCCATAAAAAGCCATTGTGATCGGATCATCTTCAGAGTTTTAATTTTTTTACATTTGAAAGCTGCTTATGGTAAAATTGTTTTGGCGTACTGTGTGAAATACAAATTAATATCCTGCTATTGGCAGCCATGACTTCAGCTTGCCTCTCGAATCTCCTTTTTGATACCCTCCACGTTCTCCCCCCCCCCCCCCCCCCCACCCCAGCCTTCATTAAAACTTATTTTTGAAGCTGAACTCTTTGACTGTGTCTCTGTTTTCCTGCATTAAAGTCTCAATATCATTCAGTGTCAAAATCTGACTGCTTCACACTCCTTTGGACTACTTCAAAATGTCTCATTGCCGTAGAAGTGCAATTTTAAAAGTTCATCACTTAGCTTTGGTCTTGTCCTGATTATCACTCCTTGGGAGATTCTGGGATGTCCAGGTTCTTTACTCAGAGAGTGGAAAGGGCGTGGAACGCCCTGCTTGCCAATGTAGTTAACTCAGCTACATTAGGGGCATTTAAACAGTCCTTGGATAAGCATATGGATAATGATGGGCTAGTGTAGGGGGCGGGGCTTAGATTAGCTCACAGGTCGGCACAACATCGAGGGCTGAAGGGCCTGTTCTGTGCTGTATTGTTCTATGTTCTGTGTTCTATGTTCTATGGGAAGAGGGAGATCTGCTCTGTTCATGATGCTTAATAGCTAGGCCCTGAAAAGTGCAACTAGTTATCTTATTTATTTTCTAAAGAAGTTCCAAACACCATTTGAAAATATAACTTGGGTCCAAGGCAGCTTTCTACATGTAAATGTTGCTCTCAGTTTACAGCACAGGAAGTGGCCATTTGGCCCGACTGCCTCAGGTCACTGCTTTCTCACCGGCAAAAATGGGACAGCAGATTGCCAAAGGCAGGATTCTGCTAGGATTCTAGCTGATAATCTCCATGTCATGATCAGGCTTCAGAAGCAGTTTCTTGATGTGATTTAATCTCTGTTGCAGTTACAGAGGGACTGATCTGTAATTAAAAGATTTATTCTGTGGGTCACCTCTATGAATAGGAAATGACTGAAGCAGCTTTCCAAAATGTGGGTAATCTTTGAAATCTTCAGAGCCTTGGATGCGATTTTAAGAGATGATCCAATCTTGACCCCCTGCTGCAAACAGTGACATGCCTCAAGTGGAGATAGAGGGCATATAGATTTCCGGACTCGGGACAAGGCACATTTCACCAAGCAGCCTCCCTTTGAGGGAAGAGTGTTTTCATTTGTAGTCAATATTTTGAGCCAGTCTGCTTTGACCGAGAATGGTGTTGAATGAAATGACTGTCATTTCCCTGTTTTTTTTTCTGTCTACTTGCAACAATTCCGCGGCACCAGCAGCAGCAGGTTTTAGTGTAAGCTGTGGCTCGTGGGGGAAGCCTGTCATCTCTGAGTCAGGGTTCATCACTCGTTCCAGATTTTTTGAGCGCAGAATCCTCATTGACACTAGCAGTGCAGTTCTGAGATTTTGCTGCCTTTCAAGTGAGACGTTTAGCCGAGATTGTGCCTGTCCTCCCCAGGGCACCTAAAAGAACGTATAGTCAGTATTGCAAGGATGAACAGAAGAGTTCTCTGCTGTATTTTTGGCTGTATTTATCCTGAAATCGCCATCAGCTCACCAGCCCCTCATCAAGAGCACCTAGGGACAGGCAATAAATTTTGGCCCAGCTGCTCGTGCCCAAGTCCTGTAAGTGTAGTTTTGAAAAAAATATCAGCTTCTCCACAACCACATTGCAGCTTAAATAAAAAAAGCGTGGGGCTGGATGAACACAGCAGGCCAAGCAGCATCTCAGGAGCATGTTGGGTTTTTCAGTGTACACACTGGCAGTACTATTTCTACAATACAACTGTATTCCCAACAGCCTCAATAGTTGTACATATCTTTGGGATCACCTGATAAGAGAAAAACATGGGACCTAACATCTGGGGTAATAAAAGTCGGGAATTCATTTGAGGTCAGAATCACCAGACCTTAGAGGATTATGGGGTTAATATGTCATCTGCTTAAGTTGGCAAGAGAAAACAACTTGTGCTTTACAGGATGACATGATATCACAAAGCACTTTACAGCCAGTGTTGTTTTTCTGTTTTGAACAGTATTTGCTCCTGTACTGTAGGAAATGTGGCAGGCAATCTGCACACAGCAAGATTCCAGTATGTGATGATGACCACAATTTGATTTCTTTAATGTTTGAGGAATAAATTTTGGCCAGGACATCTTGTGGTTGGGAGGATGGACGGACTGCCCTGTTTATCTTCCAAGTAGTGAGCGTGGGACCTTTTAAGTCGAACTAAGAAGACAAGCAGGCCTCTGATTTAACAACATGTTGGCATTAATACGCATCCGTCTCTTGGCTGACTTCAATGTGACTTTTGCTGCTGTATAGAAATTGGAGTAATGTAGGTCACATTGAGAGTTCAAGACAACCTATATTCTAAGCAATCTTGAATATTAAAGGTTAGAGAGATTAGCCAATCCTTTTAAAATATTTTGCATGCTGCTAATTAAGAAATTGTCTGCATGTGAATTGAAGTATTTACAATTAAGTATCAGCAATGATTCCCATCATTGAAAAAAACACATTCCCTTGGTTCTGATTATTGCAGTGTGAGCTGCTTCAAGTAACTAAGAATAGCATTAGACATGATATTTTCTTTTAGTGGGTGTGACTATGCGCTTGTGAAATCTGAGATTTTCTTGGTAGTTTCAATTCCACTTGGCCTTGCAGCAATGAAATACATTACCATGTGCTCGGCAATGGTGAAATTAAACAGCATGTGTACACTGTTCACTTCCTGTCCCAGCCTTTACTCTCACTTTATTGATTGTCCACTTTTTAGATCAGGACTCACCCCAAGAACCATCACAGTGACCCAGAATGCTAAATGATCAATATATCTGAAAAAAAAGCCAATAATTGTTAGTCAACAAGTTCACAGTTGAGAATTTTTTTTTGTAAAGACCTTATTGATTTCTCCTTTTTGTGCACCTGCATATTAAGTCAGCGTAGTAACTAGTTAGACTTTTTTTTTGCTACTTTAGTTATACTTTGAAATCAGGTAACCTGTACATGTTGACTCTGGGTCACATGCAACTTGCTTGAGGTTTAGCTTTGCTGTCGGTTGACTAACTCACTCTGGTGAAGTATGCCTTGCTGCTAAATTGATCCAGATCTGGTGCTCAGCCAGTGATATAATTCACTGGTGAAGTTTGCCAATGTAGTGATGTTCCTGGAGATTTCCTAGTTTTGCTTTGATTTGCAGCAAGTACAGATCAATCTGGTGATATTCTTGTGATGCTTCAAAACAGCAGTAATCTGCAAAATTGAATTACTTTTATATCCAATTCCTTGAAATATTTCAATGTGTCTGAGTTGCATGTGGCATTAATTTCAAATATTTAGATTGTTTGGGTAAATCAACTCACTTTGCCAAAGTGTTCCATTGTACCTCCTGCCTCACTGATGACTGCTACACCATTAAAATACATTCTGTGGAAAGTGAAGATGTAAAAGCAACTTGGGTGATGTGAATCAGGCACCTGTTGCTGCAAGGGATTGCTGTGTGTGCGTGTGTGTGTATTTTTGATCATGCAATCAAAAGTCTTGTTTAACAATAACCTTCATTAATGTGCTTTTTCGAAGGAAGCCTGTAATTATCTATTCTGTATGACCTACAATTCACTTAATTAAAATTCTTTTTTAATTGCAACCATGACTGAAATCCATTCCTCTTCCCTACTTGATGCAACTGTTTGGGAAACTGTTTTATTTTTGCAGGTTTCTGATGAGATCTTACTCAAGTGAGGATTTGCACCCATCAAACTGAGGCTGAAACTTCTCAGTCTGGTTTTTTTCAGCTGAAAGGTCATTACATTTTTCGACCTGGTTCTCACCTTTCTGACAGCCAGCAAAACCAACTCAACCTTTCCTTGATGGGTAAATAAAAGGAAACGCCACAGCATGTTTGAAGAGTGAGTGGATGATTTGTAATGTCCCAGTGCAGGTTTGCATGGCTCTCCCCCTCACGCCTCCTGCCCTTGTGCGGGTCTCCAGTGACACAAACCCCACCCCCGACTTGAAGAGCATCTTGCCCAGGATTGAGATTGCTGGTCAGAAGGTGATGTACACACCACCTTCGGTTACCCCCTCATCCCATGTACCACTCAAATTACTGAGGGCGCCTTGCTGGGTTGTTTCGAATATCTACAAACTACAATTATAATGCGAGTGCCTCATACAGCTATGGATAGGACTGTTAGAGATAATACTGTAGATTGTACTACTGTTAGATAGTTACACTTCCATGAAGCAATGAACAGAACTGAACGCACAGGAACTGCCTTTCCCATCTGCTCCAAGCCACTGTCCCTTCTCTGTAGGAGCTACCTCCTCCCCCTCTTTCTGTCGTCTCCAGTATTTCCTTCCTCCTTCATATTTCGTCCAGCTTCCCTTGGCTACATCAATATGGTTCACCTCAACCAGTCGCTGGGAATGAATTCACATTGTTACATGCTCTCTGGTTTGAGGTGATTCTGTTGAACTCCCTATTTGGATGTATTACGGACTGCCCTGTATTTAAGATTTGGACTTGGTCACAGTTCCAGTGGGAAGTAGCTGGTTGTTGCACCGATGAAAGGGACATCTCTCAGATTGTGAAACTGATAGTGTGTTGGATGCTCTGCACTTGTCCAGTATTAGCTTGGAATGCAGCAACTCCCTGCTGCTTTGGGAAGTGTGGATTGGTTTCCAGTGAGTGGAAGCAATGGTGCTCTAAAAATGTGGAGCTTATTGAAAGGATTCCCTGTGGTTTGAAGGAGGTGGAGTTCAGTCTTTTTGTCTCAATGGATAATAATCATTTACATCTTATGGGTAACTCCTCTGTTTTAATTTTTATACTTTATATTCTCTAAGCTCCTTTCCCCTGTTTCTGCTGGAAATTTAGAGGAGTGAGGGGTAACTTTGTTGAAATATATCAAGATCGTGAGTGGAATTCATAAGATGAGTGTACAAAGGAAGTTTCATCTTGTGGGTCAGCCCAGCTCAAGGTCAGAGTCCAGAAAGGACAGGTGGGAATTGGTACTTGTACTAAAATTATAAACTTACAATTACACTCTTATAAATCTCTGGAAGTCTTTTTCTGTGTAATTCAGCATAGGGATAGCTCTCTGTTTAACACAGTTCTGTTCCAAAAGTTTATATTCTTCACTTCAAATTCCTGCATTGCACAGATGAGAATTTAATTATTTGTTACCTTCTGGCATGTTTGTCGGATTCTATTTGGAAGGCTTTCTCTTTCCTCAAAGCACTAAATAGTAGTCATCCTCTTTTCAATTTGCAACTTTTCCTTCAAGCACTTCCTGATTTGATTTGCAGTGCATGGTTTTAACAGTGCTAATTATAGGTGTTTGCAACATACGTTTGTTGGGTTCCTGGACAAAGGCATGCCGCAGAATTCTGAAAACACTTTAAACCTGACTGCATTGGAAATTTCTTATTATTGTAAGGAGAATTTAAGAGGTGCTGACTATGTTTGACCAGTTTTGTAGCTTAACTCTAACCCTTATTGCTGCTGCACTTAGAGCAATTTAGCGCCTTCAATGCAGTAAAATTTCCTAAGATGTTTCACAGAAGAATTATCAGAAACTATTTGATTCTGAGCCAAGAGATGTTAGGATAAGTAGATAAAAGATTACTCAGGTTTTAAGGAGCATCTTCAAAGAGGAGAGGTATGTACATACGTGTAGGGATTCTCACTGGATGTGACAGGTGACAGTTACATGTTTCAGTAAATGCTGCTGGTTTATGCTGAGACTTGTTAAGATCAGGAACCTGGACAGCAAACCTGTATCGACATGGACTTTTCCCAAGCTGCTGAGGTGCATTCTGGTTAATGTACTAGTCAAGCTTTGAGCAAATATTTTGTTTTCATACAGAAATCAAACCTAAACAACCAGAAAAACTCCACAGGTGAAGTAGCATCATCACAGCAGATAAAAGCTCGTTAGTTGAACATGTTTGCTGTCTAGCTCACCTGTGCATTCCATCTTCCTTTTTATACACCCCTTCCCTGCAGCTCCCTCGCCTCCCCCTCTCAATAGATGCTGATGAGCATTTCCAGTACTTTTTTTGTTTGCTTGCTTCAGAACCCCATCGTCTGCTGTTTGCTGTATTGTCAGTTCCTGTTGTAGATCTGATCTGATATTTTAGGTTAGGCAGGAGAATGGTATGTCAGTAATTTAGGCCACTGGCAAAAGGGCCAGAGACAAAATGGAAATGCGATTTGTGCAGTGACTGTATGACACTAACATGTGAGTTGCATGTGTGCTTAGAAGTACAGTACCTCCCCTCCCCTCGATGCTGTGGGGAGGGGAAGAAGCAGCCTTTCCTGGTATATTTGGCAGGTTGGTACAGGTGCAGATGGCTCTCTCTGTGAACTCTTCCTCGCTGTGCTACACGGAACAGATTCCTTAGGAAGACACTTCTGTCCTGAATTCTACGTGTATGGGAGGACCCTGGAACTCCTCAGGAATGACTGATGATCCACTTGCAGGAGATAGTGTTTAACCTGTAGTGCTGGATCACACATGTCTTCACCACAGTCCTGCTGTGATGGGGCTGTGTTGGTGGGGGGAGGTCACAGCTTGGTTGCATACACATGTTTACCACATAATAAATTTCACATCTTTTCGTGTAACTGATCAACGTACCAGGGTTGGAGGGAAAAAAAACCCACCTTGATAACAGCTCTGTGCAGCAATGACAAATTCGACAGTTGTACGGATTACCGCTTGGTAATACATTTCACAGGCTTGCCTGTGTCTATCACAGACATTGCTTGAAAAGGGAAGTCGCTTTTAACTCTGTCAAATGAATCCTTTTCCATTGACATATAATGGTTGTGTTGAATTTTTGTGTTACAGAAAATTGTCAGATGCATGAATAGCAGCTTGCCAAAGAGTTTGAAGGTCACCTGGATCATGTAACCCAGCGCGGGAAAGTTTTGAACTTGAACGAGGCTTTGTGTTCAGTTCAAGTGGATTTTACATCAGAATCATTTTAAAATGAGTTCCTAGGGAGAAACAGTTTATAGTGGCAGAAGTGAGAAGAGAGAGATTTAAGATAAAAGAACTGAAGGGGAGATTTTGTTTGCACAGTGGATGGTGTTATAGAATTCAGAATGAAAATGAACATACACTTGAAAAAGAAACAATTGCTGTAGAAGAGGAGTCAATGCAGGCACTAAGAGTTGAATGACCTCCTTTGGTGCTGTGAAAGCCTGTGTGATTGGTAGAATACACTGTTTATTTTTAATTTGGGCTAGGTCAGTGAACCAGGATTTTATTCTAGATTGTTAACCTGGGGCAGCTTGAAATCGTGATTCACCTGAAGGTCTGGTTGTGAATCGAATGGGCATTTGGCCCGAGTGTTTGCTTGGACTGTAGTGTTTTTGCAGAGCTGACGTTTGATCAGGATTCCGTGGGAACTTCTTTGGAACGTAAAGTCTTCTGTTGGTTAGGGAGTTAATAAAGGTTGTGGTTCACTTGTCCCAAGTTATGCGAAGGCTGAATTTTGAAGAAACTGGATCCACAACCAATAAGTGCAGCTGCTAAGTGGCCATTTTTTCTGTTAAATAAACACAATCTTTCTTGATAACAAAGTGTGGAGCTGGATGAACACAGCAGGCCAAGCAGCATCTCAGGAGCACAAATGCTGACGTTTCGGGCCTAGACCCTTCATCAGAGAGCTCCTCTCTAATGAAGGGTCTAGGCCCGAAACGTCAGCTTTTGTGCTCCTAAGATGCTGCTTGGCCTGCTGTGTTCATCCAGCTCCACAGCTTGCTACCCCTTTCTTTCGTTGCCTGTATCTGCTTCTGTTTTAGTAGCTTGCCACAAATCAGATCCATTACATTGACCTCAATCCTATAACGTTTTCTTATGTTCATTTTAAAATCTGTTTATCATATAGTTTCTTCTGTGCCCCAACAAAATGGATCCTCTAAAGTTTTTTTTAAAATAGAAATTGCTAAAAAGTAGAAAAAGAAAGAAACTCAGCAGGTCTTGCCGCATCTGAAGAGAGAGAAAGAGTTAACTTTTTGAGTCTGGAATGGCTCTTCAGAGTTGAATGGGGCTGGTGGGTGTGGCAGATGTCAATCAACTGCCCTGCAATTTTACTTCAAAATTCATCCAACCTCCAAGCGTTCTGGTTATGCTTGGGCAGTAACTGATATCATGAACTCCAACTATGGGTCTATGACATCTTGTGTTTACTCAAGCGCCTTATCAAAATAAGGCAAGCAGGTTGGGGAGGCAATGGCCTAGTGGTATTATCGCTGGACTGTTAATCCAGAGGCCCAGATAATATAGGGGATCCGGATTTGAATCCTGCCGCAGCAAATAATGGAATTTGAATTCGATAAAATATTTGGAATTAAGAATCTAATGATGACCGTGAATCCATTGTTGATTGTCAGAAAAACCCATCTGGTTCACTTATTTCGTTCAGGGAAGGAAACTGTCATCCTTACCTAGTCTGGCCTACATGTGACTCCAGACTCTCAGCAATGTGGTTGACTTTGAACTGAATTAGGGATGGACAGTAGTACTGCCGAATTAGTGCAGCCCTCATCCCGTTAATGAATAAAGAAAAGTCAGCTAATTCCCAGGAGCATTAACAAAAACTGGCACCAAGGCAAACAGATATCAGCATGGTTGACCAACAACTTGAACAAAGACATAGTTGTTAAATAAATGCCTCAAATGAGGTACAGCCACAGATGGGAATAGGGAGGAGATCCCAGAGCATGAAATCCAGGCAGACCATGAGATGTAGGAGCAGAAGTTGGCTATTCTGTCGATTGAGTCTGCTCAATGGGATCGTGGCTGATCTGATAATCCTGAGTCATACCTTGCTGCCTTTTCTCCTTAACCCTCAATTTCCTTCCTGCTTAAAAAAAAGTGTATCTCAGCCTTCAGTATACTTAATGACTCAGCCTCAGGCTTGAAGAATTTCATGGGTTCCCTCCTCTCTGAGAGAACAAATTCCTCCTCATCTCTGCCAGAAATGGGAGACCTATCATTCAGATATCATACCCTGTGCTCCTAGTCTCTAGCACAAGAGAAAACAACCTTTCCACATCTATCCTGTCAAGTCCCCTAAGAATCTTGTATGTCTCAGTAAGGTTACCTGTTATTCTTCTTAACTCCAATGAGTACATGCCCAACCTACTCAACCTGTCCTCATAAAACAATCCCTCCATACCCAGGGTCAACCGAGTGAACCTTCTCTGGACTACTGTCCAATTGCCAGTCTATCTCCCCTTAGGGGATTAAATCAGTGTTTGAGGTGTTCACCAATGAGTGCCTTGTACAGTTTTAGCAAGATTTTCCTACATTTACACTCCGTTATCTTTGAAATAAAGGCAACATTCCCGTTGCTTTCCTTATTACCTGCTAGATTTAGGTTTTACTATCACTTATACTCTTGCATCCTGTGCTTGAGTATAACAGTGTTGCCGCACACAATGCCATCTTAGGTTGAAAAATCTTAGTTACAGAATTAGAGAAATGAAGAAATAAGTTTTAAAAAGTTTAGCACTGCAGTCATATTAGCATAAAAGTGAAAAAATAAAGTGAGCCAAACATTACAGACCTTTCTTGAGCCATGTACATGCAGAAGCTCCAAGTTGGGCCTACTTGGGAGGGCTCGCTGTCCCCTGTGCTGAGCTAAGACCTACCCGGTCAAACCAAGGTTCACCGCCACTTAAAGACTTTAGCTCCAGTCGCCACTCCTGCCATTCTTTGCAGTTGTCATCTGGGCTTGCTCTGTCACTGCTGCCATTTCATGTTTGGAGTAAGGGAAGGTTTCTGGTTGAGACCAGCCTTGTTTATACCCATTTTAATCGTCAGTTTAACACCCAACAGGTCAGAGTCCACCTAGAACAACTCTCCAGAATAATTGAGGAACCGAGCATTTCTGTTCTTGGCCTACGACAGTGTTCCAACAAAGTGCACTGCAAACTTGAGGAACAGCACCTCATTTGCCACTTTAGGACTGAGCATGACCTCTGGCCTCTGTCTCTCTTGGCTCTCCCAGATCTTTCCTAGCTGTGTTATGTTTGTGCCTTGTATACTTAGTTCTCAGCAGAGTGGACCGTTTTCCCCTTTTCAGAGCTTCACTGACACCCATTTTACCCCCTCAATCACTCCTTTTGTCTTTGGCTCTGAGCACTCTCACAATCTTGTTACCCTGTTCCACTTGTTTCTCCTCCATTCCACGTTTAAAGTATGCCTGTGGGAAGTACTTGGAAATGACAGCTCCCAACAAGGGTGATTGATCTTTTTGTTGGCTGCAGAAATTTGATTTGCCACCATGTGCTTTCTAGAATGTTCAATGTCGTGACAAGTAATCACTAAGTAACTCACTGACAGCTGCAGCAATCATGGGACAAGATCACCTGAGAACATGCTTCGGTGGGGGAGTGTCTGCCAATTTTGAGACTCGTGTTCTGGGAATGATTAATTCTGGGATTATTGCATCAAAGCAGCAACTTTTCTCCCATTTCTAAATATGTGCTGGAGATCTGAAACAAAACAGAAATTGCTGGAGAAACTCAGTATGTCTGGCAGCATCTGTGGAGAGAGAAACAGTTCATGTTTCAAGTCTGGTGACTGCATCAGAACCATTATTAAAATTGGAACTATTTAGGTATTGCTTTAATGTTTTTCTTTTAAGTAAGACCGTCATTCCTCCGTATTCCTGAAAACCCCTGTGAATGATGAAATTGTAGGTTGAAAATAGTGTGAAAATGTGAATTTTGTCTGTGGATATTAATTTTTATTATTTCTTCGTGCAGATAAGTTTGCAATTTGTGATTTTGTGAACACCGGATGTACTAATTTTTGTTAATGAGTTGGCTAGGAAATCTGCGCATGCATACATTTGAGTTTATATGTATGTTGGTAGTAATGAGGGGCGGGTTTGGAAGTGTTTGTGGAAGTGGGGCTTGGCTTCACTTGCTTTTGTGCTGAAATATTCAGAGTGTTGCAATGCCATAGAAAAGAAGCCTTTTGATTACTGTTAACACAGTGGAGCTGGTGGATCACAGCAGGTCAAGCAATTCCTTCATCTGCGTTCTGACAAAGGGTCCTGACCAAAAACGTTGACTTTACTGTTCCTCTGCCTAGCTTGCTGTGTTCCTCCAGCTCTATACTGTGTTGACCTTCACTCCGGGAGTTCTTGCTCTCTCTGAGTGACTTAAAACCTCCTAGATTACTGCGGCTGTTACACTGTAAACCTGCACCAAAACAATGCTGATGTGAGGTGTAAACAGGTGAAGGGTTTTCCTGATACCCAGCTCAGTTGATGTAACTGACATGGCACTGTTTGAAATCAGACCAGTGTATGCCATGATTTGTGGGGTCCCTGGGCAAGGGTGTACATGTCTGTGTGAGGGGTGTTGCACAAATGGCAGCAATGTGAAAAGCAGAGGTGATGTAGCTATGAAGTGTTTTATCTTCCTAAAAAGAACATCTTCACCTTCACGTTTCCTTTAACCTGAGCCCCAATGTCAATGGGTGGCTGTAAAATAGGAACTGGAAATTTAATGCTTTATCATAATTTGCATTCTTCCCCACTACTTCCCTTGAATAATTCACTGACCCGTTTTCATGTGAGTGACAATAAGGAAATATATTTGGGTTGATAGAAAATTCTCAGCTTTATACCAATTACAGTCCTATTGACTTGTGTTTGATAGCGCAGAGGAGAGTGAAACGAGGAAGTGAAACAGTTGTTTTAACTGAACGTTCATTAAGCAGAGTTCTTGTGTGCTACAGATATTTAGCAGTTGCAGCAAACTCTCAGAAGAGACCTTCCAGGAAATGAGACTTGCATTTATATAGCGCTTTTTGTAACCTCAGGACATTTAAAAGCCTTATTAAAAACAAAACCAATAAAGCACTTCTGAAATGTTGTAATGTGGCAAACCTGATAGTCAATATACAGTGAACATATTATCATGAACAGCGATGTAATAATGACAAGATTCTATTTTAGTGATGATTGAGGGGTAAATATTGGCCCTAGGCCACCCTGCTCTTCTGTGAAATGAAGCTGCAGGATCTATTTATGTTTATTACAGAGCAAACAGGATCTCAGTTTAATGCCTCCAGTGAAAGATTGTACATCTGACAGGGCAGCACTCCCTTAGTATTGTCATTTTTGATGTAGCAGCTTGTATTTTAGATTCCTGTGCCTGTAGTGGGCCTCCTAACATGATGCATCTCTCTCCTCCTTTCAGACACTTTTAAAGCATGGCATTTCGACTAAGTGTTTGTTCACCTGCTCCTGCTATAAAGCAGCAAAATATCCTGTGGTGTTCCAGTGTCCCTTTTGGTTTGGTGTCAGGCGTTGTCTGAAGACGGAGCACCTCAGGATATTTTGCTGCTATATAAATTCAAGCTGTAGTTGGTAGAGGAGACATCCCTTCTGGGAAATTGATGCAGAGATGTGAAATTGTTGCAGCTGCTTTACAGCCAGCCTCCTTTTATTGGAACAGTCCACTAACAGGTGCCTTGGTCACATTACACCAATAGTGTACTGCCATGTCTACAGTAAGTCTCCACAAACAATGCCACCAGACAAAAATAGGCTCTCTAAGCACATGCTGTAAAGATCCATAAGTTTCAGGAAGTGCAGACGGAGTAAATCTCCAGCTACCATTATGAGATAGGGTTGGAGGGTTTGAGCTATCAAGAGAGGCTGAATAGGCTTGGAACTATTTTCCCTGGAGCAACGGAGGCTGAGCGGATGACCTTGTAGAAGTTGTAAAATCATGAGGAGCATGGATAGGGTGAATAGCCAAGGTCTTTTCCCCAGGGTAGAGGAGTCCAAAACCAGAGGGCATAGGTTTAAGATGAGAGGGGAAAGGTTTAAAAGGGACCTAAGGGGCAACTGTTTTCCCCGTACAGGGTTTGGTGTGTGTATGGAATGAACTGCTAGAGGAAGTGGAGGAGGCTGATACAATTACAGCATTAAAAAGGCATCTGGATGGGTACATGAATAGGAAGGGTTTAGGGGGATATGGGCCAAAAGCTGGCAAATAGTACTAGATTAATTTAGGATATCTGGTTAGCATGGTCAAGTTGGATCAAAGGGTCTGTTTCCATCTTTGACTGTCTTCACTCTGCGGTATACTAGCCCCTGCTGAGCAGCCAGCATTGTTAATGGAAAGTGATATGTGAGACATTCGCTAAACCTTGTAAAACCAGGAATGAAAGTCCTTCGTTCTTTGTTCAGTTAAATGAATAAATTCCTGCCTGTTGACAAGCTGTCATGGGACAGGGTGGGGGGGGAGAAGAAATATGGACTCTGTGTATCTGTCCAGTTTCAGTGGCTGTCTACAAAAGTTTTGTATATGAAATAGTTTGCCTCTCTCCTTGGACAGTCCCTCTCAATTGGGTGTGGGAACTGATCAAGAGAAGTTTAAAAAGTCTATTTGGCATCAATGATTTGAATTCTGTTTTTAAAGAATGAAATTTTATGCAGTAAATCAAAAGTCTTGTCAGAATATATAACTGGAACAATTATATTTCCTGCTTTTTACACATTGAATTATAAAATGTATTTAAGTTAATAAAGTTATTAGAATTTATTTCAATTAGATGCCAGAGATGGTGAACAAATTGGACTCTGCCAGAAATCAAGCCAATAGCTCTGTCAGGTCAAAGATGGGCTGTAATATTTGTAAACATTCAATTCTTTAAGTTTGGGAAAACACAAAACAAATTTTTACTGAACATTCCAGCAAGAGCATTATCCATATGAAATAACTATGCTTTTTCAATCAACATCCCTTCCTTATTCACTGCTGTTTCTTGAAGACGTATTTTCCTTTCAGTTTGACCCTTTGTGTGTTCTTATTTGCACTCCAGAAAAGAAATTTTATTTAGTTGTTTTTTAAGATATGAATGTTACTGGCAGCGCCCAGCATTTATTGCCCATTCTTAGTTGCCCCTTGAGAAGGTGGTGGGGTGAGCTGTAGTCCATGTGCTGTAGGGAGACCCACAATGCCCCGGGGAGGGAAATCCAAGATTTTAACCTGGCCCTATATTTCTAAATAAAAACCAAAAGACCTGCAGATGCTGTAAATTAGGAACAAAAATAGAAGTGGCTGGAACTGCTCAGCCAGTCTGGCAGCATCTGTGCAGGGAAAAATCAAAGCTAAAGTTTCAGGTCCAGCAACTGTTCCTCAAAACTAAATCAGGAGGGTGAGTGGCTTGGAAAGGAACTTGCAGGGTGTGGTGTTCCCATGTATCTGCTGCCCTTTTCCTCACAGATGCAAGTGGTAGTAGGTTTGGAAGGTGCTATTAGAACAGCCTGGGTGAATTTCTGCAGTGCATCTTGTAAATGGTACAGACTGCTGCTAGTGAGCATCGGTGATGGAAGGAGAGAATACTTAAAGTGTTGGATGAAATGCCAAGGCAAGGTTGATTGTTGAGCTTCTTGAGTGTTGTTGGAGCTGCACTCATCTAGGGAAGTTAGGAATATTCCATCACACTCCTGATTTTATTTGTGCCTTGTCGATAATGGGCAGCTCAGGCTAAATGTCTGGAAATGAAAGTTTTCTATCAGCCCACTCTTACCACGCAATTCTGCCCCGGCGCTCAAAACCCATGGTGAGCCCCTAGACAATGTGGATCATTTCCAATACTCTGGGAACTTCCTGTTGGTGAGAGCAGACATTGAAGAAATCCAACATTGACTCAAATATATCAGTCTTTGGAGGCCTGAGGAACAGGGTGTTCAAAGTCTGAGTCCTCAAACCTAGAACCAAGCCCATGGTCTACATGCAACTGTAGGCCCCACCCTCCTGTATGCATTACAGGCATGGACAGTGAAATCCCTGGAGAATTATCACCAGTGCTGCCTTTGCAAAATCCTGTAAATCCATTGGCAGGATGCACATCCCAACGTAAGTGTCCTCTCCCAGGCCATTTTCCCCTGCTATTGAAGCCGTGGTCAAATGACCAGCTATGGGCAGGCCTGAACTGAATCTTGACTCTGAGCTCCAAAATGGAAAGCTATCAGTAGGAGGACAGATGAAACACTACAAGGACACTCTGAAAGCCTCCCTGACCAAATGCAACATTCCTAGTGACACTTGGGAGGTGCTGATCCTAGAACCCATGAACTGAGAGCATCCAATCAGTGAGTGGATCACATGGAGGCAGGGGCCAATCAGCAGAAAGAGTTGACGGAATCCAATGTGTCTGCTCCCCCAACCTCTCAAACACAGTCTGTAACCAACCTGCCCAAACCACCAGGGACTGTCTGCCACTACACAACTGGTCCATTCCATCACAGCACAACCCCCCAACCCCACTGTGGAAGCAGGTTAGCGTCACCCCCCCCCTCCCAGAAGTTGGTGATGATACTTGATAGGCTTTGGGAGGTTAGGAGACCAGCTCCATGTTCCTTCATCCAAACTTAATGTTGTGGGCTCAGTTTGAATGCTGAATATTAGATGATGCATCAGTTTGCTTTCTAATAATTTTAGCACATGGACTTGTCAGTGGTCCTTTTATAATACATTAAGCTCCCAACAAGAAAACATTGCTTTAATGTGTAGGTAAAACCACATGACTGGAGGATTATTGTCATTTTGGCTCTTTTTTGTTTCTACATTAAGGAAAGTCCAGACTTCAATTCCTGGCATGTTAATTTATTTGAGCCTGTCTCTGGAGACGAGTTTCGCAACTTTGCTTCTTCCATTGTCAGATTCGAGCAGTAATCAGCTTGTTCTGTTTTATAACTACACAGATCTGAATGGTCCTAATTTGAGGCAACTTCACTAGAAACGTGTCATATTCCACATTTAGTCCAGCCCTGAGTAAGGGGAAGCTCAGAGGGGCCAGCACTTTAAATGAGAGTGGCACGTTGTTTCTGTTGTCTTGCTCCTTTTTTTTAAGGATTTAAAATGTATTTTATTTCACATTTCCCAAAGACTCCACTTTTACACCATGTTTAATACTGATAGCGTTTCACAATTTCTGATGGACTGTGTAAATCCATTAAACAGTTGTGGATCCTCATTTTGAAATAATGCCCCGTTTTAGAACTTTCACTGCATGGAGACTTTCATGTTAATAGATCTGGAGTGACTGACCTCCCACCTTTCACTTCTGTACTTTATGCAGAACCCTGCTCCCTGTATCCTAATTCAACAGGGACAGACTTTCCTCATTCCTAAAATGATGGAGAATGAGAAAGAGCCCAGATTCACCATAAGCTGCATATGCAGCAAATGTGAGCTGAGAGAAATTTTTTTGTTTCAGTGCAGCCAGAGTAAGGGGATGTCGTTGTTCCCCACCCAACGCCCCAGTCACGAGAGTGACTGATGTTTTGATTCTGAGCTGAGTGAGTGCAGTGACTGATATTGCTCTACTGACTCATGGTGTGTCATGGAACTCCAAGTGAAACCAGAGCATTGGAGGGGTTTGGATATTCCTGCAAAAACCATTGGTGTTTATTTAGCACTTTAAGCTAGGTGCAGTGTTTCACAGGAGTGTGCAACAAAGCAGTGCACAGCTTCTAGCAGGAGATCAATCACTTCATCCAAGAGGTAGCTCCACGTTGTGTCTGAAAGGAGCAAGTGTGGAGATTGCTGGAAGTAATGACTGCTGACAGTCGAGTGGATGGTGCTTATGATCTGAGGAGTGCAATTGAGGCTTGTGGGACTGGTGGAAGTCTTGATGATGATTAGGAGCAAGATGTGGATTTGCAGATGAAGGGTTTTAAAGTCAAAATGTTCCTCAATAGCTGGTGCATATCAGAGAGTGATAGGTGAACAGCACTTTGTCTGAGTTAGCATTAGGCACAAGAACTCTGAAAGATATGAGGTTTCTGTAATTGAGAGGGTGACCAAGATAGTTCATCAGTCCAGAACCTAGAATGCAACAAGTAAATGATTAACCACTTAATCCAGCTTTGTGCTAAGGAGAGTTCCTATATTTTATGAAGCATTTGCCACTTTACCTCTTCAATTCACTCCCTGTTTAAAACAACAGTTCTGTTCTGGGAAATTATCTCCTGTTGTGTTTGTTCAGTCCTTGGTGTGAGTGCAACAACGTGTTCGTAGATGGTGTTCAGTCATCTTCAGCTGCTATCGTATCGTGTCTTACCCATTGTGGCTAAAATGAGCTGTAAAGTCATCCCGAGCTGAAATGCTGTTCAAAATTTAATTGCTTCTTTGAGATGGGTCAGGTTTGTTTAGAGGATTTCACAACAATGAGACTGTATTTTGGTATTGAGATGCTGCGCCATCCACCTGAGCGGCTGTGCAATGTACAATAAGGGAATTAGAGTGCCTATTACTACCAGGTCACTGGGATGGCCGATACATCCCAGCTGTCAATAGGGAATGAAAACCAAGTTGGACCTTCTCAATACACTACCAATGTTTGGTGATGGATCAGCCAATACTTTCATACCCTCAAATTTAAATCTGTTCTGAAAACAACGTTGGTAAGGCCAGCATTTATTGCCCATCTATCACTGCCTTGCAAAGCTGGCAATGGACCTCTGTGTTACACAGACAGCATTCACAGAATCACTTTGCCGCTGAGCAAAGGTGGATTTATTTAGATCACTGTTTATGGCTGAAGTAAAGATGGATGTGTGTATGTGTTTCCAATTATCACCTTTCCCAGTGTTCCCCACCCCTCATTTCTGTTCTGCACACAGACTGGCAAATCTTCAACAGTTTGAAAATTCTCGTTGTTCTGTTCAAATCTTACCTTTGCCTGCCCCCCCATCTCTGTCACCTCCTCCGGCCCCTGCACCCTAAACTCTGGCTTCTTGCAAATCTCTCTATTTTAATCAGCACACTTTAATGTCCGCTGTTTTACTGAAGTGGGCTTGCGGAAAAGCTGACCCTGGAATCCAATTTCTGACTGTCCAAGTTAACAAGTTCATATAGCGACTGCCGTGCCCAGGCCTGAACAGAAAGTCGTGAACACAGGCCCAGACCACCATGCAGTCAAACCTTCCATTCATTGACTCTGTCTACACTTCTTGTTGCTATGGAAGAGCAGCCAACATCATCAGACACCCTTCCCATCCCGGTTATAATCTCTCCTGACAGGCAGCAGGTACAAAAGCTGAAATGCATACCAATAGATTCAAGAACAGCTTCTCTGCTGTAATTAGATTTCTGAATTGACCTCTCAAATTTCAGATCTCATATTGATTCTGTCTTTTATTTGTCCACCTTCTTTGCAGCCATAACTTTGTATTGCTTGCTGTTTTCAATCTCTCAATGATCATTGTATGTTACAACCTGCCTGTACTGCGCACAAAACACAACTTTTCACTGTGCCGAGGACAATAATAAATCAATTCAAACAAGCCCTTTTTGTTTTGAGCAAGTTCTGATCAGAAGCCAGTGCTGCAAGGAGCTTGCAATGTTGAGCTCATGTGGAAGGCTCTGTACCATGCCCCAGGAGATCACACCTGGAGCACTGTGCATAGTTTTGCTCTCCAAACATGAACATGTGCCTGCTTCAGAATAGGTGGGGGCATCATAGGTTTCACAAGTTTGATTGCTTGGGTAAGTAGAATAGCCAATGCAGACAGACTGGTTGAAATGGGTCGATATTCTGTAAAATTTAGAAGAATAAAAAGGCATTTCTTTGAAATATATAAATTAATTGCAGCACTAGACACTGAGCCTCCTACACCCCCACTCCTACCTGGGCTGGTGAGCCTTAAACTCCTGTTCTCAGTCTCAGTATAGGTGCTGGCCCATTTAGGACTGGTCAGCGGGAATTTCTTCACTGAGGATTGTAGATTGATGCTGCCTGACCCAGAGAGTTGTGGATGGTCAGTCATGTGTGTTCTGCACAGCAGTTGAAATAATTCTGGGCGCAAAGAGTTGGGGGGTATCAGGAAATTGCTAGAGGAGTGAAGTGGAACTGTAGGTTCTGCTGTGATCTTGCTGAACAGCAGACTACGCTTGAGTGCCAGGGGAGTTGACTACTGTTCCTTTTTCTTGTGTTCATCTCTTTCTGTGGTGACCTTGTGAGCTTCTAGGATATAAAAAATCTGATTCTGTGAATGCTGTCTGTGTTACACGGAGGTCCATTGCCAGCTTTGCAAGGCAGTGATAGATGAGCAATAAATGCTGGCCTTACCAACGTTGTTTTCAGAACAGATTTAAATTTGAGGGTATGAAAGTATTGGCTGATCCATCACCAAACATTAGTAGAGTATTTACTAGCAGGCTTTGTTTGAAGGTGACATTTCCAACTCAGTCCCTTGGCAATGCTGGGGATGCCTCTGTTGATTCAAATTGAGGTGCCCCTGAGGAGTGACAGGTGACACAGTAGGACTTGATCCAATTAATCCTGGCACCTGTTGGGAATTTGGCTCATGGATGCTTCAGTTGATTTAACTGGCATCAAATCTAAGAGGAATTTGTTGTTTTTGATCAATCTGATCTTTAGTTACTGGCATTGCATGGAAACTGGGCAGTGCGCAGTTCAAGAGGCCTGTCTTTGAGGAGTTTCCTTCAGACTCACTATCTCCTGTCCCCAGCGCTGTCTAATGTGTCCGGCCAACTCAAATTTAGTTCTACATCTTTGTCTTGAGGACAGGATCCCAGGAGCACAGCTGCATTTATTCTTAACGAGTAATGCCTGAATTCTTCAGGTCAGGCAGTCTTTGGTGATATCTGAAACATCACTCCTTTTATCAGAGCTGCCTGAGGGTGGTACCTGCTCCCCTGAGCCTGGGTGCTGCCTGCATTTTCTCATTTTGATCTTAATGTTGTAATATTTGAAGGAAACTAGCAAAGTGAGGAGTGAAAGGCTATATTTAAGATGTAGTGACAGTGGTGCAGCTTCCTACCAAGAATAGGGTAAGTTATTCGTGTGCTAGCTTCATTGTGTTGGAGCTGATTGCTTTGACTGTAATCCCTGTGTTTGCAAGATTTGACATTATGCTCATATTCCATCGGCTAATACCGTTCTTGTGTGCAATTATGTTCACTCTTGCTGCAGCCTGACATTTTATTTTGTGATTTGCTCCTTAATGATCCGTATGGAATTATTTAGATTGGTTCCGCCCCCCCCCGATTCAGGGCACTCAATGAATGAGCGCAGGTTACCTGGAGTTGAACAGGTTGGGAGCAGCTATACTCTGCTCTTTGTCTTATTCAGACCTCCTCCCACTCCCTCTGCTTTGACCCATCCTATTAGCAGATTCTTTCTCCCCAACATTCCACCAGCTTCCTTTCTAAAACATATTCATTTTATTACCTCAGTCACACACTGTGCTATGGAGTTCTACCTTCTCCCCACTCTGAGCGCACACATCTCAACATACTGGTTTGCAGGATTTGCATTATTTGGGTTTTCTTGTCGCAAAATTTGGACTAGCTTCTGAAGAGCTGTTTTACATTACACTTCTTTAAAAATAGATAAATGGGCATTTTTGTCAAGCACGAAACATTTTTTTTAACATGGCAGTTCATGTGATTAGCTCATTTGGTTGTTGTTCACCCTTCCCCAGATGCTATTCGGTTTTCGGATCCATCAGTTTGCGCCCCAGATGCAGCAGCTGGATACAAACATGTGGCTGAGTAACTTCATTCCTTTTGTTGTTCTGTCTCCCCTGAGTCTATTTGTCTCAATAGTGTGTTTACATGACTGAGATCTGGGGTTGTCTGGG
This sequence comes from Stegostoma tigrinum, assembly GCF_030684315.1. Lineage (NCBI taxonomy): Eukaryota > Metazoa > Chordata > Chondrichthyes > Orectolobiformes > Stegostomatidae > Stegostoma > Stegostoma tigrinum. The sequence continues at coordinate 2,121,505 of NC_081354.1, forward strand.
CAGATAGTATTAATTTAAAAATATCTTGCAAAAAGTAGTGATTCCAGTGGGGGAAGAGAGAGGATTTTTCTTTTGACTCAATGTTGTATCTGCTCCATTTCAAATGTATGTTTGTGTTTGAGGATATAATTTAGTACATCTACTCAAGTTAACAGGTAACTGATAGCAGGCAGTTAGCTAACTTGTGAGTTAAGTGGTTGAAATAATTGGTTTAGTTAGTTGCGGAATGATCAACAAAGGTAGAATTTTGACTTGAAGACATGCTGTAATTATAGTCAATGTTGAGCAAAATTATTTTTCAGCTGAGAGCATGCCTTTTGGCCAAGATTTGGATATTCTTTAATTCTACCAGGAGTATAGGGGAATAGCTTGAATGCTAGGATAATGATAAGGAGAAAACTGAAGAGTTTTGGTTGCCAGATCACTGTAAATAAACACAGAATCCAACAGCACAGAAAGAGGCCCTTCAATCCATTGTGCCTGTGCTAGCTTCCTGAAAGAGCTGTCTGGGCTGTTTCTTCCTCCTGCCTTGCAAAATACTGTCCTGTCATTATTTTTCCAATTTATTTCTAAAAGTTCCTGTTGAATCTGTTTCCTTTTCAGGCAGCATGTCTCAGGTCACAACACACTAACAGTAATTTTATAAAATCAATATTAAAATACCTAGTATTTCAACCTTAATTCTTTTACTATTTACTTTTGAACTGTCTGGTTGTAGATCTTCTTACCAATGAAAGCATTTTCTCTGTTTTACGGTTCCAAAGCCCTTTTGTTTTAAACATTTGAAATTTCCTCCTAACAGTCTCTGGAAAAGAGCCCCCAATCGCCTCTACACCTCCCTCTCCTCAGTTTCGATATCCCTCCAAGTGACTTGTCTCCAGAATTACACACCGACCTGAATTCTTGCTCAGGTTTAACATAACTTCCTACTTGTACTCTTTGCATCATCTTATAAGCCACGAATCCCAGCTGGCTGTTTAACAGTAATGTCTATTTGATCTGTCACCTTCAATGGTTTTGCCTGTTTATGACGGATCTCACTGTTCTGCAGTTCCTACAAACTATTCAGTTCCTCTTGTCCCACTGCCTGTTCTCCCTGTCAGTGTATCGGTTCTTGTTTGTCTGTGTTAAATTTCATCCATCAAATGCCATTGTCCTGAAGTCTGATACTGTCCTGCCCACTGCTTCTTACCTTTTGAGTTTCATGTTGTCTGTAGCTTGTCTCACTGTGCCCTTAATACCCAGGTGCAGATTCTCACTCTGACTGCTGGAAAAACTCTCTCATCCAGCTTTGTATCCTTACTGCCACAGCTGCTGTAATTCCATGTGCTTCAGTTTGACTAGTAGCTCCAATCTGGATAACCAGACAAGGCCTGCACTGGAATAGTGTGAAACATCCCAAAGTTGAATCAGGCCTTTTCCTTCAATATTCAAGCCTCCTTGTCCATCAAAAACTCTTGTGTATCGTCTTATTGCTGTGGGTTTGAACCATTAAGTATTTCAGCTTAAAGTGTCTGTCTTTGTGAAAAGTAAGGACTTCTAATTAAATATTAGATGCTGTGACTTGAGGGTATCACAGTAGATCTCACAGCTGAGACCCACAGTCAGCGTTCTGTTGTTGAAGGTGGTGCCCACTTGTAAAACCACAAGCCTGGCGAATAGAAAGAAAGATGTGCATTTAATTGTACCTTTTATGAGTCTATGGGATTTGGCTTCTTGCGACACTAGACATGGTTTTCATGAGCTGTGTCCCTCTCTACAGATGCTGTGTTGTTGTTCTGAGTGCAGTTTCTGCTTTCCAGCAGCATTTTGTTTTTGTGTGACCTTCTTGCCACTTGCTCCCAAACTTCTGTTTTGAACCATTCACTGTCATAGCAGTCTGAAAAACCAATTTCCTTATCTGTTTGCAGGCAGATGGGCTCCTCAACAAGAGTTCATGCTTTTATTTTGCAGTGTGTGAGAACATGCAGGTGCTGAATGAAATTCCTAGTTAATCATTCAGTTGCTGTCAAATGTTTATGGTTGAATGCTTCAAGCCAGGACCTTTTCCTGTGGAATCTAAGGAGGTGTTTCCCAAGGATGGTGTAGGGACCTGAATTGTGGACAAACAAGCCGAGAGGCTGCAATGGCCCTTGTAGAGCACTCACCCTCCCACTCCCTCCCACTCCCTCTCTCTTCTCCACCTTTTCCTGGACCCTGCCCCCTTTGGTTCTTGCTGAGGGGCCACGGCAATTTTGTTGACTCCCTCACGATCTCCGGTGGAAATGTTTGGTCATCTCCAGTAGAGATATTTGGGAAGGCGAAGCCCAGGAATACACACAGACCTGAACAATGCTTGAATACTAGAATTTCTGCCTTTTTTTTGCTGAATTAGTTGAAGGACTTTTTTTGTACTGATAGCTGTCAGTTCAAAATGGTAAATGAGCACAGTGTTTAAAAAATGATGTTGTGTTGCCAGTTTTAACCCAAGCTGTTCGCCACCCCGTTTTTTTTTTTCAACGTCCAGCATCTCCAGCTGATTCCATGTAGAGTCCCAGGCCCAACTCAACCGGTTTGAAAGAAGAATTTTATCTTGTTCTTCTGAACTGAGATTGACTGTGCATGTGTTTTGGCAGTTATTTTCTATATCCTTTTAATTGCCATTCCAGCATTAGGAGAATAAAACAAAGAATTGTTAATGCTGGCGATCTGAAAGAAGGACAGAAATTGCTGGTGAAACTCAGCAGGTCTGGCAGCATTTCACCAGTAGTTTCTGCTTCTTCCCCCCCCCCCCCCCCCCATCAGGCACTGTATCTCCTAAATCATTTCTTCAGCTGCCTGATCAATGGGGACAGGTGATAGGGGTGTCACCTGAAACATTAACTCTGCTTTCCCTCCACAAATACTGCCAGCCCTACTGAGTTTTTTCAGCCATTTCTGTTTTTATTTCAGTTTATATAAAGCTGGCAATTTAACACAGTTGTTGTTGTTTACTAATGTTTGAATTTATTGACTTAAATCGAACCTGTGAGGGTGACGCTTAGAACAGTTTGGCATTTACCCCAATTGAGGAGAGGGTGTTTGGACAATGACTGCTTACCGAATATGCTCACACTAGGCATCTTATGGATGACGCAAAGAACTGTGGATGCTGTAAATTAGGAATGAAAACAAGTTGCTGGAAAAGCTCAGCAAGTCTGGAAGCCTCTGTGAAGAAAAATATCAGAGTTAATGTTTCGGGTCTGGTTCTGAGGAAGGGTCACCGGACCCGGAATGTTAACTCTGTTTTTCCCTTCACAGATGCTACCAGAGCTGCTGAGCTTTTCCAGCAACTTCTGATCTTATTAGTGACATTTACCACCAGCTCTGGTGCTGTTTTAGATAGTGCCTTTTAAAGATCCCAAACTCTGCACAGTTCATCAGGCAAAACACAAAGAGGCAATTAATACTTGGTCAAAAAGACTTTAAGAAGTGTCATTCAGGGTGAGAGAGATGTTAACTGTATTTACGAGTGAATTCTAGAGCTCAGCGCTCCAGGAAGCTGAAGGTTGTGACTGATGAGCTAAAGTAAACTGATGCACATGACGGAAGAATGCTGGGCTGATAGAGGTGACAGCAATTGGGTGGGACAAGAACATGCAGGGAATTGGATGTGAGGATATGAACATTAAAGTCCAGGTGTGTCGGTAATGGATGTTGATGTGGGACAGTCTTGCAGCAGTTTACCTGACTTTCTGGTGAAATGTGGTTTGAATGAGGTTGGCCTGGGGTGAACCAGATTTCTATTTGCAGCTGTTTACACTGTTTGATGGGTCAGGTGATTTTGAATACCCCAAGCTAACGTGTGCTGGGTGTCCCTGTTCCTTCAGCCTGACGTCCTCAGCCTGGTACTGAATCCAGTTTAGGGTCTGTCCTGCTGCATAGTCTGGGACCACTCCTTGGAGACTCAAGGAAAAACTCTTGACATCCCAGTGATGCAAACCCCACCCCCCCCCCCCCCCTTAACAACCTCTTCATTACAATTCTGAAATACTCAGTTTCACTACAAAGTTTTGTTTTGTTTTATAAGACTTATGTCCAATGATTTTGAAATTTTCAAAATCACAGTGTTATGATAGGAGAGCGATATCCAGCAGGAGAAGGACCAGTCACACTATGGTATAGGTAATTCACAGAGGAATCGGGGAGCAGTGAGCAGGATTTGGTTTTATGTAGTTTTTATTTAGGAGACACAGCCTGGAAGGGTTGTGGAATGAGGTATGTTTCCTCTTGGAGACAGGATATCAGACTGTGGGAGAAGGCAGAGAAGTTGGCTGGACTGAGTAGATGTACCAGAGAATTGATTCTAAATTCAAACCATTCATTGTATGAAAATTATTTTTCAGCATGTCTTCTCCGATTCTTTTGTCAGTTGCTTTCAAGCTGATCACTCCAGGTGACTGTTCAGCCATTGGAAACAGTGTAAACCCATAATGAAATTAAGCACCACTATCAAACACCACCTCCACTCTGAGGAGACCAACCTCAGCTACTCCAGTCTCTCCACATTACTGTAATCCCCAGCCCTAGCATGATTAAAGTAACTTTATTCAGGATCCTGTCTGGTGCCTTCATACTCTTCTGAACATGAGAATCCTAGAACTACCTCAGCTGGGGAATGATCACTTGTAGAGTTATTAATAACAAGCACTTATCAAAGGCCAACAGCTTGAGTAAAATAACCTTCACTGTTCTGTTTGGGGTTTGCAATGTCAGTGTATCAGTTTGTGTACACTGAGCAGGGATGCCTGTTGCCTGGTACTGTAAATCTATCAGAGGAAACTGAAAGGTACAAAGGGTGAGTTGGCTACAACAGACAGAGTCGCTTCATTAAAAGTTCAGAAGTCACACAGCACAAGTGACTTCACTTGACGAAGGAGCTGCGCTCTAAAAGCTTGTGATTTCGGATAAACCTGTGGGACTATAACCTGGTGTCATGTGACTTCTGACCTTGGCCACCCCCAGCCCAACACTGACACCTCCACATCATGACTTCATTAAAAGCCGTAGCAGTGGACATGCAGCGGTTAATATTTAAGGAACAGACCAATGCAACTATTGCAGCAGTTAGACATCCCAGAAGACCCTAACGATAAGGTCATTCGATGCAGGAGCAAACATAGGGCATTCAGCCCTTGAGTCTGTTCTGTCATGCAGTGAGATCATGGCTTGTCTGATAAGCTTCAACTCCACTGTGCTGATTTTCCCCTGTAGCCCTCCATTCCCTTACCGATTTTAAAAGTCTGTCTCCGCCTTAAGCATATCTGATGACCCAGGGTGGGTGCCCACCCCTTCCTCCCCCCCCCCCTCCCCAACACATCTCCCCATCTGCAAGTGGATTTGTCAATATTTAGAATCCAAAGCCCTCTGACAATTGGGAGTCTCCAGAAATCCATTCTGGCATCTCAAATTTTTAATATTTCTTAATAAGTTGAGTGAAGGCATTGAAAGCTATATAATTATGTTTCAGGTAAATTTAAATTAGGAGTCGAAGTATGTAAGTGGGCAGCAAGTTGCTAAGGGGCATGAACACATTGAGTTGGCAAAGCAGATGTGGGTTTAATGTGGGAAGACATAAGGTCATTCACATTGGACCAGGAATGATCAATTTTTGTGTATTATCTCATTGATGAGCAGCAGTGAACTGGAGGGGCGCAAAGAGATTTGGGAATTTAAGTTCATAAATGACTAACTCCTGCTTTATTGCTTAGAGTATTTCCCTGCAGTTCAGTTAGGATCTCTTATTGACTGCCTCAGTCCACTGCAGGTCTAATACTCCTGAATCTGACTTTGTAAATCTTGCACTGCTTTTCAATCTTGTTGCGCTTTGCTGCAACCTTTCCAATCTTCCTCATGTACCTCAATAATCAATACAGAATCCTGAATCACAATATTGATGTGACAGCTTGCTGATCTTTAATATTGAACTTGCAACAATTAATATAACCTCTTGTTCTGAAGTACTCCTATCTTAGTATTCCTTTCAGTTAGCTTGCTTCAATTTTATTAGAAAGTGTATGGATGTACTTACAGGGTACCGTCGGAATTGTATTGCACCTGTTTAATGTTCAGGTGATCTGCGCTGAGTGAACTTGTACTTGAATAGATCACTGTATATCACGTCTTTCTGTAAGGCTTAGTTTAATGTGTTCAGCTTCCCAATGGCCCCAGCCGTCGATATGTAATAGGTGGGACAATTTTAATGTTTTGTACTTTAGAGTTAATTTGTTTGTGTATTTGCATACTGCACTGTGGAATAGGGTAAGCTTATACTCCCCCGTGATGTATTCCTGCTCTGTTTGTTTGTGGATTCAAGGCACTTGACAGAAGACGAGTGAATTGGAGGCCAGCTGCCTACATGCCATGGCAGACTGAGCTGTCTTGGTCATGGAATGATGTGTGGGCAGTACCGTGTGGGAAGAAGTAAAATCTCAACAAAGGGTTTGTCGTTAACCCGGTTTCTTTGATTGTACATGAGCATTCGGGCTTGTGCGTAGGTTCTTGTTTTATAACGAGGCCACCCTCAGTCTGTTTTTGTAGCTGATTCTCTGGTGTTACCCAGTTGTAATCTATCAGGACAGATTGGATAATACACTTTTCACATCGTATGGTGCTGATCAAACACCAGTTATTATAGGCCTGCCGAGGCAAACCTTCCAACGTGTTTACTGGGAAGCTACCTAAATATTCCAGGGAGAAGAGATAGAGGGCTCTGTTAACAGGAGTTGAGATAAAGTACAATAGGAGATGGCTGATGGAAAGTGTAAATATTGGCATAGTCACAATAACTCATTTTATGTTAACCAACATGTATTTATTTAAACCTTTGTCTATACATTTCAATTTAATTTAACAATTTCATTGACCAACCTTCCATTTCCAGTGTAGTTCTGATCATATGAAATTTGAGCTTGGACTTTTCTCTCTGCAGAGAAGGAGGAAGAGAGGTGACCTGATCGAGGTGTACAAGGTAATGAGAGGCATGGATAGAGTCGATAGCCAGAGACTTTTCCCCAGGGCAGGATTGACTGCCACGAGGGGTCATAGTTTTAAGGTGTTAGGAGGAAGGTATAGAGGAGACGTCAGAGGGAGGTTCTTCATCCAGAGAGTTGTGAGCACATGGAATAGTTTACCAGTGGTAGTTGTGGAAGCAGAGTTATTAGTGACATTTAAGCGACTGCTGGGCATGCACATGGACAGCAGTGAATTGAGGAGAATGTAGGTTAGGTTATTTTGCTTTTGGATTAGGATTATTCCATGGCACAACATTGTGGGCCGAAGGGCCTGTACTGTGATGTACTTTTCTATATTCTATGTTCTATATGAAATTCCCATCTTACCCACTGATACATCATCATATGAATGAATTCTTCTTTGCAAGATACAATCTTATCAAATCCTTGAGCTGGTATGTTATGACTCGCGGTATTCTCTCTATATCTGTTCTGTATCATTGGACTGCTGCTAGGAATTTGAATTTGAGCAATTCTGCTCTTGCTCAAGGATGTACAGTAGCACATTGGGTTAACAGACATAATTCATTATGCTTTTTTAATAGAAATGACCAATTATCATAGGCAAATGTAGTTGAAAGAATATTGAATCTGACTTGGTGCCAATCTGACCCAATTGCTGTTAGCTAATGTATCTTTTAAACGTTTGATTTTGGATGTGCGTCAGTTTTACCATCAGCTTTCCTCTAAGGGCAATAATTTGGTTCATCGAGTTGGCTCTGTCTATCTGTTGCAAGATCTGACTCTGAAACCTGTCAATGTGCTTCCTTCCTAATAAAAGTAGCAGCTTTTCACATTTTGATCCAGTTGCTTTGGATGAAATGGCATTGAGATTTTCCAGATGGGGAATTGAGGATGAGGTTTGCCTTCATGCAAAACAGGCTTGAGGAAATATGTTGCAGTGACTGCAGCAAACATGTTATGTCCAATTCTGAGCAGCAGGCTTGAGGAAGGATGTGAAGATACTTATGGAAATTGTTCCTGGGATGAGGAGCTTTGGTGAGATAGATAGTTTGGAGAATCTGAGTCTTTTCTCTGAAGGATGGAATGTTGAGAGGAGATTTGTTTGAGGTTTTAAAATCATGGGCCTGGTAGCCCAGGTTGGGAGAAACTATTACATAAGGTAGTAGGATTGAGAATCTGAGAACGAAGATCTAAGGAAATGGGCAAAGCAAACAACACCAACATGGGAAGAAATATTTTCTGAAAGGATATAGGAAGTCCAAGATGTGCATCTTGCACTTTTCAGGCTAGGAGCAAGAACCAGACTTTTTGGGGATTGGGTTGGGGTGGTGGTAATAGAAGAAAAGGATATTTAGTATGGGGAAGAGGCGACTGATTGTTTCACCCATTGTTAGCATGGAGCTATAGCAAGAGCTGTTAACTGTCAATCTTCATTCTCAGACCAGCAAGTCAACTCTGGTCAATATGTTGCCAACGGAATGCAGACTCCACTTAGACTTTTCAGTCTGTTTTTTGCATCTTCATCTGGTAAGTGCAAGGCAGAAAGCTTCAACTTCTAAGCTCCTTCTAGCAATGTTCTCAATGACTGAGCAAAAGCCGATTCATGTAGTGAGTGTTTGGATCTGGAATGTGTTAGCAGTGTGGACCCAGGAAGGCAGATTCAGTCATGGGTTTCAAAAAGGAATTGGACCGGAATCTGAAGAAAGAATATTTGTGGAATCATGTGGAAAGCTGTGAGGCTCATGCAGAGAGATGTCACGGACACAGTGGGCTGAGTGGCCTCCTTCAGATTTGTGTTGTCTCTACTGACACTTACTTAAAGTCAAATCAAGGTCTCTGTTTTTATACGAGTCTGGTTAATGACCAGGTCGATGTATTTTTATAAAAGTGAAAGAGTAGGCGAAAATGGAGCTGGTGGTCTACTTGAAGTATTAACACTTGGACTGGAATGAATACTTTCTTTGTGTTATCGCCCATTTCTTGCATTTCTGCAGTTGTATTTTGTACAGTGCTCAACGTAACTGAAAAGAATCCTTGTGAAGTATCCAGGATTTAGTAAACAGGCTGTGTTCTCATTAACATTGTGTTCAGGAGGCCAGCCTGTGGCTGGAAGTTTAAAAGGTGAAGCGTGAAAATTCTAACTTGAGTTTGTGCAATTTTTTTTGATAAAATGCTAAATAAAAACTTGGCTTTGAAGTCATCTTTCTGAAATGTCAGTGGCTAATCCACTCAGGGAGAAAGTGTTTAATGAAAATTGCATTCTCCAGCTGAAGATAATTTTGTTCTAACACTTGAGAATTGGTACCCTTGGTATTTTGAGGTCTATTCATGGAATCAATCTTGACTGTTTGGAGTTTCAAATAGAATAATAAAGCATGTGTAGTGACAAAGCAATGCATTATGGTGATTATTGGTTTGGAGTGGCAGATAAGGCTGGTTATGTACTTGCACAGTCTGATGTCACATCCTTGTTTTTACACTATATGGCAGTCACATTGTCCCTTCCAAGTTTTATAATCTTCAGTCTCCGTTGCTCCACCATTGGTGGCTGTGCATTCTGTGTCCTAGGATTCAGTGTCCCCTGCCTAAACATCTCCACTTTTGTCTGCTCCTTCAAGAAGTTCTTTAAAACCATCCTTATTGACCAGGTTGTTGATCGACTGTCCCAAAGGCTGTCTACATAGCTTGGAGTCAGAATTCAATTTGTTGATGTGCTCCAGTAGCACCTTACAAAGAAAGGCGTGGCAGAAATTCAACTTGTGGATGCTGTCATTGTCATCCTCACTTTTCAAATGAATAAGTAATTGACTGATTCACTGCTTCATCCCCCTCTGGGCCTTTGCAAACATGCATGCTGAATACATGAGGTGATTTACCCCTCTAGGCTCTGGATCCCAGGGGTAAATGTATTTAGCATAATTGCTATGTTCTCGAGAATGATGTACAGTATTTTTATTAAATTGAAATAACAAAAGGATAAACAAGAACATTGTTGTCATTACTTAGCCCCCTGTCAGAGTCTTCTGACCTCTGGCTCATTTACAATTTATTACAAAATGTTTTATTTAATTATAACCAGCCAACAGCCATTACTTGCATTTATGTAGCACATGTAACTTTGTAAGTCATCCCAAGGTACTTTGTAACCAACGCTCAGTAGCTGTAGTGTATACCACTATGAAATATACTGTAGTAACTCAATGTCTCTTTCAACAGCACGTTCTAAACCTATGATCACCACCACCTAGAAAGACAAGGGCAGCAGATACATGGGAACGCCATCTGCAAGTTTCCCTCCAAGCCACTCACCATCCTGACTTGGGCAAATATCAATCTGATCCTTCATTTTCACTAGGCCATAATCTTGGAATTTCTACTGTATAGCACAGCAGGAGTTTCTTCACCATGTGGACTGCAGCGGTTCATAGATTCCTTATCATAGCTTACTTGTGGCTAACAAGGAATGGGCTGTAAATGCTAGTTTTGATAGCAGTGCCTGGATCACATGAGTGAATTGCAACGCAGGTCAATAGGGTGGTCAAGAAGGCATATGGCAAGCTTTCCTTCATTGGGCGGAGTATTGAGTACAAGAGTTGGCAGGTCATGTTGCAGTTGTATAGGACTTTGGTTCGGCCACATTTGGAGTACTGTGTGCAGCTCTGTTCGCCACATTACCAAAAGGATGTGGATGCTTTGGAGAGGGTGCAGAGGAGGTTCACCAGGATGTTGCCTGGTATGGAGGGCGCTAGCTATGAAGAGAGGTTGAATAGATTAGGATTATTTTCATTAGAAAGACGGAGATTGAGGGGGGACCTGACTGAGGTCTACAAAATCATGAGGGGTATAGACAGGGTGGATAGCAAGAAGCTTTTTCCCCAGAGTGGGGGACTCAATTAGTAGGGGTCATGAGTTCAAAGTGAGAGGAGGAAAGTTTAAGGGAGATATGCGTGGAAAGTTCTTTACACAGATGGTGGTGGGCGCCTGGAACGCGTTGCCAGCGGAGGTGGTAGACGCAGACACGTTAGCATCTTTTAAGATATATTTGGACAGGTACATGGATGGGTAGGGAGCAAATGGACACAGACTGTTAGAAATTAGATGACAGGTTAGACAGAGGATCTTGATCGGTGCAGGCTTGGAGGGCCGAAGGGCCTGTCCCTGTGCTGTAGGTTTCTTTCTTGATAAGACTTTCATTTCCTGGTGTGCATTCAAGCAGGAAGTTACGCTGAAATTTCACCCACTTTGACTTTGTTTCCTCTGCTCTGCTCCAATCTTACTGTTTGGAGTTCGAACTGAAATTTTCTGCAGAACCCATCAGATAAAGACCTGAACACATGTAAAAATGTCCAAAGATATGAATGCAGAATCTGTGGAAGAATATAGTCAGTAGAGTGTTTGGGTAATGATGCATGGTAACTTGCTTGTAATCAGAGTCTTAGTCATACAGTACAGAAACAGACCCTTTGGTCCAACCAGTACATGCTGACCATAATCCCAAACTAAACTCGTGCCACTGCCTGCATTTGGCCCCTTATTCCCTCCAAATATGTCTCATTCCTGTACTTAACCAAATGTCTATTAAATGTTGCAGCTGTACCTGCATCCACCACATCCTCTGGAAGTTCATTCCACACATAAACCACTGTTGTAAAAAAAAAGTACATCTCATATCTTTCTTATACCTTTCTTATAGAATTATAGAATCCCTACAGTGAGAAAACAGGCCCTACAACCCAACAAGTCCACACTGATGCTCCAAAAACCATCCTGGTTAGATCCTTCCCTCTACCCTTTCCCTGTAACCCTGCGTTTCCCATGGCTAACACACCTAATCTAGACATTCATAGAACATTACATCACAGTACAGGCCCTTCGTCCCTCGATGTTGTGCCGACCTGTCATACTGATCTCAAGCCCATCTAACCTACACTATTCCATGTACGTCCATATGCTTGTCCAATGACGACTTAAATGTACCCAGAGTTGGCGAATCTATTACCGTTGCAGGCAAAGCGTTCCATTCCCTTACTACTCTCTGAGTAAAGAAACTACCCCTGACACCTGTCCTATATCTTTCACCCCTCAATTTAAAGCTATGCCACCTCGTGCTCACTGTCACCATCCTAGGAAAAAGGCTCTCCCTATCCACCCTATCTAACCCTCTGATTATCTTATGTTTCAATTAAGTCACCTCTCAACCTTCTTCTCTCTAATGAAAACAGCCTCAAGTCCCTCAGCCTTTCCTCATAAGACCTTCCCTCCATACCAGGCAACATCCTAGTAAATCTCCTCTGCACCCTTTCCAAAGCTTCCACATCCTTCTTATATGCGGTGACCAGAACTGTACACAATACTCCAAGTGCGACCACACCAGAGTTTTGTACAGCTGCAGCATAACCTGTTGGTTCCGTAACTCGATCCCTCTATTAATCAAAGCTAAAAGACTGTATGCCTTCTTAACAGCCCTGTCAACCTGGGTGGCAACTTTCAAGGATCTGTGTACATGGACACCGAGATCTCTCTGTTCATCTACACTGCTAAGAATCTTACCATTAGCCCTGTACTTTGCCTTCCGGTTACTCCTATCAAAGTGCATCACCTCACACTTGTCTGCATTAAACTCCATTTGCCGCCTCTCAGCCCAGCTCTGCAGCTTGTCTATGTCTCTCTGCAACCTACAGCATCCTTCGTCACTATCCACAACTCCACCGACCTTAGTGTCGTCTGCAAATTTACTAACCCATCCTTCTACGCCCTCGTCCAGGTCATTTATAAAAATGACAAACAGCGGTGGACCCAACACCGACCCTTGCGGTACACCACTAGTAACTGGTCTCCAGGATGAACATTTCCCATCAACTACCACCCTCTGTCTTCTTTCAGCAAGCCAATTTCCGATCCAAACTGCTATATCTCCCACAATTCCATTCCTCCGCATTTTGTACACTCTGGGCAGTTTAGCATGGCCAATCCACCAAGCCTGCATATCTTTGGACTGTGGGAGGAAACCGGAGCACCTGGAGGAAACCCACACAGACACGGAGAGAACGAGCAAACTCCACACAGACAGTTGCCTGAGGCTGGAATTGAACCTGGGTCCCTGGCGCTGAGAGGCAGCATTGCTAACCACTGAGCCACCCTGCCACCTCTCACCTTAAAAATAAGCGCCCTAGTCTTGAAATCCCGCACTCTAGGAAAATGCCCCATGTGATTTTATAAACCTCTATAAGGTCACCCATCAACCTCCTATGCTCCAGTGACAGAAGTCCCAGGCTATCCAGCCTTTCTTTATAACTCAAATCCTCCATACCTGGTAACATCCTGATAAATCTCTTCAGATTCCTTTCCAGCTGATTAATATCCTTCCAGTGACCAGAACTGGACACTGTATCAAATGGGTTGAAAAATGGTAGATGGAGTTCAATCTGGATAAAATGCGAGATGTTGCATTTTGGTACAACAAACAGGGGTACTGCTTATGCAGTTAATGGTAGGGCCTTGGGTAGTGTTGCAGAACAGAGGGACCTAGGGGTGCGAGCAGATAATTCTTTGAAGTTTGCATCACCTATAAGTAGTGTGGTTAAAAGGGCATTTGGCACACTTGCCTTTATTGCTCAGTCCCTAGAGTATAGGAGTTGGGAAGTCACGTTGAGATTGTATAGGACATTCCTCTTCTAGAATACTGTGTCCAGTTCTGGCCACCCAGTCATTGGAAGAATATCATCCAGGTGGAGAGGGCTCGGAAGAGATTTACTGGTATGGAAGATGGGGCAGCACGGTGGCTCAGTGGTTAACACTGCTGCCTAAAAGTACCAGGGACCTGGATTCGATTCCACCTTTGGACGACTGTCTACGTGGAGTTTACACATTCTGAGTTTACACATTCTCTCTATATCTGTGTGGGTTTCCTCTGGATGCTCCAGGCCCTCCCACAGTCCAAAGATGTGCAGGCTAGGTGGATTGACCAAAATAAATTGCCCATAGCGTTCAGGGATGTGCAGATGAGGTGGTTTTGGGGAATGGGTCTGGGTGGGATGATCTGAAGGTCAGTATGGATTTGATGGACCAAAGGGCCTGTTTCCATATGAGTCTATGATTTGAGTTACGAAGAAAGGCTTGGTAGGTTAGGACATTTTTCACTGGAGCGTAGGATGTTGAGCGGCGACCTGACGGAAGTTTATAAAATAATGAGAGGTATAGATTGAGTTAAAGGCAGTTCTCTTTTCCCTGGGAGGGGGGATTTCAAGACCAGGGGCACATTTTTAAGGTGAGAGGAGAGAGATTTAAAAAAGACAAGACAATTTTTTTACGCAGGGTGTTTCGCATGTGGCGTGAAATTCCTAAAGAAGTGATGGACATGGGTACAGTTACAACATTTAAAAGACATTTGGATAGATACATGAATAGGAAAGGTTTAGAGGGATATAGGTCAGGAACAGGCAGGTGGGACTAGATTAGTTTGGGATTTATGTTTGGCATGGACCAGTTGGACCAAAGGGTCTACTTCTGTGCTGTATGACTCTATGATTATAAAGAGGCCTCACCAGTGTCCTAGATGACCAAAGTATGACATCCTAACTTCTGTACTCACAGGTCAAAGCAATAAAGGCATGTGTGCTAAATGCCACCTCAACACCCTGTTTATATGTGGTGCAAACTTCAAAGAAATATGTACCTGATTCCCCTCCCCATCTTTCTGCTCTTTAACGCGAAAAGCCCCTACTTCTAATTGTACAAGTTTTCCCATTGTCTGTTTTACCAAAATGCAATACCTCACATTTATTCAAATCAAATTCCATCTGCCACTCCTTAACCTATTGCCCCGATTGATCAAGATCTCTCTGCAATATTAGATAACTTTATTCACGGTCCACTATACTACCAATTCTGGTGTCATCTGCAAACTTACTAACCAGGACTCCTCCATGTCCCACCCAAATCATTTATTTAAATGACAAACAAAAGTAGAACCAGCATCGATCTCTGTGGGACACACTGGTAATCGGCCTCCAGACTGAAAGACAACCGTGCACCATCACGCTCCGTCTACTGCCTTTAAGCCAGTTTTGTATCTAATTGGCAAACTGATTGAATCTCATGTGATCTAACTTTACTGATTAGTCTACCATGCGGAACCTCATCAAAGGCTTTACTAAAGCCCAAGTCAACAAGATCTATCATTCTATCCTCATTAGTTCTCTTGGTTACTTGCTCAAAAAAGTTAATTAAGTTTGTGAGACATGATTTCCCTTGCACACAGCCATGCTGAATATCCCTAATCAATCCCTACCTGTTCAAATGCATATAAACCCTATATTTCAGAATCATCTCCAACAACTTACCCACCACTGAAGTCAGACTCACAGGTCTGTAATTCTCAGGCTTCTCCTTGCATCCCTGCGTAAACGAAGGCACAACATCAGCCACTCCAGTCATTTGGCACCTCACCCGTGTTTATAGATGATCCAAATATTTCTGCAAGGGGCCCCGCAGTTTCCTCCCTAACTTCCCATCGTGCCCTGGGATACACTAGCTTGCATCCCAAAGGCTAATTCACCTTTGTATTTTCCTAAGACCACTATCACTACTTCTTCTGTAATGTCAACTGTTGTCAAAACGTCAGTATTTTTGTACGTGAGTTCTGTAGCGTCCATTCCTTTGGATTTATTATAATGTTGGAGGTGCTGCAAGCAACTGGTGACAACAGTCTCCCAAATGCAACAGAGGTATAAGTGATCAGATGGTCTTTCTGTTGATGTTGGCTCAGAGGGAGCTCCTGCCCAGAATCACTGGGAAAATTTCTGCAGAGCAGATATGTTCTCAACATAATGCCTCACCTGAAAGATGACGCCTTTGGCAATGCAGTGTCAGGACTGAAAATCTGAAACTGCTCTGTTTAATCTTTTATTTTCTCTTAATTTGAATGGAAAGCATTTGTCTAAAATGGAAAGGGGGCAAGTTTATTTTTGTTCAGTGTAAGTGCCCATTAGACAATAGACAATAGGTGCTGGAGAAGGCCATTCGGCCCTTCAAGCCAACACCACCATTCATTATGATCATGGCTGATCATCCACAATCAGTATCCTGTTCCTGCCTTATCCCCATAACCCTTGATTCCTCTATCTTTAAGATCACAGCAATAACGTTACTTCATTATTCTTGGAGTGTGATGTTGCAGATGATTCCGAAACTTTGTTTTTGAATCCCTCAGTAATGTTTAACTCAGAAAATACTGCACTCCCCTCTGAGATTGGGATTGATACACTGGAATGGCTGTAAACTGCTTGATAACTTCCATTTTTGTACCACATCTTTCTTTCTTGTCACAGTTTGTTTAGAAAATGCTTTGACAGGTGACTCTGACAAAGACTTTGCAGCCCAGTGTTCTTTGTTAGTACTAATTGGAAGGCTGGATGATAGCCAAGAGGAGTAATAGTTTTAAGAGTTCTTTTACTGCAAAGTGCTGTTATTACATGTTCTGAATTTAAGACCTTTTTGTGACCTTGTTAATTTGAAATAGCAGCTCAGGTTTTGTTGACGCTTAACAAAAGAATTGGTGTTTCAGGTTACGTTTGGCTTGCTAGGGAGCTGGCAGGGGGTTTGGAGTAACAATGTATTCAACAGCCACTTTTACCTCAAATAGCAACTCTTGAGTTTTAACTGGATTGAGGGTCTTGTTTTGACAGTCTTCAGTCATTACTTGATTTGTTTGGTTCTGCATGAGTATGAATCTGTAGAACAAAGCTTGCCAGTATCAGCAAATGATTGGACATTTACCAAAATCTGCATTAAGGAGACATTGTAAGGGTTTTGCACTGCATATTCTATGTAGTAGCTGGTTGAACTTTATTGGAAGTGTAGCAATAAATCTGTTATTAAGGCTCACGAACCAGAGTAGTTACAACAACAGAAACTTGTATACCCAAGTAACACCTTTAATGTAATAAAGTAGCCCAAAGATTTCACTGGAGAAAGTTATCAAATACAATTTGATATTAAGCTACATTTAAGATTGCTGACAGAAATCTTGCTCAAAGCTTTTTAAGTAACATCTTAAAGGATAGGTTTAGGGAAGGAATTCCAGAGCTTAGCGACTTGGCTCTCTTAACGGTGGCCACAAAGGTGGGGTGATTGTTCACATCAGAGTTGCTCAAGTGACCAGAATTTTTGCAGCACTGATATGGCTTGAAGTGATTAGAGTTAGGGAGCAGAGAGCTTTAAAAACAGGCATGAGACTTTTAAAGGAGAGTACAAATACTGGAAAAAAAACAAAAACAGAAGTTGCTGGAAAATCTCAGCAGGTCTGGCAGCATCTGTGAAGGAAAAATCAGAGTTAACGTTTTGTATCCAGTGACCCTTGCTCAGAACCATTTCTAAGGAAGGGTTTCTGGACCGAAACGTGAAGTCTGTTTTTTCCTTCACAGGTGCTGCCAGACCTCCTGAGCTTTCCCAGTAACTTCTGTTTTTGTTCCTGATTTACAGTAAGCGCAGTTCATTCAATTTTTACAAAAACTGAAGATCTATGATATGAAAAGTCATTAAAATGAATTTTAAACAACAAATTGCCATTATTGGAGAAGTTGTGCCTGAAAAGGTATTAGCAAATTCAATAACTTTCGAAAAGAAATTTGATAAATGCTTGAGAAAATTGCAGGGTTATGAGGAAAGTTGTAATCTGATTACAAAGCTCTTTCTAAGAACCAGCACAGGCATAATGGGATGAATGGACTCCTTGGACTGCAGGATGTTATAAAATGGTGCTTGATCAACTCAATATTGCATTGGCATGAGGATGACTCAGTGAATTGATTTGAGCATCACGTTTGGGCTACGTGTTTCTATTGGATTTTTTAAGAGGTGTTCCCTATTTTGGCTGTGGGACCTTAACAGGGATCAAAACCAAGAACAGCAGCTGTCCATGATGGAGCAGGCATTGGGACAGAATATTTAATGACTAATGTCCCTGCAATAACTTGTCGCTTGAGAGGTCTAAGAAACAATGGTTTTCTTTCTTTCACTTATGAGGTGTGGGTTTTTTGGCAAGTCCAGAATTGGTTGCCCTTGAATAGAGTGGTTTACTGCACCATTTGAGGTTGACCATGCTGTCTTGAGCCTGGAGTCACATGTAGACCAGAGTTGGTAAGAACAGCAGATTTCCTTCTCTAAAGGACATCAATGAACTGCATTGATTTTTTGTAACAATCAATAGTGATATCATGGTCTTCATTTCTGTGACTGGCTTTCAAATCCAAATATTATTAATTGAATTTAAATTCAATGTAGTGGAATGTGAATCCATACCCCTGAGGGTTCTCCTGTGCCTCTGAACTACCTGCAATGATGTTCCCACTACACCATCTTCCGTGGCTGTAGTAGTTGAGTTTCTGGTCAGTGGTATGCACTAGGATGTTGAAAGTGAGGAATTTAGTCATGGTAATTCCATAGAACATTGCTAGGATGTTCGATTTTGTCACTTTGTTGCAGATGGCCACTGCCTGGTACCTGCCACCTTTTCAGCCCAGTCTTGGACATCATAAAAGGCTTGGCAGTGCATGGTCAGGCTACTTCAGTATCCGAGGCATTGTGAATGGTGTCGAATGTTGTGGTCATCAGCCAGCACTCTGGTCTGACCTGTAGAAAATCCCTGTTTAGCACATGGAGTGTGGAGATGACAATTGGAATTCGATAGATGAAAATGAGAGGAAATCTACCGATGAAGGCTGCAGTGGGTTGTAAAATTATGGTATGTAATAAGGTCATTAGCTGTTGTGCATCTTACTGATGGCACGTACTGCTGCCACAAAGCAGCAGTGGTGAAAGGAGTGGACGTTCGTGAATGCGGTGTCGGTCAAGCGGGTTGCTTTGCCCTGGATGATTTTGAGTTTCTTTAAAGTTGCTAGAGCTGTATTTTTCAGGTCAAGTGGGGAGCATTCCATCATATTGCTGACTTGTGCTTTATAGTTGGTAGATAGGCTTTTGGGAGTCAGGAGGTGAGTTACTTCCCGTGGTATTCCTAGCTCTGACCTGTTCTTGTAGCCACTGTTTATTTGGTGAGTCCATTTGAGTTTCTGGTCAATGGTAACCCCAGGATGTTGGTTGTGGGGGATTCAGTGATGGTAACACCATTGAGTCTCAAGTGATGAACGTTAGATTGTCTGTCTGTTATTGGAGATGGTCACTGCCTGGCATTTTTGTGGTGCCAGTGTCATTTGTCACTTGTCAGCCCAAGCTGAGATATTGTCCAGATCATGTTGCATTTGACCATAGACTGCTTCAGTACCTGAGGAGTCATGAGTGGCACTGAACATTGTGCAATCATTGGCAAACATCCCCATTTCTGATCTTATGATGGAGGGAAGGTCATTGATGAAGCAGCTGAAGGTAGTTGGGTCTAGGACACTACCCTGAGGAACTCCCGCAGAGATGACATAGAGCTGAGATGATTGACCTCCAACAACCACAACCATAGAACGTAGAACATTACAGCACAGTACAGGCCCTTCGGCCCTCGATGTTGTGCCGACCTGTCATACCGATCTCAAGCCCATCTAACCTACACTATTCCATGTACGTCCATATGCTTGTCCAATGACGACTTAAATGTACCCAGAGTTGGCGAATCTATTACCGTTGCAGGCAAAGCGTTCCATTCCCTTACTACTCTCTGAGTAAAGAAACTACCTCTGACATTTGTCTGATATCTTTCACCCCTCAATTTAAAGCTATGCCCCCTCGTGCTCGCCGTCACCATCCTAGGAAAAAGGCTCTCCCTATCCACCCTATCTAACCCTCTGATTATTTTATATGTTTCAATTAAGTCACCTCTTAACCTTCTTCTCTCTAATGAAAACAGCCTCAAGTCCCTCAGCCTTTCCTCATAAGACCTTCCCTCCATACCAGGCAACATCCCAGTAAATCTCCTCTGCACCCTTTCCAAAGCTTCCACATCCTCCTTATAATGCGGTGACCAGAACTGTACACAATACTCCAAGTGCAGCCGCACCAGAGTTTTGTACAGCTTCACCATAACCTGTTGGTTCCGGAACTCGATCCCTCTATTAATCAAAGCTAAAAGACTGTATGCCTTCTTAACAGTCCTGTCAACCTGGGTGGCACCTTTCAAGGATCTGTGTACATGGACACCGAGATCTCTCTGTTCATCTACACTGCTAAGAATCTTACCATTAGCCCTGTACTTTGCCTTCCGGTTACTCCTACCAAAGTGCATCACCTCACACTTGTCTTCACCATCTTCCCTTGTGTAAGGTATGACTTCAACCACTGGGGTTATTCGTTATTATGCTCGGGGTCATTCATGCCCCACTCAATCCCTTGCGGACTGGATGTCACGGGCTGTCACTCTCACCTCACCGTCTGGAATTCAGCTGCTCTGTCCATGTTTGATCCAAGGCTGTAATGAGGTCAGGAGCTGAGTGGCCCTGGCAGAACCCAAACTGGGCATCACTGAGTGGGTTATTGCTGAACAGGTGCTGCTGGATAGCGCTGTTACTGACACCTTCCATTGCAGTACTGGTGGTCGAGAGGAGACTGATAGGGCAGTAGTTGGCTGGTTTCAATTTGTCCTCCTCCTTACATACAACACCTACCAAGGCAATTTTGCTCATTGTCAGGTCAATATACCAGTGTTGTAACTGTACTGAGATAACAAGGTGTGGAGCTGGAGGAAGACAGCAGGCCAAGCAGCATCAGAGGAGCAAGAAAGCTCACGTTTCGGGCCTAGACCCTTCTTCAGAAAATTTTTTTCTGCTCTTCTGATACTGCTTGTCCTACTGTGTTCATCCAGCTCTACACCTTGTTATCTCAGATTCCCCAGCATCTGCAGTTCCTACTATCCTTGTAACTGTACTGGAACAGCTTGGCTAAGAGAGCGGAAACTTCTGGAGCACAAGTCTTCAGTACTATTAAGCTTTTGGAGTAGATTTGTAGCCTGTGTTGTGGATGTTGTGGTTGGTTGGCTTGCCAAGCTGATTCATTGTTGTTCCACAGATGTTTTATTACCCTGCTGGGTAACTTATAGCCAAGGCAGGGATGCAAAGGCTGGAAAGTACGATTCTTCTGCTGCACTGATATTACCCAGCAGGAGAATGAAACGTCTGCAGAACAACAATGAACCAGCTCAGTGAGCCAACCAATCTTAACTTCAGTACTGTTGCTGGAATGTTGTCAGGGCCCATAGGCTTTGCACTATCCAGTGTCTCCAACTGTTTCTTGATATCACGTGGAGTGAATGGAATTGGCTAAAGACTGGTGCCTGTAATTGTGGGAACCACTGGAGGAGGCTGAAATGGATCATCCACTCGGCACTTCTGGCTGAAGATTGCTGTGAATGCTTCAGCCTTATCTTTTGCACCGATGTGCTGGGCTCTTCCATCAGTGAGGCTGGGGATATTTGTGGAGCCTCCTCCTCCAGTGAGTTGTTTAATTGTCCACCACCATTCACAACTGGATGTGACAGGATTGCAGAGCTTGGATCTAATCCATTGGTTGTGGGATCACTTAGCTCTGTCTATCACTTGCTGCTTCCACTGTTTAATGTACAAGTAGCCCTGTTTGGTGGCTTCACCAGGTTGACACCCCATCTTCTGGTATGCCTAGTGCTGCTCCTGGCATGGCCTCCTGGACTGCCCAGTGAACTAGGGTTGATACCCTGGCTTTGATGGCAATGGTTGGGTAGGGGATACGCTGGGCCCTGAGGTTACAGATTGTGCTGGAGTACAGGTTTGCTGCTGTTAGTGGCCAACAGCACTTTATAGACGCCCAGTCTTCAGTTGCTAGATCTGTTCAAATTAGCATGGTAGTAGTGCCTCACAATACAATGGAGAGTATTCCTAATATGAGGGTGGGACTTTGTCTCCACAAAGTTTGTGCTCTTACTGATACTCTCAGGAACAGATGCATCTGCAGCTGGCAGGTTGGTAAGGATGAGGCCAAGTATGTTTTTCCCTGTTGGTCCCCTCACCACCTGCTGCAGACTCAGTCTAGCAGCTTAGAACATAACCAGTAGTGACGCAGCTGAGCCGCTCTTGGTGGCAATGAAATACCCCACTCAGAATACATCTTCCAAACAAGTCTTTGGTTCAGGTGTAAATCAGACGTAAATCAGACATAGACCAGACCAGACAAGGACAGCTAATGTCCTTCCCTAAAGGACGTGTGAAAACCTATTTTGCAACTTTTTCAATGAAAGACTTACCTCCAGATTTTTTAATAATTTAGTTTCAAGTTTTTGTACAGTCATGGCAGGGCTTGAAATTTTATCCTCAAACAGTTAAGATTAGAGAAGATGGTACTAATGTTGCTGCATGAATAATCCATAACCATGTGCTAATGTCCTGGTCAAATGCTACCAAGGCAGATGGTGAACTGCCCTTTTGGGAAATTAGGACTAGGCAATAAACTGCTAGCCTAGACAGCAACATCCACATCACGTGAACAGGTTTAAATAAAAATGCTCCTTCATTGTTAAATAATGAAGACAAGTTCATTTGATAATGTCAGATGTTGGGTGTTCTCAATTTAATCTGAAAATTCAGATCAAATAGATTGTATTCCAGTGTTTGCATTCTCATAGAAACTGGGAGCTGCAGTAGGTCATTCAGCCCTTTGAGCCTGCTCCACCATTCATTCTGATCATGATTGATCATCCAACTCAGTCCCTCCTCTACAGTCTTAGAGATGTACAGCAAGGAAACAGACCCTTTGGTCCACCTCATCCATGCCAATCAGATATCCTAAAGAAATCTAGTCCCATTTGCCAGCTTTGGGCCCATATCCCTCTAGACTTCATATTCATGTAACCATTCAAGATGCCTTTGTACCAGTCTCCTCCACTTCCTCTGGTAGCTCATTCCAAACACACGCTGCCTTCGTGAAAAATAAGTTGCCCTGTAGGTCCCTTTTAAATCTTTCCCTTCTCACCTAAACTTATGCTCTCTAATTTTGTACTCCCCCACCCATGGAAAGGACCTCGGCTATTCAGGCTATCCTTGCCCCTCATGATTTTATAAACCTCTGTAAGGTCACCCCTCAGTCTCCGACACTCCAGGGACAATAGCCCCAGCCTATTCACCCTCTCCCTGTAGCTCAAACCCTCCAAATCTGGAAACATCTTTGTAAATCTTTTCTGAAACCTTTCAAGTTTCACAACATCCTTCCTGTAGCTGGGACTTGTTTTCTCTCTGTACCGTTTTATCCCTTTGGCCTTAAGACCTCCATCTAACTCCTCCTTAATGGCTACAAGACCAATGAAGCTATTGTCAATTTTGAGAGCGTGTTTTGATTTATTAGAGTAATATAGAGTAATACAGCTTGGAAACGGGCCCTTTGGCGCAAACTGCTCCAGGCTGACCATGGTGTCCACTCAGCTAGTTCTAATTGCCAGCCTTTGGTCCATATCTCTGATCCCTTCTGATGCATGTACCTTTCAAAATGTTTTTAAGATGTTGCTATTGTACCTGCGTCAACCACTTTCTCTCGCAGCCCACTCCATATAAGCACTGCTGTCTGTGTAAAGAAGTTGTCTTTCAGGTCCTTCTTAAATTTTTCCCCTCTCACCTTAAAACTATGCCCTCTAGTTTTCAATTCCCCATCCCTGGGAAAAAGACAATAGGCATTCATCTTATCTATGCCCTCATATTATTTTATACACCTCAATAAGGTCACCCCTCATTCTCCCATGTCCCAGGGAATAAAGCCGTATCCTGGCCAACTCTCCCTTTAACTGAGGCTTACTGGTCCTGGCAACATCCTTGTAAATCTTTGTACACTTTTCAATAAAACAGGGTGACCAAAACTGTACACAAAAAGTGTGGCCTCATCAACAACTTGTATAACTGTAACATAACGTCTCATCTCTCTACTCAGTGTCTTGACTGATGAAGGCCAGCATGTTAAGTGCCTTCTTCACCATCCTGCCTACCGGTGACGCCGCTTTCAATGAGGCCCCTCTGCTCCACGACACTCCCCAGGACCTTACCATTTACTGTATAAATCCTACCTTGGTTTGGCTTGTCAAAGTTAACACCTCACACTTATCTGTATTGAATTGCATTTGCAAATCCTCAGCCCACTTCCTCATCTGATTAAGATCCCTCTGTGATCTTTGATAACCTTCCTCACTATCAATGATACCTCCTAATTTTGTATTAGCTGCTAACTTACTAATCATGCCCGTACATTCACATCCAGATCATTTATGTCAGTAACAAATAACAAAGGTCCCAGCACTGACCCCTGTGGTACACCACTAGTCACAGGCCTCCAGTCCGAGAAACAACCTTCAACCATCACCCTCTGCTTCCTACCATCGAGCCAATGTTAAATCCAATTAGCCAGCTCTCCCTGGATCCTGTGCGACCTAACTTTTATAACTAGCCTGCCGTGCAAGACCCTGTCAAAGGCTTTACTAAAGCCCATATAGACAACATTAACTGCCCTATTGTCATCTATCTTCTTTGTTACCTCTTTGAAAAACATGGAGATTTGTTAGCCACAGCTTCCTGCGCACACGTCCATGCTGACTATTCCTAATCAGACCTTAACTATCCACATAGTGGGTGATTGCTTACTCATTCGTCATGAGATATTTTGGCCTTCATGGATTAAAATCACTTTCAGAACTTCAGACATTGTAATAAAGCCCAATATTTACATTTTCCATATTTTTATGTAAATGAAGTGTACTTTGCTCTTCCGTCCAAAGATGTGCAGGCTCGGTGAATTGGCCATACTGAGTTGCCCATAGTGTTAAGGGATGCGTAGGTTAGATGCCTTAGCATGGGAATGCGGGGTTACGGGAAAAGGTAGGTGATAGCTCTAGGTGGGATACTGTTCGGAGGGTCCGTGTGAAACTCATTGGATCGAATGGCCTGTTTCCACTGTGTAGAGATTCTGTGATTCAATGAATCATTACATTAATTTCACCAGAACAAACTTCGCTCACTGAGTGTGGTACTCCCTTTCCAGTTTCATGCACTTAACAGCTCTCCACAAAATACCATAGTGTCAAGTACACCTTGAGTAGCCCTTCCATTTCCCTCACTGATAATGCTTGATTTAGTCTGGCAAAAAAAAATGGATAGTTTATGTTTGATTTATGGTGCAAAGTCTGGCCCTCTTTGGGAGCTGTGATGACTTAGTTCAGACTGTTCAGTATTGAAAGATCAAGGATAAGGCTGGTCATTCATCTTGTTTTAGCTCAGCTGGCACCTTTTATCCAGCTGTCTGAGTTGAGGTTGTACTTGACCTAGATAAACCTGTTACATCATGGGCCAAAATGGAACTCGCTTGAACGAAGCAATGGCTTTGTCTTCCATTTAGGTGAAGGCGCCTTTTCTGTCAGCCTGCAGTTGTTCTTTTTATTCAAAAGTGGATAGACAGCTGCTGGAGAGAAATATATTTTCCTCATGCTACGATTGATGAGCTGTATATCTCCAACTGAATTAGAGTTATCGTAATGGACCCTGAGCGGAATAATTGCTCAGCTAGATAACACCTATAAAGTGCCACCTGAAGGTTGCAGGAACAGCAACTCATATTCCACTTGGGAACCCTGCAGCCCAATGGTATCAATGTGGACTTCACCAGCTTCAAAATCTCCCCTTCCCCCACTGCATCCCAAAACCAGCCCAGCCTGTCACTGCCCCACTAACCTGTTCTTCCTCGCACCCATCCCTTCCTCCCACCCCAAGCCGCACCCCCATTTCCTACCAACTAACCTCATCCCACCTCCTTGACCTGTCTGTCTTCCCTGGACTGACCTATCCCCTCCCTACCTCTCCACCTATACTCTCCTCTCCACCTAGCTTCTTTTCTCTCCATCTTTGGTCCGCCTCCCTCTCTCTCCCTATTTATTCCAGAACCCTCACCCCATCCCCCTCTCTGATGAAGGGTCTAGGCCCGAAACATCAGCTTTTGTGCTCCTGAGATGCTGCTTGCCCTGCTGTGTTCATCCAGCTTCACACTTTGTCATCTTGGATTCTCCAGCATCTGCAGTTCCCATTATCACTCCTACAAAGTGCCTGATGGTCTTTTTAAATACATTACACTTTCTTTGGAAAATTTAATAACATTTCTTAGAGTACAAGTCTAACTGGTCATGTTTGTTGCAGTGTGATGTATTTGGATAGTTTTAATAGTAATGGGCACTGCACTGATTATCGAGCAAAAACCAAAATTGCTGGAAAAGCTCACTAGGTCTGGCAGTGTCTATGGAGAGAATTCAGAGTTAACGTTTCAGGTTGAGTGACCCTTCCTTAGAAATGATTATCAAGAGTTTGGAGATGTTCAGAAATCAATTGCTCGAAAGACGTGGTTCATTTGAATTCCAAGTTTGGATTTGAGTGTTTGAAAACTTTGCTTTCAATCTTACAAGAGTGTTGCATAACAGACTTTTGGAGAGAAACTGTTTTGCTTTTCCAACATATCAGTGTTGCCATCTCTAAACCTCAGGACTCTCTATTTAGACATAGCTGTGACTCTATCTGGTGTATCAAATTCTGCTGTCCACATTGTGTGCTTGTCAATGACTAGATCAGTCAGCCTGCCCAGCATTCAGTTGCAGCATTGTTACTTTTATACCACAACATGATTAATCTGTTATTGATCCATTTCTACTATAAATCTAACCACTTTTGTTCCACTCTGTATTGTTGTGAATCAAATAATTTGGGATACCCTTAGCAGTTTTGAACTTGTTCTGCAATTGTTACTACCAGACCATTGGAGCCCAAGAATTTATGACGTGTTAACTGAGGCTTTTCAACTTGGTAACACTTTTTTAGCCATTCTCACCGCTCACTGTAACACCGCACCACTTCCCCACCTCCGCAGGTGCACATGCATAATTTGAGTACAATTTGACAGCAAAAAATCATGGGTTCTTTGGGTGTTTGGTCATGATTGTGAATCTGGAACGCCACCTTTGTAGTGAAGAGAGACTATGCTTGAAGACTTAAGTCAGAATGCAAGTTCCTGTAAGACTAAAACAAAAACTAAAACTAGCCGCCAGGATACATGAACATCAACTAGCCACAAAACGACATGACCCACTATCACGAGTATCCTTACATACAGATGAGGAAGGACACCACTTTGATTGGGACAACACATCCATCCTAGGACAAACCAAACAGAGACATGCACGAGAATTCCTAGAAGCATGGCATTCCAACCGGAACTCCATCAACAAACACATTGATTTGGAGCCAATCTACCATCCCCTGAGAAAAAGAACAGGAAATGACATCACGAATGCAGGAAATAACATCACCAACCCAAGGAAACCTAAACATATAAATAGAAAGTGGGACATAACACCAGCGCTTCGTCGGAGGCTCACTGATGATGTTACCTAGAATGGTGATGAAACGTCTGAAAACTAACCTTCCAGCTCAGCGAGCAAACTCACATCCAGAACTAAAACAAAATTCTGGATGTCTTATGGACGCAAGTGGAGTGAACAGATGATCAGTCAAACAGAAGTCAGCTCTGTCAATGAGCAATTAGGTTATCTTAGTTTTTTCTCTGACTGGGTTCCAGATAAGCGAAGCTCCAAAATAAACTGTAAAGGGTGCCTGGATGCGCTCTTCCTGTCTTCCCTCTCCTCCACTCTTTCTCCCAGTTTTATTTTGTAGTTGATTTTATTTCAAGACATTAGTACTGTTTTTTTTACAAGAGATAAGTTGAATCCTGCATGGAGAACTTCTAAAATGCTAAATTTGGGCCATTTAGACTCACCTCATTTAGAAAGTATCCCAGTGTTGAGATCCAGTTTCCGCAGTTCTATTTCATTCCTCATTCAGAGACTGGGTATCCCATGTCATAGTCAGAAATCACACAACACCAGGTTTCTGAAGAAGGGTCTAGACCCAAAACATCAGCTTTCCTGCTCCTAAGATGCTGCTTGGCCTGCTGTGTTCATCCAGCTCTACACCTTGTTATATCAGGCTACAGTCCAACAGGTTTATTTGAAAACACAAGCTTTTTATTTAGATTCCCTACAGTGTGGAAACAGGCCCTTCGGCCCAACAAGTCCACACTGCCCCTTGGAGCATCCCACCCAGACCCATCCCCCTGTAACCTACACACCCTGAACACAATTTAGCATGGCCGATCCACCTAGCCTGCACACCTTTGGACTGTGGGAGGAAACCGGAGCACCCAGAGGAAACCCATGCAGACACGGGGAGAATGTGCAAACTCCACACAGACAGTTACCCGAGGCTGGAATCGAACCCGGGTCCCTGGTGCTGTGAGGCTGCAGTGCTAACCACTGAGCCACCGTGCCGCCCTTTCAGAGCCTCAGTCCTCCTCCACCTGAAGTCCAACACCGGCACCTCCACATCATGGCTATCCCATGTCATGCCTGTGGGTCGTCTCCTTTAATCAACTTACTATGTTGGTGCCTGGAAAGAAGTCACGACTGTTGAAGGTATTTTCTATCTCTGTTTTACTGCTCCTGGCATTTGAAGTTTGATGCCAAGATGCCTAATTCTGAGTTCCATCTGTCTGCCATGCACATTGGTCTACTTTAATTTTTCTTGACCTTGTTTGGAACCAAAACAACTGTGCTTTTCAATCAAAGTGCAGATGTTTGCTGTGAGACAATGAGAGCCTAGACGCTAAAACACTATCCTGGATGGGTTTGCATTAAGATGCAGACACTGATTGTCCTGATGGAGGTGGAAAGATCGATTTGGTTTAAGTGATTCTCAGGAGGGTGTGTTAAGGAGACTGCTACTGATTGTAGTAGTGGAACTTGTTAAGCAGTTAAGACTTTCTTTAATAAACAAATTGGAAATTAAAATAGTTAACCTTGTTAAAAACTCAAATCAGACCTCACTCCCCAAGTGCTTTGTGTTCATCTGATCTCTGAAGACAGCATTTTTATCTTTACTCATTCATGGGATGAGGGCATCCCTGGCCAGCATTTATTGCTCATCCCCTAAACGCTGCGAAGACAGTTATGAGTTACGCACGTTGCTGTGCAGTCACATGTAGACCAGACCAGGTAAGGATGGCAGTTTCCTTCCCTAAAGGACATGAGAAAACCAGATGATGGGTTTTTCCTTATAATTAGCATTGGATTCATGGTCATCATTAGATTCTTATTTTCAGGTATTTGTTGAATTCAGTTTCCACTGTCTGCTGTGGTGGGATTTGAACCCGGGTCCCCAGGACATTACCTGGGTCCCTGAATTAACAGTCCAGTGATAAAACCACTAGGCCATTGCTTCCCCATGATGCTCACCAAGTGAGTTCCCAGAGTTTAGTTTTGTCAGTAAACCATCTGATTGGCCCAGCACAGATAGCATCCGCTCTGGAGCTGTTCTCTGTGGATTACTGGGAGCATTGTAGCTATTCAGTGATCTCAAATGGCAATAGGAAAAATTAAAAAAAACTTTAAAATGTTTAAACCCTCTAACAGCAACTATGCCATTCCACAATTTAACTGTTCCCTGTTGACGACAGTTAATCCTGTATTATTGTGAGTTTTAACTCTGGCTGAAACATAACCACAGTAGGAATTGTTCAATAAGATTCTTTTTGTTTACATTACTCCAAGGTTTATTTTTATTTGACTTTATGGAAGTCCCTGGTTTATCAGAAATTATGGATCTAGCTCATGTTTTAAGAAACTACCAACTGATCATGAGGGGAAAACGCTTAGCTTTCTGGTTGTAGGCACAGAGAATGCTTTTATCATTTGTTATCTTTCATTGATGGAGTGGCGAGTGATAGAAGCCAATGGTTGGTTGAAATGTAAGCACCACATCTTAATGCAGACCAAGGCCATTCAGCCCATTGTCTTTGTGGGTTGCTTTTTGAGAGAGCCAAGCAATTGGATCCAATCACCATCTGCTCTTCTTCCAAAGCCCTTCAAAATGCATAGTTTCTTTGTAGTGCCAGTGACGTCAGCCGGAGTGTTTTGCAAGCAACAACCACCTTTTTTATGACTGCATAGAAGAGAGTTTGCTTTGTTAAAACCATTGGGTATTGCAGATGAAGCCAGGATTTATTGCCGTTGGTCTGAGTGGCTTGCTCAGTCCTTTCTGAGTGATGGGTCTGGAGTCTCACATTGGGCAGACCTTGTAAGGATGACAGGTTCTCTTCTCTAACCTGATATTAAAATATAAGAAACAGGAGCAGGAGTAGGCCAGTCAGCCCTTCAACAGCCCTGTCATTCAACAAGATCAAGGCTGATCTTTCCCAGGCCTTAACTCCTCTTTTGTACCAGTTCTTGAGAACTCTCAAACTTCTATTTAAAAAATCTATCTACTTCCTCTTGCAGTGATGTAGCTTCCACAACTCTCTGGGGAAGACAATTCCAGACATTCAGTATCCCCTGGGAGAAGAAATTCCTTTGCATCTCAGTTCTTAAATGAGTGACCCTTATTCCATGTTGGTACACACTGGCACAAGCACTGGGGAAGGAGGGAGCGGTTCCAGTGGATCTCTGCTTGAATCATGCCGGGGCCAGAGTCCTAGTGAATTGCAACACTAGGGCTGGGGATAGGGCTTTAAAACAAAGAAATTAGATGCATTGGGATTTGAACTCGTGTCCCTGGGTCATCAGCTAGAGCCTTTGATTTACTAGCCAGGTAACACAACCAATACGCTCCCACTTCAATCTTAATTAACCGCTGTATGCAGTCACTTTGTTTTACTACAGCTGCTGTCAGTGAGAAAGTTTTGAAATGTTGGCTAAAGGTGGTATGAGTGAAACAGGTACAAGTTTGTAGGTAGGTCATGTATGTGTTTGAAGGGTCTCATTGCTATCTTGAATTCACTGATCTCTGGAGAGGGCAGTGTAACCTCACTTGCACAACAGAATTGCTTGTTTTGGATCAGTTTCTTAAAACAGCTTCATGACCTAATATAAAAATAAACATTGTTAGGGCATCATTATTAAATATTGCTGGCACCAATCTGTTTCACAATGGACAGCATATTGTAATGTGCAAGGTTTTACATACAGAATCTTAATGTTCAGGCATCAGCCTGCACTTTGGTTTATCTCTGTCAAAGCTGTTTAATGAATTTATTGTTGTTCCTTTAAATCCCCAATTTTATTCTCTGTGATTTGAGCATTGACTGAAATTCACAATGTGGATTATCAGCAGTGAGGCTGTGTGGCAAATTTCCTGTTTAATAGACCATTGCTACATTTCCACTAAGAGGAATGAAAACGTCATCTGGTCCATTAAAGCTTGGCTCATAGACTTGATCAGATTTGCTTTTCCCCAAAACAGCCATGTTAGCTCCTGAGAAATGCAAAAGAAAAACATGGCCAAGGCCAAAAAGAGAAAGCAAACTGGGAAATTTCTCTCTGGCCCTCCTTTTCCGTTGGCCTGTGTTTGTAAACCCATTTTGGTCATCACATGACCCTGTTTCTGATGGCTAGTAAATCAATCCCCTTTTTTTTATTAGCATCTATGCCTCTGTTATCTCCAAATTTGGTTTTTCCAATGTTCTCCCACTTTTCACTCAAACATCAGATGGACCAAAATTCTGCCCTTGGAGCCCTGTTCACACGTCACTCCCAATTTGGTGCTAACACTCATTAAAGTGAAATACTGTGGACTCTGGTAATCGGGAAAAAAAAACAAAGTGCTGGAGAAACCTGCTTTTACTCCAGTTGAGACATGCTATTGCTAATAAAAGTTCTCATCCTCATTTTGAAATCCCCTGGTTGCTCTGCCAAATTACTGCCTTCTAGCCCCAAATCCCTCCAACGTTTTTATTCTGCTCTGACTTTGAGACCTTGTGCAGCCCAGTGTCCCTCACTCCATTACTGGCTGCAGTCCTTTCAGCTGCTTGTGCCATGTGTTCTGCAATTTTCTCCCTTGCCCTCCCTATGTCGAACCTTCACATATCGACTAAGCTTTTAGTCCCTTGCCCTTTAGGTTTCCTTAGGTGACTTGGCATTATATTTTGTAGAACACTTCTTTTGAAACACCCAGGGCTGTTTATAGTATGATAAAGGTGTTACAACATTGCAACCACAATGTTTGATGTTGGAGGTGTTATATAAAACCAGTGTCTCAATACGCTGATGACTCAGGTTCACAGAAATGAAGGTGGCGGATTAAGATAAAACTGTGTTTGAAAAGGAGCTGGGTTTCTCGAATTTCAAGTGTGGCACCACCTGGCCTCAGCCTTGAAGTGAGAGTGGATCGTTTTGTAGAATTTTTATTCAAACCCCACAGCACTGGGTCAGCTTGAAAACAGCTTCTGATCTGGTGACTTGCTAAGTGAGCGCACCCTTCACCTTCAATGCAGTTAGTGTCAGAGTAGGTAGCATGTGAAGGATAATTCATGGCCATTTGTTGAGGAGGCTGTATTTGTGTATATCACTGCTGCTTTGTGATGTTCTCTCATCACGAGCGTGTAAGCTCCATAGTGGAGTGAAGTGAGAGGTTGGATCGCCAAGTAACGATTTCCCGGTTAGAGCACAGACAGTGTGTGCAATCAAGTTGTTAGCTTTGAGGTGTTGAGTATTTGCAATCTGGGCAATTGTAAGACAGGTCTTATGGAAGTACAGTGTCTACATGTTAGCATTTTGGAAATTATAGAGAAGAGAAATTATTTTTGAGGGTTCTGTGTTCCGCAGGAAGGAGACGTGAAGGTGAAGCAAGCACTGAGAGTCACAACTTCCCTTGCCAGAGTGTTTGACCACAGTTCCCCTCGTACTGTCCCAGTCTCTGCTGTCCCTACTTTATTTTCTTTACAGAATCAATAAACCAATGAAATAACATTAACTAGTGAAAGCCCCTTAATGGAATGCTGAACGAAAATGAGATTTTGAAGGTAATCTTAGAAAATTAAAAGCAAAATATGATTTTGCAGGGGAGATGATGCACCTTTGTGCCCAGTGGTTCTGGAAACCTCCCCCATCCCTCTATTCAGATGTTTATAATCAGTCTGTTATGGCATGTCGGACTTGAACTCTGAACTGCCACTCAGATATCGCCACTACCTCAAAGGAACTCGTCCCTCTCTTTATATACACATGACAACTATTCAATTCATGCCATCACCTGACAACCTATGATATTGATCAATTTTCATTGGCACCCATCACCTTATTACAAACTTCATTTGACAGTAGTGTAATTATTGGGACTATCGTGTAGGAACTCTGTTAATAAGGAATCCTGGTCTAAATGTGGGGTTTACAGCTTTTAGCAGAATTAGTCAGCTTTTGCATTGGACCTCTGGCTTCACCCTAATTCTTATACAAAATTTTAGAATGACTATTTACAAGGTCTCAAGGCGAGTGATTGCACGAGAGGAATTTGAAGCTAGAGGTGGGTGGGTGAGGCCTGATGAAGCTGAGTTGGTTCTTTTGGTCACAGTAACTGAATCTGATCCAAGAGGAGAGGGTCAGGAATTGTCCTGTTCCATTCCAGATAAATGGGGTGATTTTAAGTTAACCTGCCCTCTGGGAAACCACAACCAGGATGACAGTAGCTTTGTCGTGGCCGCACAGCACTGGTGAGCAACATTGAACAGAAACATTCTCACTGATGCCATGGGCTGTCCATTGATGAGTTAAGATCGCTCCTTCGCTGCACCATGATTTTTCAATGAAGAGCTATTGATCAATTAGTTAGTTGGTTAGCATCCTGCTTTCATAGAAGCTGTTGGTGAATGTGACATATCAGAATATTGGAAGCACTGTAAGCCGGAATGCTTCCTTTCTCAATCCACTGTTTCCAGTTGGAAATCTTACAGGGCTGTGTTCTTTAGTCAGCCATGTGACTGCTTTTTGTGGAGAATTACTGGCTACTGTACTCCCTGTATTATGACAATGACTCTCTTTTCTCATTGATTCGTGGGCATTAACATTACTATCTGGCCCAGCATTTATTGCCCATCCCTAGTTGCCCCTTGAGAAGGTGAGGGTGAACTACCTTCTTAAGACACAGCAGCGTATGCTGTAGGTAGACCCGCAATTCCCTTAGGGAGAGAATTCCAGGATTTTGACCCAGCAACAGTGAAGGAACGGCGATATATTTCCAAGTCAGGATGGTGAGTGGCTTGGAGGGGAACTTGCAGGGGATGGTGTTCCCATGTATCTGCTGCCCTTGTCCTTCCAGATGGAAGTGGTTGTGGGTTTGGAAGGCGCTGTCTGAGGATCTTTGGTGAATTTTTGCAGTGTATCTTGCAGATAGCACACACTGTGGCTACTGACTACACTTTCTTGGCTTTGGGTTGTGTTGAATGCTTTATACACTCAAATCATATTGTTTTCAGTTGCCATATCTACCAAGCAATAAGGTGCTGACACAATTAATTATTGACTAATCAATTGTGGATCTAGTGCAAACCTGAGGATCCAAATGTCTGGCAGAGGTACACCAGAGGTGTATAGTTAGGCTGAGTCACTTGAAAATCCATTGGCACGGTCAACTTTCATATATTGTTCACTGAATTTAAACACAGTTAGATATTTCATTAACCCTAAAGGGATCCATGTTGGTCAATAAATGCATTTATATAGCACCTTTACTGTTATGAACCATCTTCTCACAGGGATGTGATCATTCAAAGATTTTCTAATTCACCAGCTTGAAAATGTTATAGTGCACCCCTGGAGCAGGTGGGATGTTGACTCTGGTCTCCTCAGCTTAGAGGTAGGGAAACTGCCACTGAGCCACAGAAGCCTTAAAGTCATGAAATTTTAACATTGAATTACCTAAGTCATTATTTGGGGCAGGTGCCTAGATTGTTGCAAAGAGGCATGTTTTATGAGGTTTCTGAAAGGCACAGAGGCTGAAGGTTTAGCGAGGGAATTCCAGGGCCTCATGGTATTGTTGATAGAATATGAATCCAGAAATTCAGATGACCAGGATTCAAATCTTACCATAGAAGTTGGTGGAATTAGAATTCAAACAGGGAGAATCTGTAATTAATCTAATCTCATGGTTACGTTGAAACCATAGTCAATTTTTGGTAAAAGCCCATCTGGTTCACTATCCTCTTTAAGACAGGAAACTGTGAGCGTTACCTGGTCTGGCCAACATGTGGCTCCAGACTCTCAGAAATGTGGGTGACCCTGCATAATTAGGGATGGATGGTAGATGCTGACCCACCCAGCAATGCCTGCTTCCTGTGAATGAATAAACAAGGGTCCCAGGCAACTGAGGACATAGTCTCCAGTGGAAGAATGATCAAAACTGGGACCCTTGAGACAGAATTTGAGGAACATAGAGAAGGATGAGGCCATGGAGGGATTTGAAAATGGGGATGAGAATTTTGAAGTTGAAATAGTGTTGTTCTTGGAGCTAGAATCGGTTGTCCACAGGTGGTATGTGACTGAACCTTGGCTTGGATTAAGATGATTCGCAGAGTTTTGGATGACTGTTTGAACTTCCTTTGGGAAAATAAGAAAGTATAATTTTTTTTGACCAAGATTAAGAACAAATAGAGTTATAAACCATGGAAAGAGTTCCTTTGGTCCAACCAGCCCATGTTTGCACACTTAACTAGCCCCACCTGCCTGCTCTTGGCCCATACCCCTCCAAACCTTTCCTATTGATGTACTTATCCAAATTTTTTCTTACATGTTGTAACTGTACTTGCATCTACCACTTCCTCTGGCAGCTTATTCCACATACAAACCACCTTTCCTGTAAATTGTTGCCCCCATGTCCTTTTTAAATCTTCTCCACTCACCTTAAAATATCCCCTAGTTTTAAACTGCACCGAGAGAAGACACTTGTCATTTAACCTTATCTATGCTGCTCATTTTGTCAACTCAATGAGGCCACCGCTCAACCTCCTTTGCTCCAGTTACTAAAAAAGATCATAGCCTCTCCAATCT
Source organism: Stegostoma tigrinum (assembly GCF_030684315.1). Taxonomy (NCBI): domain Eukaryota; kingdom Metazoa; phylum Chordata; class Chondrichthyes; order Orectolobiformes; family Stegostomatidae; genus Stegostoma; species Stegostoma tigrinum. Next base: position 2,157,349 of record NC_081354.1, read on the forward strand.
CTTTTTATATCTCGAACCCTCCATTCTCAGCAACATCCTGGTAAATCTTTTCTGAACCCCCTCCGGTTTAATGATCTCCTTCCCACAGCAGGGCAACCAGAACTGCACACAGTGCTCCAGAAGAGGCCTCATCAACGCCCTGTACAAACTCAACATTATATCCCAACTCCAATACTGAAAGGTCTGAGCAATGAAGGTAAGTGTGCTAAACACCTTCTTAACTACCCTGTCTACCTGTGACACTAATTGCAAAGAACCCCTATGTCTCTCTGTTCTGCCACAATACCCAAGAGTCCTATCATTAATTGTATAAGCCCTGTGCTTGTTTGTGTTACCAAAATGCAATACCTCACATTTAACCAAATTAAACTCCCTCTGTCACTCTTGAGCCCATTGACCCAATCAATCAAGATCTCATTGTAAACTTTGATAACCTCCTTCATTGCCCACTATGCCACCAATTTTGGTGTCATCCACAAATTTACTAACCATACTGTCTATATTCTCATTCAAATAATTTTAGTTTAAGTGACAAACAAAAGTAAAGTCAGTATCAATCCCTGTGGAACATTGCTGGCCACAGGTCTCTAGCCCAAAAACAACTTTCCACCATCATCATCTGTCTCCTACCATCAAGCCAATTTTGTATCCAACTGGCAAGCTCACCCTCAATCCCTTGTTTTGTAACTTTACTAATTAATCTATCAGGTGGAACTTTGTCAAAGGCTTTGTTAAAGCCCAAGTAAACACTGCTCTGCTGTCGTCGATCTTCTTGGTTACTTCCTCAAAAAATATCCTGAATCAATCCTTGCCCCTCAAACTGCATATAAATCCTTTCTGAATCACCTCCAACAACTTATCCACCACTGAAATCAGACTTCTCCTCTCAGCCTTTCTTAAACGGTGATACATGAGCTATCGTCCAGTCCTCCTGTACATTGCTGATGTTTATAGATGATACAAATATTTCTGCTAGGGGCCCTGCAATTTCCTCCCTTACTTCCCACCATGTCCTAGAATACGCCTTGAACATGTATCAACCTTTATTTTTTTTCTCAGACCTCTAACAGTTCCTTTTCTGTAATGTGAGCTATTTTCAAACCTCCATTTCTTTCTCAACACTAAAAATGATGCAAAATATTTATTTACTTTCTCTGCTATCTCCTGAGATTCAACACATTGATTACCTTGTTGATGTTTAAGGGGCCCTAACTTCTCTAGTTGTTCTCTTGCTCAATGTACTTGTAGAATCTTTTTGGATTATCTTTAACCTTATTTGCCAAAACTATCTCATATCCCCTCTTTGCCTACCTGATTTCCTTCTTAAGAATGCCCCTACACGTACTACACTTTTAAAGAAATTCATTTGAACTCGGGTATCTATATATTATATGATTCTTCTTGATTCTTGACGAGAACCTCAACGTCTTTATTCATGCATTATTCCCTAATCTTAGCAGCCTTGCCTTTCACTCAGCCAGGAACATGCTGCCTCTGAACTCTCGTTATCACACTTCTAAAGGCCTCCAACCTGTCAGCCATCCCTTTACCTGTGACGAGTCTACTCCAGCAATTTTTGAAAGTTCTTGTTTCATACCGTTAAAATTTGTCTGACTCCAATTAAGAGCTTTAACTTTTCTGGAAGACTTATTCTTTTCCGTAACTATGGCAGGACGATCATATGTTGAAAGATTGGAGCGACTGGGCTTGTATACACTTGAGTTTAGAAGGATGAGAGGGGATCTGATTGAGGCATATAAGATTATTAAGGGATTGGACACCGTGGAGGCAGGAAGCATGTTTCCACTGATGGGTGAGCCCAAAACCAGAGGACACAGTTTAAAAGTAAGGGGTAGGCCATTTAGAACAGAGTTGAGGAGAAACTTTTTCACCCAGAGAGTGGTGGATACATGGAATGCTCTGCCCCAGAAGGCAGTGGAAGCCAAGTCTCTGGATACTTTCAAGAAAGAGATGGATAGAGCTCTTAAAAATAGTGAAATCAAGGGTTATGGGGATAAGGCAGGAACAGGATACTGATTGTGGATGATCAGCCATGATCGTAATGAATGGTGGTGCTGGCTTGAAGGGCCGAATGGCCTACTCCAGCAGTCTATTGTCTATTTAAAAACGAATAGAATTATGATCACTAGTCCCAAAGTGTTTGGTCGCTTGTCCTGCAGTACTTCCCAAGATAAGGTCAAATTTTGCTCCTTTTCTACTATAAACATTTTCAGATTGATAATTTTCTTGAACACATTTAACAAATTCTTCACCATCCAAACCTTTTACACTATTGCAGTCTAAATCAATGTTTGGAAAATGAAAATCACCTTATTATTACACCTTATTATTCTTCCATATATGTGAGATGTCTCTATATATTTGCTTTTCAATCCCCTCTGATTATGGAGAGGGGGGACTGTAGTATTTTCCCATAAGGGACAATAAAAGTTGATTTTAATTCTTGACCTTTTAAAAGCAAATTTGAAATATTTTTGGAGCAATTATTTCTCAAGTTTGCGCCTGTAAACTAACTTCTGCTCTTTGGTCCTCATTTCTGACTCATTGGCAGAAGCCCAAAGCACGCAATCTGTCTCGCAAATTGACCTCAGCTGGGAAAGGAGTAATGGTCTGAAGAAGAAACTTTATACAGTGCCTTTGTGGGAGTGGAGCTTGTTGGCTGTCTGATTAGACATGATATCTTTTCATGTTGTTTTTCCTTGTTGTAAACTGTCACTAACATTCGTTCTACCAATGTTTAGTTAACTGCTCAATTGTTAACCAGAGAGCTCTTAAATCTTATCAGAAAAGATGCAGTATTCACAACTTACTGTGGAGCATTATTTCTGTTTCCATGTAATTCTTAAGACAGTTTATGCTCAGCATGTTATCATTTGTTTATCAGGCTCTCTGATTAGTGTCGACCTATTGTCTTGCTTGAATATGATTTCCTTTTTAAGTATTGCAGCAGTCTGTGATACTGTGACCATTCCATTGGTATTAGTGCTGGCAGTTATGAGCTTGTGAATTGAATGACCTGCAATAAAAGAACAGTACTCCTCAACTGGTTCATTTGTTTTTGGTGGAACCAGCTGACTCCTTGGTCGGCGCTGAGGGAACACTTCTCCATTTGATTTGCTGCCTTTCATCAGGGACATTGTAGTTTGGGGCTGTCTGAACCTTAGGCTGAATGTAAAGCTCTCATGGCCAGTATCTGAGTAAGAGCTGGAGAGTTCATCCCTAGTGTCCTGGACTGCTGCTGTTCCCTTAGTGTGAATCAATGATTGTTATTGCATTATAGACAATAGGTGCAGGAGTCAGCCATTCCGCCCTTCGAGCCAGCACCACCATTCATTATGATCATGGCTGATCATTCACAATCAGTATCCTGTTCCTGCCTTATCCCCATAATCCTTGATTCCACTATCTTTAAGAGCTCTATCTATCTCGCTCTTGAAAGTATCCAGAGACTTGGCCTCCACTGCCTTCTGGGGCAGAGCATTCCATATATCCTCCACTCTCTGGGTGAAGAAGTTTCTCCTCAACTCTGTTCTAAATGGCCTACCCCTTATTTTTAAACTGTGTCCACTGGTTTTGGGCTCATCCATCAGCGGAAACATGCGTCCTGCCTCCAGAGTGTCCAATCCCTTAATAATCTTATACGTCTCAATCAGATCCCCTCTCATCCTTCTAAACTCAAGTGTATACAAGCCCAGTCGCTCCAATCTTTCAACATATGATAGTCCCGCCATTCTGGGAATTGGCTTCGTGAACCTACACTGCACTCCCTCAATAGCAAGAATGTCCTTCCTCAAATCTGGAGACCAAAACTGCACACAATACTCGGGTGCGGTCTCACCAGGGCTTTGTACAGCTGCAGAAGGACTTCTTTGCTCCTATACTCAATTCCCCAATTTGTTGTTTGTGGGATCTTGGTGTGCAACAGACTGCTGCAGTTTCTATGTAGCTGCAGTAATCACAATGGCTGCAAAACACTTTGGATGATAATGTGATTGTGAAAGTTGCTGCTTATATGCAGATCCTTTTATCTGGGTTCATTTTCCCCAGTTCTTTCTTTCTCTATCCCTTGTTTCTTGTGCATTCTTTTTCTGTCTTCCTTCCTCTCTATATGGTTACAGTAGCTTGGGTCATGCAATCTCCTCATTGGAAACTCCAGGTTTTGAATCATGGCCAGAGTTGAGCTTGCTTGGTGTGTTGATGAGCTGGGATAAAAGCCAGGACTATAGTTGACATCTTGTGCTGGGAAGATGCCAGTCCTCACTCATCGTAATGAGAGCATATTGCTAATGGATCCCTTGTCCAAATGCCTCTCTGCTGGCTTCAGCATCTGAAATGTTGCTTCTGCAGCATTTCCCTGTCCTCGAGCTCGTATCCTATTGCATTATTCCATTGTAAAAATTTGTATCAGACTTTCCTCGTTCTGCTAAACCTGTATAGAAATATGGGTTTGAGTCTTGTAATAATTCTTGCCAATTCACGCCACCTAACCATTCAACAAATGCCACAGCAATCTTTCAGTCCTTTCAAAAACTTGGGTAAAGACTTTTTTGAAAAGTTGTGTTTTTCTTTGCAACTACTAGATCTGACCCTTGTCTGCTAACCCAAGACATGCTGTCCATTTTGATTGCTGTTATATCCTCAGTTACTTAATGAAGTTAGAAATAACTTCTTCAGTTGAAGAGAACAGTTACAACGTGGAATTCTTGGTGAACATTTATCCCCAAACAACACACATTTTGACAAGTTGTTGGAGGCAGATGTTTCATTCTGATCTGAACAATTTGGTGGTTTTGATGAAGGTTTCAGGATGTTCTGGGTGTAGCAATATGAGGTGGCTGGTGGATGGAACAGTCTGTGTTGTAACTAACTGAAATGCAGTGCAAAACTACAGCCAAAACTCATTGATTTTTGTATGACTAAGAATATTCATGAATCCTTATTTGTTATTGAAGCCTTTCAAAGCTCTTGAGGGTTTTGGCTAGGGATGTAGGGCAACTTTTTTTATTCACTCACGGGATATGGGCATCACTGGCTGGTCGGCAATTCTTGCCCATCTGTAGTTGCCCTTGAGAAGGTGATGGTCAGCTGCCTTCCTGAACCACCACATCTGAATGCCTTAGATTTTGAATATTTCAGTGATCAAATACCTCTCTATGTGACAACATCCTCTGGCCCTCCATGTGATATGGGAGAGAGATGTTGTTTGTGAAATGCAACACACAGGACTGAAGAATGAGGAGGAGGCAATAAATACTGAAGAGTTCAGCAAATTTACATGTCAAACTGACAATGCTGTTAATAAGGGAATTCCGGGAATTTGACCCAGTGAATCTGAGGGAACGGGGATATATTTCCAAATTAGGATGTGAAGTGGCTTCGAGTCGTAGAATTCCTAGAGTGTGGAAAGAGACAGTTCAACCCTTCACAGCTGACTGTCTGAACAGAACCCCCCCCCCCCAACCCTGCTGCTGTGAGCCCCCCACCTAACCTGCACATCCCTGGACTGTGGGTGGAAACTAGAGCACCTGGAGGAAATCCACACAGACACAGGGAGAACATGCAACGGTTGTCTGAGACTGGAATTGAACCTGGGTTCCTGGCACTGAGAGGCAGCAGGGCTAACCACTGAGCCACCACTCTGTCTGCTTGGAGGGCACTTGCAGGTGATGGTGTTCCATAGTTCTGCTGCCCTTGATCCTTCCAGATGGAAGTGGTTGTGGATTTAGAAGGTGCTGTCTAAGGATCTTTGTTGAATTTCTGCAGTGCATCCTCTAATCTTTGGCAACAGAGGGAGTGGATGTTTGTGGGTATGGTGCTGATTAAGTGGGCTGCTCTGTCATTTGGATTAGAGATGGTTCCAATGGAGTTGGGTCTGGAGAGCACTTTTAAGAGGAACAGAGAGTGATGTGCAGTTGTCAAATTAAAGCCAGACCCAGTAAAGGACCTAAGGCGCTGAGTCAGATGCTTTTGACTGACTCACTGCGATTTTGTGTAATAGTGTGTGGGATGTGAGTGCGACCATCAGTGAATTTAATATATCGTCCTCCTCCCATTGTGGTAATATTGCAACAGGATGTGTGCCAACTGAACATTTCAATCTGGGCACTCTTCACAGCAAGATTAGTTTTAACTAAAAGGTCCTTGTCAAAATGTTTTAAAAACCTCTGGATTAGGGAACATTTCTTAAGGAGGTTTATGAGGATGATGTGTTTGTAACTGCCCATGTTTTAGGATGAAACTAGACAAGGTGCACCTGTGAGGTTACAGATTTTCTTACTGTGTTCAGAAATGTTATTTCTCACATCTAGAGCAATTAGGGCTTGAACTCAGCCCTTCTGATCCAGAGGCAGGGGCATTACCACTGTGCCACAAGAACCCCTAAAGACAAGGTTAATATTGCCTCAAGTATAACCAGGGTGATCCATTTGAGATGGTTAAGAGAGTGCATGAGGTTGGAGAGAGAAACTCTTTCCTCTGGGGCAAGTCTGGAACAAGAGGCAGGAACATTTTGAGCGAACCCTCCATTGGTGAGGTCAGGAAGCAATTCTTCATAAAATGTGGAAATTCTGATCTCTCTTCCAAGGCCAAAAGCTTGGGCCAGTACACTGTCTTTAGGCAGGGACAGCAGCATAAAGGCTTGGGGAGAGGATTCCAGAACCTGGGAATTAGACAGATAAAGGTACAACCATCAATGAAGAGCGATGAAAATCAAATGCATAAAGGCCAGAATTGAAGGGGCATGGAAGGTTGTAGGCTTGGTGGAGTTTGCAGAGTCAGGATGAGAAACCAGGGTGATAATATGGCAGCTGAGTCTGTGTTCTATCTGAGCTCTGCTACCTAGTTTGTTGCTGACAATGCATATGCTATAAATCCCAGAATTCTGTCTAGACTTTGGTCAACTTGCTTCTGAACTTGATGCTAAAATGTCTCGCCAAGCTTTGGTTATCCAGTATTTCCGAAGGACAGTGCACTGAAATTAAACTTTGCGTTGTTACTAACCAATGCATTGATGAGGATTTACATCTGCAGAATCAGGGGATTAATTGGCATCAAAATCCCTGTGTTCCTGCAGCTTTTAATGATTATCTTCTCAGTTGTCAAGGGTAGTGCAGTACTTATAGATGATGTGCAACTAGGGATTTACTCAAAGTAGTTTGGGACATGCAATCTGCACTGAAAATGAAGCACTGCCCAAGACTGAAGTACACCATAGTTTGTTTGATCAACTGGATAACTGGCCTGGTTTGTCAATGGAACAGATACCCAGACGATTGGGATCTAAGCATTGATGAGTTGCAGGAAGAGATAACTCTGAGAGATTGCTGGGTGGAGGGTTGATGGCGTTTATTTAGGAAGATGAGGATTTTCCGTAAACTGGGTTGGTAATCTGGAAGCCATTGAGGGCAATGCAAGTTAAAGACATAGGTTGGACAGCAACTAATTGCATTTTAGCACTGCCTTTAACAGGAGTGATTGATTGTTCGACTCAGAGCTGCTGGAGGTATTGGTTCAGGTAGGTTTTATGCTTCTTGGAAGTAGCGGGAGGGAAAGAGACAGGAAAGGTGGAAAGTTTTTGGACAGGGTAAGGATATGTGGGTGTGTAAGGTGTAGGGAGGTGTGCACGGCAGAGCAAGGAGCTGATAAAGGCCCAAGCAAAATCCAACGAAGATCTCAGTTGGGAAAACAGCTTTGAAAGCTGACTTTGTAAACATTCTATATTTGGAATTAAAATTTATTTCAGTTGTTCAATTTGGGGCTTGCAGGTCAGTTGAAAGTATTAGGGCTTTACGTTTGAGTAAACAAAATATAAAACACAGTCTGGAATTAAGTGGTGGGTACGATTTGAGGATGATTGCGCAGGTCAGAAATGGAACATTTGGCCCAGTGAGTCCATTTGTGCTCAGTCTGTGTTGCCTACTGAACTGAAGTATTTGAGGAAGTGTTTTATGAAAGATATGAGAGCTGAACCGCAAAATTTAGACCATTTTCCTGCTTTCCAATACAAACCCAGATTTATGTGTTTGAGTCAATGCAGGTGAAGTGAATATTGTAAATCTAAAGAGTGTATTGTTTGTGTTTTCAGGAGATCCAGATAAATAGTGTCTTCAGGTGAAAGGGGTAGAGGATTTTTTTCTAAAATGGAACATATTGTTGAACAACTGAGTGGTAGCCTGCTCTGTACAAAAGTGGAACAAGATAAATTCTTGCACCTCTCTGATGAAGGGTCTAGGCCCAAAATGTCAGCTTTTGTGCTCCTGAGATGCTGCTTGGCCTGCTGTGTTCATCCAGCTCCACACTTTGTTATCTTGCACCATCTGTGTAATCTGCCTTCCTTTCTGTAAAGGAGATGCCCATCTTATGGTGCTATTTAGACGATTGTTCCCTCACTAAAGGTTGCGCTGACATCGTTGTCTGCATTAAGTCAGGATTTACGTGAGTTGTCTGTGGGCCAGTGTCCAGCAGAATCATCGCACAGGCCCTGAAGCTGCATGAGATGAAAGCCATGGCTAAGCAGTGGTCTGTGATGTGGTCAGTAGCAGTCCGAAACATTTGCACATTTGGAAGAGGCTTTGGTGCATGTAATTGGGTGGTTTGGTACAGGGAGGGGTGATGATGTCTGTTTGACATGGAGGAAGTTCCTGGCATTACAGTTCTGCTCCTTTGCCAGCTCCATTGGTGGCATGTTTCTGTTGTGGTATTGTAATTGATTGAATAACGAACACTGGGGCTTTTTTGAAACTGACACCGGGGATCAGTCTTTCTATGTCACTGGGTCAGCTCCTTCCTTGTTCAGTCAGTTACCAGCTCATCACTAGATCGATTCAAGGTGAAAAGCTGAACGGTGAGAGCTTCTAGCTGTAAGCTCTGGGATAGTCTCTCTGAACCTTTCTGCCCCTCTCTCTCTTACTTTGATACAGTTTGAAAATCCCACATTTGCCCAAGGTTTTAGCTGGCTGTCTTAATATCTAATAACATGACTTGGTGTCAGATTCCGTTTGATGGCGATGCCTGTGAACCACTTGATACGTTTTGCTACATTAAATGTTTTACTCGGTTGCAAAGTGTGGCATGTTTCTGTTTGACAATTTCAGTTGTATATCCAATCTGCTTTTCCTCATATCAAAATGTCTGCTGTCTTTACTGTATCCTCATGGAAGGATTATCAAAGTTTACCATTTCTTTCAAAAGCAAAAGTTGGTGCAACTAGAAAGATATTAGCTGAGACACTCACACCTGGCTCTCTCTCATCACTGGAAAGTGGAAAGACACTGAAATTCCAAATCAGTTTTAAATTGTGACGCATTCTTGGTCCTGGTTAGAATTTTCAATATTTAGTGAAGGTAAAGTTGCCGTAGACCAGGAGGAAAATAGGGCTGCTCTGTGATTAGACAGAGATGACTGGTGATGGTTTAACCTGAGGGACACCACACCTAAGCTGAGGACAGAGTTTGCAAAGATGGGACTTTCATGGTAATCTCAGGTATTGTGGGAATTGAAGGCACACTGTAAGTGTCACTGTGCATAACAAACCAATCACCCAGTCAACTGAGCTACAAAAATTAAAATGGAGAAAAATACCTCCACAACAGTTCACTACCTGTAGGACCAGACTCAGTTATGCTTACCTCTCTGGGCAGGAGTGGTTCTCTAGTATTGCATGAAAAATGCTCGTAAAAGGCTCTTTCCGCTTCAAGCGATCTTAAACTTTCTGTCACATGTTAAATGTATCATTGAGGTGAAAAATACGGCATTCCCTCGAAGTGCTCAAGTTGAAGATGACCTGGTGTTTTCATGAGGGCTAATGCAGACGGACGTAAATTGTGTAATTTCTAGTGGGCATTTGCAACTAACGGGTCATCTCTCCTTTGCCCCATGTTGCTGAGTAATGTACAGATTCATAACCATCAGTATTGTAAAACTCACCATGGTTTTGGCAGAGTATTTGGACCATTTTGAGAGTTACAGAACCATAGCACTTATAAGACGATTGAGTTATGGTGTTTGAAGATACAGACTGCCTGCTTGCTTCTGATGAGACAAGCAGTTTAATGTGGGCAGATTCAGGTGTGAAAGTTTTTTTTGTCGTATCAAAGAAACTTGTACTGGGGGAGCAGCCTGTGTCCTGACGATTTGCAGAAGGCCTCATGACTGAAAAGATGAGTCTGATGCATTTGGGTCAGAGAGTCGGGCGTTTTTGCTGCCTGCAATTGTTGGATTAAATTTTCTTATTGTTCTTGAATCCCAAAGGACTAACATAGATTAGATACTAAGCGCAGTCAAAGCCGAATCTGGTTCCAAGCTTAATGTAGATTTCATAGGCTGTCTGTTGAACTTGACCGAGCAGTCAAGTTACATTTTTACTGACAGACTGTAATTTCTTCCACTGTGGGCATAGCAGCCAATTACCATTAAATATTAAATTGATGAAATGCAGGAGCCCACAGTAACTCTTTTGAGGGACATTTTCACAAGTATAGCTTCTTGAAATGGACAAAGTCAGAAATCACATGACGCCAGGTTATAGTCCATCAGGTTTATTTGAAAACACAAGATTTTGGAACCTCACTCCTTAGTAAGACTCTGAAAGCTTGTGTTTTCAAATAAACCTGATGGACTAATGCATAGTGTCATGTGACTTCTGACCTTGTCCACCCGAGTCCAATACCGGCACCTACACATCTTGAAATGGAATATTCTAATTTGAACATTTACCTCTACAGTAAGTCCATTTGAAAACAGAGTATTCCGGTAGAAATAAAAATGATTACATGTATTCTCACTTCCCCCTCCTTCCATTATTATTCTTCCATTCCCTACCCTGTCTGTCTCATGTTTTCTTCTCCGTTTCCTTCCTTTATCTGTCTCTGTTCTCTCCCATTTTCTACCCCCCCATTCCTCGATATTCTGTTTCCCTCCCATCCCCTACTGTGTATTCACCGCTTCCTCTTCCCTTCCCCCATCTTCCCACACCCCCCCATCCCACTATGTCCTTTTCTGTCTGCTCCCTGCCAATGTCTGTCACTGTTTCCTGACTGTTATCTCTGACATGAGGAACATGTTGATAATCAATCCCCATGTCTGTTGTCTGTGGTCTACATCTGTTCAAAGAGTTATGAATCTGTGGAATTCACTACCCCACAGTGCAGTAAATGCTGGTACATTGAGTAAGTTAAGGAAGAGATTGACTGACTGATCTTTAATCAGTAATGGAGAGAGGCCTGGAAAGTGGTTTTCACACTGAAGTGAGTTCAACTATGATTGTGTTAAACACGCAAGCAGCCTCGATGGGCCGAATGTCCTATTTGTGCTCCTCATTCTCATTAAGTTACAATATGGCCAGTTGCTTTTCTGTTGTACCTAGAATAAAAGGTACCTTCACCAGGCTTTTCATGACCTCAAAACAATCTTTCAGACAAAACTGGCTCTGCTATTTGTTTGAAGAATCAGTTAACACAGCGTGGAGCTGGAGGAACACAGCAGGCCAGGCAGCATCAGAGGGAACACAGTGTGGAGCTGGAGGAACACAGCAGGCCAGGCAGCATCAGAGGGAACACAGTGTGGAGCTGGAGGAACACAGCAGGCCAGGCAGCATCAGAGGGAACACAGTGTGGAGCTGGAGGAACACAGCAGGCCAGGCAGCATCAGAGGGAACACAGTGTGGAGCTGGAGGAACACAGCAGGCCAGGCAGCATCAGAGGGAACACAGTGTGGAGCTGGAGGAACACAGCAGGCCAGGCAGCGTCAGAGGGAACGCAGTGTGGAGCTGGAGGAACACAGCAGGCCAGGCAGCGTCAGAGGGAATGCAGTGTGGAGCTGGAGGAACACAGCAGGATTGGCAGCATCAGAGGAGCAGGAAAGCCGACATTTCGGGTCAGGAGCCTTCTTCAGAAATGGGGAGGGGGAAGGGAGCTCCGAAATAAAGAGAGAGAGGAGGGGTGGGGCTGGGGAAGGTAGGTGTGATGGTGATGGGTGAGTGCAGGGAGGCAATGGTTGGGATTGGTCAGTGAGGTGGGAGAGAAGATGGACAGGTTATGTTGGTTCAAGGAGGTGGGGATAAGAGGGAGGAGTGGACATGGAGAGAGGACAGGGGTGGGGAGATTTGAAAACTGGTGAATTCCATGTTTAGGCCATTGGGCTGTAGGCTCCTACAGTTAGCGGGTGATGTCATAGTGACGTTGGAGGAGGCCTTGGGTGGATCTGTCACCCAGGGAGTCGGAGGGAGGTAAAATAGTTAGCAGCCGGAAGGTGGTGTTGACTATAGTGTGTGGAGTGCAGATGCTCCACGAATGGTCTCACCAATGTTATCACAATGACATCACCAACCTCCGCATCCAGTACATCATTCTCCGTCACTTCCACCACCTGCAACCCAACCACACAACCAAAGAGATGCTTCTCTCCCCACCCCAACTGCCTTTTGTAGGGACAACTCAATCTGTGACTTCCTTGTCTGCTCCGCACTTGCCACTTGCCCCACTATCCTGCTCACCTTTCCCTGCAACTGCTATGCCTGTGCACTCACCTCCATTCAAGGCCAAAGTCAAACCTTCCATATCAGACAGAGGTTCACCTACCCATCCATCAACTTGGTCTACTGCATCCGCTGCTCCCGATGTGGCCTCCTCTACATTGGTGAGATTAAGCGGAGGCTCGGACACCACTTTGTTGAGCATCTGCACTATGTATGCGACAAACGACAACATCTCCCAGTCGCGAACCACTTCAGCTCCCCCTCCCACTCCCTGGGGGACATATCCATCCAGGGCCTCCTCCAGTGTCACAGTGACACCACCCACAAACTGGAGGAGCAGAACCTCATATCCGGCCTCGGGAGCCTACAGCCTGATGGCCTAAACGTGGATTTTACCAGTTTTAGACTCTCCCCACCCCATGACCATCCCATGACCAGCCCACCCTCCCACCCCCGCCTCCTTGACCCGACACAAACTGTCCATCATCTGTACCACCTATCCGTCCTACCCACCTCACTGACCAATCCCCACCACTACCTACCTACACTCACTGATCACCATCCCACCTGCCTTCTCCATCCCCGCCCATCTTCTCTATTTATTTTCCAGCTCCCTTTCCCCACCCCGTTTCTGAAGAAGGCATCCGACCCGAAATGTCAGCTTTCCTGCTCCTCTGACGCTTCCTGGCCTGCTGTGTTCTTCCAGCTCCACGCTGTTATCTCTGACTCCAGCATCTGTAGTTCTTACTATCTCTGAAACACTGTTAACATCTGAAATTGAAATTTCATCACCGTATCGCAAAGACAGGCACATAGACAACAAAAAAAGACTAGCCTTTGCAGAGGTGGTATTTTTCTTGAGGTAAAACGGCACATGAGAAAGCAAAACCCTATTGGACAACGTCTGGAATTAACAGGTCTTTTCTCATGTCCCTTGGATTACATGGATAGTTTCAAATCACCCTGTTCAGAGATGTCATTACGCATCTCTGGAGATGGTGGGATTTTCACTTGGACCTCTTAGCTCAGAGATAGTGGCACTACCTCTGCACCACAAGATCCTTCCCTCAGATTTCCTACTGTCTATGTAGGATACAGGAAGCTATTGAACCAATGATGGAAGTTTGATTTTTGATTGCAATCAACCTTTATGTTGGGCCTTTTGGGAATTGGATCACAGTCAATCTCTTGTTTTAGAAGCTAGTCATAAAAAATACTGGTATTCAGATACTCTAGCTTTCCAGGAACTTGAAATGAGAAAAATATTTCGGAAGAAGGATTTGCACCTTTTAGGGTGTCATCTTTATTGACCCTTGGTTTTGCAAAACAGAACTCTCTGTCTGGAGGGGTTGCTAAGCAACTATTAAGATAGAACACCCTGAGTCGTTTCAAAGTCAGCTTTTATAGGCAATCAACCCCCATTCCTTACCTCCTTAAAAGCTTCGCTTTGGTTGTTTCCTCATTTGATTTTTCTGTAAACAGCTGGTGGCTTACAGCACACATCAAACTGTTGACCTCATTCCTGACTAAGTCCTGTTTAACCCATTCCACATCTTTCAGTTGCTCCACATAATGTTGGGAGTACGTTTTAAGGACTACTCGTGATTGTTGTCTCTGGGAGTTGAGCTGTAAGACAGTTGGGGTGTGATCGACTAGACGGTAGACTTAATGAGTGAACAGCTCATTTACTTTGATTTGTTAGCATGCTGTTACCCTGTTTCTCACCACCTCACAGTCGATTGCCTTTTATAGAGCATGAAGGGAAGATGTGATTCCTAGAGCTGCTGTTTCTCAGATTCGTGACAGTGGGAAAAATGTAATGATGAGAATCAGCCAGTATTGTTCTTCCCAATGTACACAAATGAGATGACTGTTAAAAAACAGTAAGTTTTATTTCAGCAAAGTATTTAAGGTCGGACGAGATTATGTGTTACCTTTGATGTTGGAGACTTCTCATCATTGAAATGCAACCATTCAAATGTTCAGAAGCGAAGAATTTAATTTTGTTTTTGGTTGTTACAATATCGTCAGGCCTTGTGGCTGAGCAGTGGTAAGGAGGACAGTGTGCTTTTCACTCTGGCCTTGTCTCGTCTGAAAGGCACTGTGACACTGGCGAGCTCCCTCTGCATTGACCCTCCGGCAGTGCGGCGCTCCCTCGGCGCCTCTGGCAATGACTCTCAGACTATCAGATTTTTATGGTCAGAGAGCAGATCCCATGAGATTGCCTCGGGATAGAATTATCGTCTTGAAGATCATAACACATAGGAGCAGAAATGGGCTAATCAGCCCAACACGTCTGTGAATGAGATCATCGCTCATTTGATAAATCCTCAGTTCCACTTTTCTGCCTTTTCCCCCGAGCCCTTGATTCCCTCCCTGAATAAAAATCTGTATCTCGGCTTTGAACGTACTTAATAACCCAGCCTCAATATCCCTCAGTGATAAAGACTTCAGGTACAGTTTCAACGTTTAAAGGACATTTGGGTCAGTGCGCGAATTGGAAAGGTTTAGAGGGATATGAGCATTTGGGACTAGTTTAGTTTGGGGATATAGCGTGGACTGGTCCAAAAGATCAGTTTCCATACTGCATGACTGAGAAGAAATTCATCTTCATCTCTATCTTATTTAGGTGACTCCTTATTCTGAGATTTTGCCCTCTGGTCTTGGACTCTCCCAATAGGAAAATATCTTTTCAAATCTACCCTGTCAAAGTCCTATAAAAATCATGCACCTTTCGATAATGCTGCCTCTCATTCTTCTAAACTCCAGTGAGTACAGGGCCAACCTCATCAACTTCTCCTTATTAGACAGACCTTCTGTACCCAAAATCAGCCTAGTGAACCTTCTCTGGACCGTCTCCAATGCTAGTCTATCTTTTCATAGATCAGGGATCAAAATGGCTCAGTATTCCAGCTGTGGCCTAACTAGTGCCTTGTGCAGTTTTGACAAATCTTCCCTATTTAGATGATTCATTCCCTTTGAAATAAAGCCAACCATTTAAACTGCCTTCCCCATTAGCCTCTGAACTTGGATACTAGCATTTTGTGACTTATGATCTATTGCATGTAACATTATTTGATGTAGAACTTAAAGTTGGTTAACCACTGCTCTGCATATATTAACACAGAGGTGCCTGGTTGAAATTAAAATCAGAATTCTTGATTGATTTTGTGTATTAAGGTATATGTCGTAGTTGGATTAGAGTCACTCCTTCCAGTATGCCTGCTCTGTACCTCTCTCCCATACAAAAGTGTCTTTCTCCATTCCAAAACACTTTCTAAATTTACCTTTTACAGCTCTTCATCTGATCCCTCTGGGCACTGCTGAAGTGGCATATTCCAGATCACTTGCTCTATCCAGTGATGTATCAGGTGTACATTTTCTAAGGTCCAATGTTCTTTTTTAAAAAAACTGCTATATAAATGCAGTTTGTTTGTTGGCTTCTCTGAACAATGAATTGCAGCAAATTGGCCTGAATGGATGGGTCTGTTAATGTTACTATTCCAAGCTACAGAGGAAAGCCTTGGAGCAGTTTGAGGTGAAAAGTGGAATGGATAGAGCTTGTGGCCAGACGCTTTGCTGTTGGAGAAAGCTGCCCCCTTAACCTCTGCTGTACTTCACCTGGAACTGCTTACTGTTGATGCTGGCTGCCAAACTGTAACATCATTTGACACAGCTGGTTCTCAATGGTGACCCCAATCACTTCTTACAGCCAACAAACCAATTACATTCATATAGCACCTTTCCTCATCATAAAAAAATAAAAGTCTCTTCATAGGAGCAACTATCAAACATACGTTTATGCCAAAAAACAATCAGAAATTGCTGGAAAACTCAGCAGATCTGGTAAAATCTGTAGAGAGAAACCAGAGTTAAAGTTTCAGTTCCAGCGACCCTTCTGATATGCTGCTGGTGTCTTCTTCTGTGAAACTGATGTGAAGTACCTATTCAGTTCCTCTGTCGCTTCTTTGATCCCCATTATTACTTCTCCAGCCTCATTTTTCAGTGGTCCCATATCCACTCTTGCCTCTTTTTCTTGTCTTTTATTTTTCTTTAAAATTCTGACAAGTTTCTTTTCTGTTACTAGCAAGTTTTCATCTTCTTCCCCCCCCACCTCTTTTTTTTAAAAAGCTTCCCAATCCTCTGGATTCTCACTGACCTTCACTTTGTATGCTGTCCCTGACTTCCCTAGTTATCCACTGTGGCCTTATCTTTCCCTTAATATGTTTATTCTATCTTGGGTTGAATTTCTGCTCTGCCTCCCGAATTATTCCCAGAAACCCCTGCTATTGCTGCTCCACTGTCTTCCCTGCAAGGCTCCCCTTCCAATTATCTCTAGCCAGCTCCTCCCTCATGTCTTCGTAGTTACCTTTACTGAATTGTAAGAGCGTTACGTCTGATTTAAGTTTCTCCCCCTCAAACTCTAGGGTGAATAGGATTATATGATGGTCACTGTCCCATTGGAGTTCCTTCAGTTTAAATTCCCTAATCCAGCCCGCCTCATTACATATCATCAAATACCTGTTCCCTAATGAGCTGTACCGCAGGCTACTATAAAAAAAACCATCATTGCATAATTTCCCAGTTCTGTGTTAGGGTCACTGGACCTGAAACATTAACACTGATTTGTTTTCTTTCACAGATGCTACCAGACCTGCTAAGCTTTTCCAGCAACTTCTGTTTTTGTTCCTTTTTTTGGTATCCGCTGCCAGCCTGATTTTCCCAGCCCACCTGCATTTTGAAGTTCCGCATGATTATTGTAAAAGGTGCCTTTCTTACATGTCTTTTCAATCGCCTGATTTACTTTCTTCCCCCATATCCTGATCACTGCTAGGGCGGGCTGTACACATCTCCCATCAGGGTTTTTGTTAGCTTTGCAGTTCGATTCTACACCTTCCAAAACTACTTTAATTCTTGCTTTTGATTTAATTTTATTTCTTACAAACAAAGCAGCCCTTCCCCTTCTGCTTATCCTTTCAATAGAATGTGTGTCCTTGGATATTTAATTCCCAGCCCTGAAAGCCTTGCAGGCACGTCTCTGTGATACCTACACATTGTGCTACAAGCTTATTCACCTTGTTTTGTATTCTGCATTGACTGTACCCTGAAGCCCCCTCCCCCAATCTGCTGTGCCTGAAGTTAGATTCCTGACCCTTTCCATAAACTCTGTCCTATTTCTTGTTGTAATAACCTGTAACAATATCCTTTGCTACCCCTGCCACGTCCCACCTTCGTATACGACACGACACACACGCACACACACACATACATGCCCCACAGTAGTGTACGAGGAACTCGCTGTGTGGTGTCTAATCATCTCAGGACCCCCAATCCCAGAGTGTTGGAAGTCCCCCTTGATTGGGTGCTGAAGAACAGTGGTGAATTGGTAATCCCAACCAATTCTATTAATCAGAAACAAACATGTTAAAAGAAAATGAACAGAAGGCTTATTAAGTCCTGCCCTGAGGGTTTTACTATTGTTATTAAAGCTGATGTTTTGAATTCTTGGAGAATTATAAGCCCCACTTGGTACAATATTATTCTGCAGTCCTCTGTTCTTCTATTAGGTGAAATGATTAAAAACCAGGTGATGGGGTCTAAGCTGCAAATACAAATGCCTTACTTCCATTTCCTTCATGTTCAATTATTAAACAATTCCCAACCTAATGAGTTTCTATAAGTGTATTTCGAACATGACAGATCAATAAAAATAGTAAAAAAAAACTTTGTAGATGAAAGTAACTTTCCACTTTACAGTCATAGAGACAGGGGAGCAGATATTTGAAAGGCATTTTACTCTCATCAGTATCTGCATGGTGCCTATAAAACTGGAAAGGAGAATGTAAAGTTACACAGTGAAGGTGATGTCCTCTAATTGTCACTTTAGCTTCCTGCTGGTAGGCAGCTCTCCCACAACCTTCGTTCTCAAACTATGGCACTGCACTTCTGTAACAGCCGCAAAACACTTTGGAGAGGAGAGATGACCCAGCAGATGTTTTATTTCTGGTATCATCTGGAATGTGAAGTTACATCCCAGTAACTGGTCTGTCCTCATGAGTGTGAAGTTCTGAAGCTCACATTGAATTGTCCCACCAAATCCTTTTGTAAAGGAGCAAACTACAAACTACATGAGCTATCGGAAAGAAATGCAGAGATTTATCATGTCTGTAATGTATCTGGTTTGCCAGTGTCCATGCTCAGCACCACTACCTTCCCACTGCGCTCCATCTTAGCAACCTGTTCAGAAAATTGTTGTTTTCACATCTCTGGGGCAGGTGGGAAGTGAAGCTGCCTCCAAGGTAAGAACGCTACCAACACACCACAAGGGCTCTTTCTCCTTCTACCTGTTCACCCGTATCTTGCTTTCCTGAAGCAGTGACTGTGCATTTTGCATTAACCACTTTGTGTGAGAGAGGAGTGAGTTCCACACTGTCACTGTTCTTCTCTGGGGAAAAAGGCTTTTCCTGAATTCCCCCTTGGGTTATTAATGACTCTTACGTTGATGAGCCCATGTTTTGATATCACCCACAACAAACCATTTTGTCTCTGTCTGCCCTGTCAAGCTTTTCATATAGAAGTCATCTCTGTCACGTTACCTCTCAGCTTTTTTGACAGAAAGGAAATTGAGCCTCTTCAGTATTTCCTGATGGGTATAACTTCTGAGTTCTGAAATCATCCTGGTTAGTCTTTTTTTGCACCCTGCCCTGTGCGCCTCTGTCCTTTTTATAACAGGAAGGCTGCAGCAGCACAACAGAGGGTCCTGGCTCTTAGAATACGGAATGCACAAGAGGTGAAAATGCTAAGAGCCCAGATATTTGAAAGCTGGAGGTGGTTAGAGAGAACAAGGAGAGTGGCATAGTTGAGAAGATTAGAGCCAGGGGAGGGGAAGGGTGTAATAAGTAACAAACAATTTAGTTCCGTTTGACGCTGAGTCAGGCTCGATCTTATCTGGCATGTGTGAAGTGTTTGCTGTGGGCTGCCCTGTCTGAATACTTTATAGCCTGCTGTAATTGAGGCCAGCAGTTGGTAAAACTTGATCCAGTTGTGAACATGGGGGAAACACTCTCACTGATAGGATATGGGTGGTCTTTATTCCATTTGAATTCCCTCTATTGTTGCTGCCAGGTTTTGAACGTGCAGATCTGTTTTACTGTAATAATCTTATGTCTTCATCTCCAAGAACAGCTCAGGAGCAGGCCCTTCGGCCCACCAACCCTGCACTGACTCATGACCCCTGTCTAAACTGAAAACCTCTTGCCTCTTACATGGTCTGTATCCCTTTAGTCCCGGCCCATTTCTGTATCTGCCAAGGCGCCAGATACCTCGGTATTGGGCTGTTGTTGGCGGTGGGTAAAGGATGCCTCAGTAAGATCCTCATGTGTTAGGCTAATGAAAGTGCTTTTTCTTTGTGAATGTTTGCTTGCAAATAAACATCTGCCAAAGGGGCCCTTTTGTTTGTATCAAATAAACAGGTATCTGAAAAGTAAAATATCGATTTTGTTAAAGTTCGCAGGGATTTAGGTAGGTAACCAGCATTGACCAGGTGTTTCTTTCACACACGACTAGAGGTGTAAACCGTAAGCAATACTTGCAGTGGGCACTATTCAAGGTTTTTGCCCTCCCCACATTACATTTAACAACTGCTTTCTGGTGTAAAAGTGGAATGAAACAAGAACTTGCATTTATGTAGCACCTTAAACATATTAAACTTTGGATGTAAGTTTTTTCACTGAGCTGGAAGGTTTGTTTTCAGACATTTCATCACCATTATAGGTAACATCATCAGTGAGCCTCCGGTGTTCTGCTTTCTCTTTGTGTTTAGGTTTCCTTGGGTTGGTGATGCCATTTCCTGTTCTTTTTCTCAGAGGGTGGTAGATGGGCTCCAAATCAATGTGTTTGTTGATGGAGTTCCGGTTGGAATGCCATGCTTCTAGGAATTCTCGTGCATGTCTCTGTTTGGCTTGCCCTAGAATGGATGAGTTGTCCCAATCAAAGTGGTGTCCTTCCTCATCATCATCATCTGCATTAAAACATTATTCCAATGAGCCACCACACACTGCAGCACAGAGGAACTATGAAGAGCAGAAGAAAATCACCTATACAGCATATTCAAAAAGAACGGGTACCCAATGAACACAGTCCGCCGATTTCTCAGCAACAAACCCAAACAAACAGATAAAACGGGCCCAGAAACCATAACCGCTCTTCCCTACATCAAACACATCTCGGAAATGACTGCCAGACTACTCGGACCTCTTGGCATCATGGTAGCCCACAAACCCACCAACACACTAAAACAGCAGCTAATGAACTTAAAAGACCCTATACAGACAACAAGCCAAACGAACCTCATTTACAAAATACCTTGCAAGAACTGTGACAAACACTACATTGGACAAACGGGCAGAAAGCTAGCCACCAGGATACATGAACATCAACTAGCCACAAAACGCCATGACCCGCTATCACTAGTATCCACTTTGATTGGGACAACACATCCATCCTAGGACAAGCCAAACAGAGACATGCACGAGAATCCCTAGAAGCATGGCATTCCAACCGGAATTCCATCAACAAACACATTGATTTGGAGCCCATCTACCACCCTCTGAGAAAAAGAACTGGAAATGACATCACCAACACAGGAAATGATGTCAACACAGGAAATGACATCACCAACTCAAGGAAACCTAACCAGATAAATAGAAAGTGGGACATAACACCAGCGCTTCGTCGGAGGCTCACTGATGATGTTACCTAGAATGGTGACGAAACGTCTGAAAATGAACCCTCCAGCTCAGTGAGCAAACTTACATCCAGAACCTCAACCTGAGCTACAAATCATATTAAACTTTTGCAAGGCACGTCACAGAAACAGTCTCAAATAGAATTTGACTCTAACCCATGTGGGGGACTGTTTGGAGAGTTGGTTACAGCTTGGTTGATGAGGTATGTTTTAACAAATCTCTTAGAGAGGGGGTGAATTACAGAGCTAGCTGCCCAAGCAGCTTAAAACATGGCTCCTAACGACAGAGAAAGGGAATAGGGATGTACAGGAGGCTCAAATTGGAGCAAAGCTGAAATCTTAGCTTGTCACAGGGTTAAAGGAGGTCACAGTGATAGGGAGAGTTGTATGTGCCATGTTAGTGATGATGGCCTAATAGTCAATTGCTCATTAGGGATCGATTAATTCTGCGGGTTACTTTTATTTGAAACAGTAAAACACATTACAAATTATGAATGGTTTTGAGGTCTTTCCCCTCATGAAGGAGTCTCAGTCCTGAGGGCAAAGTCTCAGAATAAAGGATGGTAATTAAAGTCTGAGATGCGGAGGAATTTCTTCTCTGAGGATTGAAAGTCTTTGGAACTCCTTGCCACAGAGAGCAGTGGTGTCAGGGTCCTTGTGTCTGCTTAAGGCTGAGAGAGATTGTTGATCAGCTGGGGAATCGTGGGTTACAGAAATAAAGTCACTAGTGTCTTGCCAGGCCATAGGGCTGCTCTCATTAGAGAGATAGAGAGAGAGAGAGAGAGAGAGGGGTTAATGGTTTAACCTATAGGTCACCATGCCTCTGGCAAGGGTAGAGGTTTAGAATGAGATTCCTTCATGATAACCTGAGCTGATGCAGGAATTGAACCCAAGTTGTTGGCATCATTGTGAACCAGCCATCCAGCCAACTGATCTAACCTGTTTTTCTAATCAACCTGTTCAGAAATGTTATTACACTCTTCTGGAGCAGGTGGGACTTAAACCTGTGCCTCCCAGTCTTGGGGTAGGGATGCTACTACTATGCCACAAGAGCGTTCCTATGGAATATCTTGGGATGGCTTACTTTGTAAAAGATGAAACATACAATAGCAGTGCAGATATGGTAAAATTTCTGCCTACCGCTGTCCTGATTCACTTACGTTTAAGGATCAATGTTCAAGTGGCTTTTAGGGTGATCTATTCAACTGTACGCAGTTGCCAGCAGTGAAGGAAACAGGGCTGGTGGTTCAGTTTGCAGCATTAGCTAAAAGACTGACCAGCCTACTGCAGTAATCCTGACATAAACGCTTTTGATGCATCGAGAGATTGGACCTGTAGCCCTGAGTTACTAATGTAATTGATATGAGCTTTGAGTGAAAAGTTTTGAATGTGCATTGATCTGGGGGCTGTACTGCAAACTCCCTCCCACCCAGCACTTACTCTGTTGATAAAGGACATGATTTGGAACAAATCAAGCTTCCTAATAGAACTGGATTTTGTTCTGATTCGCCCAGCAACAAAACATTCCTGTCAAACTGTTTGTAGGTGTTATCTTTGTTATATTTTCCATCCTATTAGTGTAAGAGCTAACAGTTTGAAGTGATATCAAGGTACATTAGAGCTGAAGCATGGGACCGTGATCAGTCTGTGGTGTTCAGTGTTAATACCAGATATTTCTTGCCAGGTGCTATGTAAGTTTGAGGTGAGTAATGCTCTTCCCCCTTCTTCAACCAACCAGATATCAAATGCAAAAATAGAAACTACTGGAGATATTCAGCAAATCGGGCATCATCTGGAGAGAGAAAGCAGAGTTAGTGTTTCAGGTCCAGTGACCCTCCTTCACAACACAAATGCCATGTCAGAAGAATATTTATTGCTGTACCAATGCAGTTTTGTTTCTCTCATCAGGTTTGCCAGTTACATCTAGTTCATTCCATTTTTTTATGCTTCTGAAGATGTCTACTGCAAAATTTACCAAGAAGCATTTTGATAAGGAATGCAGGAGCTGGGACTGCATCAGTGTTCTCCTTTAAAAACAGGCACTGCCAGGAGTTACGATTCAGAGAATGGTTAAATTAGTTTTTTCATTTGAAATAGCACTGTGCTGTCCTCCCTCGATGTCTGCATTTTTTTTATTCTTTTGTAGAATGTGGGCGTTGTTGGCTGGGCAGCATTTATGCCTGTCCCTAGTTGTCCCTGAGAAAGTGGTGGTCAGCTGCCCTCATGAACCACTGCAGTCTGTGTGCTGTAGGTTGATTCACAGTGCCCTTTGGGAGGGAATTCCACGATTTTGACCCAGCGAGTCAGGATGAGGAGTGGCTCTGAGATGAATGTGCAGGGGCTGTTGTTCTGAAGCATCTGCTGCCCTTGTCCTAGATGGAAGTGTTCATGGGTTTGGAAGGTGCTGTCTGATGATCTTTGAATTTCTGCAGTGCATTGTGTAGATAGTACACACTGCTGCTACTGAGTGTCAGGGGTGGAGGGAGTGGGTGTTTGTGGATGTGATGCCAATCAAGCAGCTGCTTTGTCCTGGTCGGTATTGAGCTTCCTGATTGTCATTGGGGCTGCACTCGTCCAGGCAAGTGGGGAGTATTCCATCACACTCCTGACTTGTGCTTGGTCTATGATGGACAGGCTTCGAGCAGTCAGGAGGTGAGTTACTCGCTGCAGGGTTCCCAGCCTCTGACCTGCTCTTGCAGCTAAGATAACAAAGTGTGAAGCTGGATGAACACAGCAGGCCAAGCAGCATCTCAGGAGCACAAAAGCTGACGTTTCGGGCCTAGACCCTTCAGTTCCCATTATCACTGCTCTTGCAGCTGTTGTGTTTATCTGCTGAGTTAGATTATCTCTTACTGGAGATGCTTGTTGCCTGACATTTCTGTTGTGTGAATGTTACTTGCCATTTGTCAGATCTTGTTGCATGTGAACATGGACTGGGTGCTGAACATTGTGCAATCATCAGGGAACATCCCCATTTCTGACCTCATGATGGAGGGAAGGTCACTGATGGAGCAGCTGAAGGTGGTTGGGCCTAGGACACTACCCTGAGGAACTCCTGCAGAGATGACATGGAGCTGAGATGACTGACCCCCAATGACCACGACCATCATCCTATGTGCCAGGTTTATCCCTATCCCTCTCTGTGCCCCATGTTTGTGCATGTCGGTGTGTGTAGGTGTCAGTTGTGCTCAGTCACATTGATTTTTGATGTGCTCATTTAGCTTGCAATGTTAAAGTTAAAATAGCTTTGCTATTAAGCCGAGAAGGTGAGGGGGCAGGTGTAACTGCTGTAACAGAAGTTGGGGCAAAGGTTCTTGCTGTTTTTGAAATAATTTAGGATTGACATCATTCGTTGCTTAGGGTCTCTGTTTTGGGAAATGTTTATTTGAAGTAGATTCGCTGTCATAATAAGGTAAACAAGGCAGGCAGTTTTTACACACCAAAATTACACAAAAGGGTAGATGCAGGGAGCATGTTCCCGATGGTGGGTGTGTCCAGAATCAGGGGTCACAGTCTGAGGATTTGGGTTAGACCATTTAGGACTGAGATGAGGAGACATTTCTTCACCCAGCGTGGTGAGCCTGTGAAATTCATTACCATAGGAAGTAGTTGATGCCAAAACATTGGATGTATTTGAGGCGACTAGATTTAGCACTTGGAGTGAATGGGATCAAAGGTTATGGGGAGAAAGCAGGATGAGGCTATTGGATTCGACAATCAGCCAGGATCGTGGTGAATGGCTGACCAGGCTCGAAGGACTGAATGGCCTCCTTCGGCTCCTATCTTCTATGTTTCTATCCTGCACCCAGTTTGTTAACCACTGAGCAATCCATGGCTATCTTTGTGCACTGGTTTCTGCTAACAAATTGAAAACCAGATTTAATTTAGTAGTGAAGGTCTGTATTACGAGAGTGGTGTTTTGACAGTGTTATAGATCTACACTTCCCAATGGTTTATGCCTGGTGTATGTTCAGATTTTGACAATGACATTATCCTGCTGGATATTTTTATGAATATTTTGCACAATAATAACTGATATGTGTATCTAGTGGGGCCCAATCTGTGAAAGTGTGATTTAATGTGCCACTTTAATATCTAAAATGTGTTTATTACCAAAAAATCTTTGTCTTCTGCAATCTCAGACATCCCTGTTTTAATGCTGATTGAAGGTCCCCAGTTTTCTTATAAACTGTGCACAAAAATGCCAGTGTTTAAAAACTGGGTCCATATTAATTACAAGATGACATCAGCTTTCCTGCTCCTCTGATGCTGCTTGGCCTGCTGTGTTCATCCAGCTGTACACCTTGTTATCTCAGATTCTTCAGCATCTGCAATTCCTACCAGCCCATATTAATTAACTGGTCATAGAAGCGTAGAAGAAACTTAGAACCTCCTGCAGTACACGCAAGAGACCATTTGGCCCATCGAGTGTGCACTGACCTTCCAAAGAGCATCCCACCCAGACCCACTTTCCCCACCCTATTCCTGTAACACTGCATTTCCCAAGGGTAACCCATTTAGTCTGCACACTTTTGTTCACTATTTTCCTGTCTGTGGCACATAGATTTATTAGATTGAGCTCTTTTGTGCACTTTCTCTTATTAAGTTGATTCCTGTTGACCATGACTGGGGTTGGAGAACTGCAAGCTCTAATGCCTGTCCTGTGTCACAGTCTTGATATCACTGGCTTTAAGGTTGGTGATGCTGGTAGTAAGCCCCTGCACATGGTGAACCACCATGAGCCTGGGATGGTGGGAACTGCGTCCGTGTATCAGGAAGAGAGAAATTGCCAGCGTTGGGCTGTGTGTCCTACTGAGTTCTGCTGTATGTCCACCAATGTTTCAACCTGTCAGTCACTCTCGGACTTAAATTCTAACTGAATTTCAAAGTTTTGGGGCAAATCACGTACTGTTTATATTTAACCATTGGGGTAACTTTCTGACTTCACCTGGGACTGGTCCGTGTCCTGGCTCATTCGTTGTGTTGGGTTTATCTCTGACCCGTTTTCAGCCTGTTTACTGTTGGTTTGAGCTTTCCCTGCCCTTATACCTGTGGAGATGTTTATGTTTTAGATCACAACTTTGATTCCTGGTGGCGAATGTTCCATGTTTAGTGTAAACGGCTCAGCATTAGAGGATAGTTATTTCCAAAAACATTACACTATAATTGGATAATAGATGGAAGAATGAATAATATACTCCTTCACAGCTGCTTGTGCTTCACTGGCAAGACACTTCGTAGTGATTTAAATGAAATGAATTTCTTTCGGTAGAACTGTTTCTCTTGTGCTGGCCACGGAGTTCTGTAGTTCTGTGGATCTCTCTAGCAGCTGCCGCTCTACCTGGCCATTCTTAATCGCTTCACTGTCAGTAACCAGAGCTTTAACCTCCTGAGCCCTCAGCTCTGGAATGCCATTCCTAAGACCTTCTCTTCTTAACCAAAAGAACTGCAGATGCTGTAAAGCAGAAGCTAAAACAGAAATTGCTGGAAAAGCTCAGCAAATCTGGCAGCATCTGCGGAGAGAAGTTAGAGTTAACTCTTTGGGTCGAGTGACCCTTCCTCAGAATACCACCTCCTTTTAAGATGCTCCTTCAACTGGCCTCTTTCAGCATGCTTTCCTGTTTATATAGTTAGCTGATTTATACTCACGTGAAACTCTCAAAGGTGCTGTTCTACACTGAAGGTGCTATGTTAATTCACCTAATGTTGAATCAGATCACTCATGAACCATCCCCACAGCCAGACTGTCATTCACCTGCATACCCACAGATGCATACCTTTAGATCGTTGCTTGTTGATCACTAGTTTTAAAAAAAACTGAGAGAAGGCAGATTGACAAGAAAAGGAAATATCAGATGTCATTTTTATGTACCTACACAAACACACTTTGAAACATTGTTGGCTTTACAAATAGTAAAACTGGCAAACACCAAGGGAAGGTTCCGAGTCAGAATGTTACAGGTGAGGAGAATATGACATACAGAGAGGAAAAACAAGCTGCAGACTGAAGGTAAATGTCAGAACCTAGATTCCTTCTCAATTGCTTCTCCAGGGATCTTCGTGATTAAAGTTTTATACAGTGGCAGTCTGTGATTTATTTTTTCATATGTTTCTATGAAGAAGCCTGCAAGAACTAATAATCTTTTCTTTCATTTTGGAGATTTGAATTTTATACCAAGTTTAGAAATTGCAGCTGAAGTTTTTAACTCGAAAAACACCCGTCCTGCTTACATAGTTACAGAACAGTTCCAGCTTTTGAAATAGTGACTGAATTTACTATGTCTGCTTAAAGCAAGTATAGAGTTTCAAAGGGAATGCCCCTTAGTAAAATATTAACTCCAGCTTATAACAATTGTAGAAAGTTAAAGCACTATTTATGGCAACATCTTCAAACATGACTGCATAGAGGTAGAATTAACATCGAGTACTCTCCAATATCCTATTTACACAGAATCGTGCAGCATGGAAACAGACCCTTCAGTCCAACTCATCATGCCTTTGAGATATCCTAAATTAATCTAGTCTCATTTGCCAGCATTTAGCCCACACCCCTCTAAACCCGTCCTATTCAAGAACCCATCCAGATACCTTTTACGTGTTGTAATTGTACCAGCCTCCACCACTTCCTCTGGTAGCTCATTGCATACACACACCACCTTCTGTGACAAAGTTGCCCCTTAGATCCCTCTTAAATCTTTTCTCTCTCACCTTAAACCTGTCCTCTCTAGTTCTGGTCTCCCCTACCCTGGATAAAAGACCTTGACTATTCACCCAATCCATGCCCCTTGAGAAGGTCACCTCTCGGTCTTTGATGCTCCAGGGTAAATAGCCCCAGCCGCCTTCAACCTCTCCATGTAGCACAAATCCTCCAACCCAGCAACATCCTTGTAAATCTTTTCTGACCCCTTTCAAGTTTCACAACATCCTTCTTATAGCAGGGAGACCAGAATTGCAGTATTCCAAAAGTGGCCTACTCAATGCCCTGTACAGCTACAACATGACGCCCCAACTCCAATGCGCAATGCACAGATCAATAAAGGCAAGCGTACCAAACAGCTCCTTCAATCCCGGTCTACCTGTGATTCCAATTTCAAGGAACTATGAACCTGAATCCCAAGGTCACTTTCCGTTACGCCCCCTATTTTGGTGCAAACTTACTAACCATAGAACATAGAACATTATAGCACAGTACAGGCCCTTCGGCCCTCGATGTTGTGCCGACCTGTCATACCGATCTCAAGCCCATCTAACCTACACTATTCCATGTACGTCCATATGCTTATTCAAGAACCCATCCGGATACCTTTTACATGTTGTAATTGTACTAACCTTCTCTCCTATGTTCACATTCAGATCATTTATGTAAATGGCACAAGCAGTGGACCCAGCACCAATTCTTGCGGTACACCGCTGGTCACAGACCTCCAGTCCAAATGTTTAAATGTTTTGTAATTTAAGAAAAGACTGAATCTGTTTTGCTGGACTACTGTATAAGATCAGCAGCTACTTCAAAGATTGAATACTCCTGTGTGCTCTTATTTCCAAGTTGCTTAATTCAAATGAGCTGGTTTCTTTTTTTAAATTCTAAATCCCCACTTCATATTAATTGTGTCGCTTAATTCAATTCTTCCTCCAAAAATTACAGTACCAAGAATAGATTCTATAAAAATTCAAATACAATAAGTGGTTAATCAGCTGCTCTGTATGGCTGGATAATTAAATGTTTTGCATCTAGTTCATGTTGATATATATAAAAACTAAGTGAAATTATTGGTGGTCACAAAACATTGAGACATTTGCAAACAAAATAACATGGTCAGAAGAGCTGCATTTTCTTCGAAGTAAGTCACTCCTGAACCCCCCCCCCCCCCCCCCCCGCCAACTGTTCAGTTTAGTGTCTGTAGCTAATATTGTGATTTTTGTCATAAAGAGGGGAACTTGCAGGTGCAGGGGGTGGTGTTCCTCTGTTTCTGCTGCCCTTGTCCTTTTAGAGGGCAGAGGTAATGGTAATGGCTTGGAGGGTGCTGTCTAAGGCGCCTTGCAGATAGTACACACTGCTGTGACTGAGCATCGTTGGTGGGAGAGAGTGGGCATGGTATCAAACGGACTGCTCTATCCTAGAAGGTGTTGAACTTCTTGAGTATTGTTGGGGCTGTACGTACCCAGGCAAGTGGGGAGTATTCCATCGCACTCCTGACTTGTGCCTTGTAGATCATGCATTTGATGCTGTGCATCTATTTCAGTATAGAAAGGTACCCAGGAAAAGAAATTGAGCTAAACTGACGGTAAGCAATAAAATGTTGTTGGGCCTGGACACACACCAGGCGCAAAGCATTTGCCGATAAAACTACCATCACTGATTTGTATTGCAGGACTTCCCGAACAAAGTAACCCTGGGTCTGTGTAATTGCCAGAAATGACTAGTAGGTAGCAGCCTCTGGTGAGAGGTAGCACCCCCTGACAGTATGGCACTCGCTCACTGCTGCACTGGAGTGTTTGCCTGGATTAGTGTGCACAAGCACCAGGGTGTCTCTGAACCCGGACCTGGGCTGATGGGACATCTCTCCTGGCTGCAGCTGGGCTGTCAGGAATGACCGTCGATCTGCTCATCTCTTCCAGTTGAGTAGACGTTGCAGCAAAGTGGAACCACCAGAAATTACATGATTGACAATCTGGCTTTCTTCTTTGTATGTCAGCTCAGATAGTACATTTATTTTTTAAACTCAGCTTGATGTTGTCAGGCTAGTGACACTGATTTCAAGTATGTTCCTTCTGGAAAGAGCAAATGTGACACCTGTTGATCTGAATCAGTGAACCCCTTGTAAAATGAATTGATCATTTCTCTTCCCATTGGAAGAAAAAGATGCAATCATTTATGTAGCACAGTGGAGCTGGAGGAACACAGCAGGCCAGGTAGCATCAGAGGAGCAGGAAAGGTGATTCGCAATCAGTGGAGTACATTTGCGCTGTAGTCACCGTTGCAATGTTGGAAATGCAGCCACCTATTTGTACAAAGCAAGCTCCTATACCTGTGAAATAAAGGCCATTGTTATTGGCCAGGGCGTTGAAGACAACGACCTTATCCTTTAGAGGTGTAGAGGCTGGATGGAATCTTGAGTTGGCATCATCTCTGAAAGTTGTCACCTCCAACAGTGCAGCATTCCCTCGATGTCACACTGGGAGTGTCTGCTCAGAATCTCTGTGAGTGAGTAGGTCTTGAGCCCACAACTTTCTGACTCAAAGTTTCAACTGACATGAAATTCCACAAGAGGTTGCTTCACAAACTTTGTTTCCATTTCATCCTGCAGATGTTTAGTGCTTTAAACATGATGGAGAAAGTAGAGAATGATTGCTGTCTGATCCCTGTACATCCGATTGATCTGCAGATTGGTGTGACACATGGTGATATCATATTCCCCTTTCTCCCCACAGCCGTTCCCTTCCCTCCCAGCCATCGGTTGACAGTTAAAGAGGTCTTTGACCACGATGGGAAGCCACGTGTGGATGTGCTTAAGGCTCACCTTACTAAAGAGGGCCGTGTGGAGGAGGCTGCAGCAATGCGGATTATAACAGAAGGGGCATCCATTCTCCATCAAGAGAAGACAATGCTGGACATTGAAGCTCCAGTCACTGGTGAGTTATGGGGAGAGCAGGACGCTGCCTGATTTGGATGGTTGGGTGATGTGAATACACCACATTATACTCACTGTTAATTGCTGCTTTTCACTGCACCATTTCTGCTGCTGGGTTGTCAATCCTGCCCTGTTCTGAAGTCTCTGGACTGCCCAAACTGTAATCTTGATCATTGTGAACAGTTTGTGGGATGATGCTGTGCTTTTGAGTTTCAGGCCGTGTGGTTTTCCTTTTGGTGTTGCATGTTTTACAGAAGGTACGGTCACTACAGTGTTAGCGAACCATAGCAGAGAGGTGACTAACGTTGGTTTCACCTGAGGGTCACCGTGTCCGAGGCGAGGGGGAAGTGAGTGAGAATGAGAATCCTTCACAGTAACCTCAGCCAGTGTAGGGATTGAACCCACACTGCTAGAGTCAAACCAACCATCCAGCCAACTGACCTAACCAGCGCGCTGTTGTGGAGAACACCTTGCAGATAAATTGGCAACTTGCTGGAGATAAAGATCATGCGTTTCCATAGCACCTGCCATGCCTCTGGATTCCCTAAGATGTTCTTGAAGTCTGCTCCTTTTTTGGAAATGTAGGGTACGTGGCAGTAAACCTCTGCATAGTAAGATCCCACACTTTGATGTTTGCTAGTGATCAGATAACCTGCTTGAAGAATGCTGGATGAACATTGGCTCGAGCACAGGGTAGAACTCTACTTTTTTTAAAAATAACACCATGGGATTGTTTTCATCCATTATAAAAGGCAGTGGTTTAATGTTGCGTTAAAGACGGTCTCCTATACAGAGTTGCACTCCCTCAGCACTGTCTTCCTGGCACTGAGCTGTGATTGGAAGACTCGGGACTAGTTCCCACATGGTTCTGACTCTGCTGCCAGAGAGTGAGTTTCAGCATAACTGCATTTTGATGGTGTCCCTTATACAAACTGGGAGCAGACCATTCAGCCCCTTGATCCTGGTCCATACAGATTTTAATATGTGAGACTGCAGTGCTATATCCATTTTGTAGTTGGCGTTAAGCACAGAGGAATTGGATTCCTTGGGTCTGGAACAATGTTGTGCCCTTCAACCCCCCCGTCCCTCGTCAGAAATGGCAGAATTGGAGAGTGAGCTAACAATCTATTGAGCAATAAAGCCAGAAAATGCAGTACAGTTCTGGTTGCCCTGCTGTAGGAGGGACGTTATTTAATTGGACAGTGTTCAGGAGTGATTTTCCAGGATGTTGCCCGGAATGGAGACTTTGATTATAAGGAGGGGCTGGGACTTCTTTCAATGGAGTGTAAGAGGTTGAGGGGTAACCGTTAGAGAAGTTTATAAAATCATAGTTAAGGTGAATACAAAGTTCTCTTTCCCAGGGTGGGAGAATCCAAAATTAGGGTGTGTAATTTTAAGGTGCGAGGAGAAAGATTTAAAAAGGACACGAGGCAACTGTTTCACACAGAAGGCGTTGTGTACGTGGAATGAACTGCCAGAGGAAGTGGTAGGTGCGGGTACATTTTTAAAAGACATTTGGACAGGTGCATGAATAGGAAAGGTTTCGAGGGATTGGGCCAAATGCGGGCAAATGGTTCTAGTTTCGGAAACTTGCACAGCATGGACAAGTTGGACACAAGGATCTGTTTCCCAGTTGTATGACTCTAACGATAATCGGAGTTTCAGGTCTGTGATCTTTTTAATCAAAATAAGAGAGATTAGCCCGACTTCTCAGTTGGATTGCTGCGTAGTTCCAGAATGATCTGCTTTTGTTTCGCTCCTGCATCCATGGTGGCTTTGCTTTCGATTGCCTTCATTTTGTCAATTCCAGTTTCACAGTGATTACAATGAGTCTCCCAACATTCGAACCACAACTGGTCTTTGTGATTCTCTGAGCAAGTGGGAAACAAGCAACGGAGGAGAGTGAATGCCAGACCCTCCTTTTATAAAAAGTGGAAGCTGTATTTATCGATGTCTGTGCTTACTTTTGATTTGTGCAAGTACTGTTAACTTAGCATTGGTACTGGAGGGCTGAGTCGCTGAGAAAGTACCTGGCTCATGGGAAAGGAATACCAAACAGTTCTGTGAAACTTGCAACAGTTTTGTCAATTAACAGCAATAGATGTTGGTGCAACAATAACTTGCAAATTAATGTAGTACCTTTGAACATAGTAAAATGTTTAAACGAATCAAACCAATTTTTAATCCTGGCCATGTAAATATTGGAACGGCTGTGTTTTAAGCAGTGTTTTAAAGAAAGAGATGGAATAGAAAAGTTTGAGAAGGGATTTCCAGAATATAGGATCTAGGAAGCTGAAGGCATGGACGGCATTGATGAAGTGATAAACAGTAGGGATTTGTGCAAGAGAATAGAGATCTTGGAAAGTCGTCGGGCTGGCGGAGACTGGGATGAGAGTAGTGGTGTGTGCTGGTCAGACCATCAATGATTTGGAAACTAGGAAGAAAATGTTGAAATCGAGATGATCTCTGATCTGGTGTCAGTGTAGAGTTGGTGTTTCATATTGGAGGTTGTAGTTCGTTTAACGTGGGCTCTCTTGGTGTGTGGCTGTTGTCTGGGATAAACCTGTACTGAGTCATTACTTTCTGCTGTTCCTGTTTGGGGTATTAAGGATACTGTTAATTGCGGCGTAGGTATTCTAGTCGCAACTGCCCAGCTATCCAGTTATGACCAAGCTCGATGAACCGGTTGGCCTGGCCTGTCCTGCCCTGTCCTGCCAATTGCTTTTCTTTTCAATTCTGAAAATAATCATGCCCCACAGTGTCCTGTAGGATGTAGAGTCACTGAGGATGTTGTGGGAAAGGTTCACAGGGACAGTACCGAAACCTTGGAGAGAGACTGAAGATGCAGGAGTTCTTTTCTCTCAAGTAGAAGTCAAGACATAACCTGGGACCGGTTTTTAAGATTTGGAAAGGCTAGTTTTAGGGTAGATTTTTCCAGAGCCTCCAGAGACCAGAAAACTAGGAACCTTAAACCCAATACAGTTGCTGATTAATCCAATGATGAATCCAATAGAAACGTCTTTACCCAGAGAATGTGGCACATGTTCACACAGGGAATGTTTGAGGTAAATATAAATAAATATTGATTAAACACAGGAAAGAGAAAGGGGCAACCAGTTGTGTCTATATGGTGGGAAGAGACAATGGAGTGTTTGGACCAGTTGGGCCAAGTGACCTGTGAGTGTGTTATATATTCTATGTAATGTAACTACCTGTGGCTGTGGGGTATTTTGCAGGAATACACAGTGACTGGTGAAGCAATAGAGCTGCAGTTATTGCATTATTGCTCACTACTGTCCTAGAAATGCTTTAAGGTGAGCAGCACATCTCCATTCTAGCACATGAGGCTCAGGTGGATTCTTGATGGTGTTGAGCTGCGAACAGTTTGAAACATTGCATGCAGATGACGACAGGATTGCATTGAGTATTCTGTCGAAAGGAAGCTGATTAATTAGATTTTTCACAACTAATGTGAAACCAGTGAATCTGAGTTTAAGCTCTCTGTGGGCAGTACGTGTGCAACAGTATGATTCATACACTCAGAACTCTCAGCAGCTTCTGTGCGCTGGCTCTTTGAAAGAAATCTCTACTTGGGCTTTCCCATGATTTTTGTTTCCTTTCCTTATTCATGGGCTGAGGGCATCGCTGGCTAGGCCGTCATTTGTTGCCCAGAGGGCAGGTAAGAGTCACCCACATTGCTGTGGGTCTGGAGTCACATGCAGGCCCGACCAGGGTAAGGATGGCAGTTTCCCTCCCTAAAGGGCATTTGTGAGCCAGATGGGTTTTTCCTGACAATTGACAACGGATTCATGGATACCATGAAACTCTTAACTCCAGATATTTTTATTGAATTCAAATTCCTTCATCTGCCATGATAATATTCAAACCCAGGTCCCCAGAAAATGACTTGGGTCTCTGGATTAGCAGTCCAGAGATAATACCACTAGGCCATTGCCTGCCCTGATCATCCAAAATTTTTCCTTCTAAATACCTCTTCCGTTCCCTTTTTGCTGTTCCTTTTCCTTCTAGTACCCTTTCAGACAGCCCACCCCAGATCATAACTTCCTGCATGAAAAGCAACATTCTCATCTTCCCTCAGGACTTTTGTTAACAGTACGAGATTGCATCCTCTGGATACTGACCGTACTGTTAGTGGAAATAGATTCTCCCTGTTTATTCTATGCAGCCTCTGCTGGTTTTGGGCAGTTTATGAAATTTCTCCTTAACCTTCTCTGCTGTGAAGGAGAACAAACCCAGCTCCTTCAGTCTGTCTCCACTCACTGAAGTCCCTCATCCCTTGCACTGTTCTGGTCAATTTCCTCCGCATCCTCCACATGTTTGGGTAAATGTGGCGTTGTTCAAGATGCAGTATAATTTGGATAAATGTGAGGGTATTCACTTTGGAAGCAAAAACAAGAAGGCAGATTACTACCTGAATGGCTGTAAATTGGGAGAGGGGAGTGTGCAGTGGGACCTGGGTGTCCTTGTGCACCAGTCTCTGAAGGTAAGCATGCAGGTGCAGCAGGTGGTAAAGAAGGCAAATGGTATGGTGGCCTTCATTGCGAGAGGTTTCGAGTACAGGAGCAGGGATGTGTTGTTGCAGTTGTACAGGGCCTTGGTGAGGCCACATCTAGAACATTGTGTGCAGTTTTGGTCTCCTTTCCTGAGGAAGGATGCTGTTGCTCTTGAGGAACTGCAGTGAAGGTTTACCAGGCTGATTCCGGGAATGGTGGGTCTGATGTATGAGGAGGATCTTGACTCGGTTGGGATTGTTTTCGCTGGAGTTCAGACGGATGAGGGGGATCTCATAGAGACTTATAAAATTTAGATAAAGTTTGTGCTGGTTCACTTGAGGGTTTTGAGAGGGTATTGAATGAGTGCTTTTATTTAAAAAAATGCCCATGTATTTGAGGAAAAGGAAGAATGGCACCAGGTAATAGAACCAGTGCCGTCATGATAGGCCTAAAGGCCTCCTTCCACATTAGTAATTCTGTGAGCCTGTATATTTCATTTTCTTTGAGGTTAGTTTCTGACCAAATAAACTCATGGTGGTAATGCTCATGTTCTCATCTCCATCAATGTGAAGTCTTTGTTCTAGACCCCCCCCCCCCACCATTTCTTTGAGCTCCTTCATGTGACAGTCACACCTGAGTAAATAGGAGCACGAGGAGGCCATTCAGCCCTTTTGAGCCTGCTCTGCCATTTGGTATGATCATGGCTAACATCAAACTCAGTCCCTTGTTCCTGCACACTCCGTATACCCTTTGATCCCCTTTGCCCCAAGAACTTATACATAACTGCTTCTTGAAAACATTCAATGTTTCAACCTCAACCGCTTTCTGTAGCAGACAATTCCACAGGCTGCCCACCTCGTAGGGTGATGTGGTGACCATGACCCTGGGTTCTGCTTTCCCTGGTCGTCAGGATCATCCTTTCTGCATTTAGCCTGTCTAGTCCAGTTAGAACTTCCCAGGTTACAGTGTCAAGGTAATTTTGTTTAAATTGAATCGCCAAAATGACCAATTGTTTCTCATTGTTATACTGGAGAGCAACACCCGAGATTTTTACTGGATTTCTCCAATAACACAATTCATCCTTAAAACACGTGGAAAAACTGTTTAATGACTGATTTATAATCCACAAGGAGAATTGTATCCCTTGTATCTCTAAACAAGTGCTCGCTCGCGCACACGCTTGCTCGCGCACACGCTTGCTCGCGCACACGCTTGCTCGCGCACACGCTTGCTCGCGCACACGCTTGCTCGCGCACACACGCTTGCTCACACACAGGACAGTAGCAGCACTGCAGAGATGATACTTTAAATAAAACAAAGGAAAAACATCCTTAATGACCCATGGTCTCCAAACGAAGATTAGGAATTAATGAATTCTTGCAATCCACTGACCTGCTTGTTGACAAAATCAAATTGTTGATGGTTATGTATCTGTGAAAGATTGGTTAGAAATCAGAGATCAAAGTAGGGCTCACAATTCAGCTTTTTAAGAGGTTGTAAGGCAGGCCACATACCAAAGTGTTGAATTAATTGGGTTCTCAAATTTTAACTAATGGAGTGCCTTTCTGTGATAATAGGAACGGCAGATGCTGGAGAATCCGAGATTACAAGGATTTCTGATGAAGGGTCTAGGCCCGAAACGTCAACTTTCCTGCTCCTAAGATGCTGCCTGGCCAGCTGTGTTCATCCAGCTTCACACTTTGTTATCTCGGAGTGCCTGTCTGTTCCTTCCTGCTGCTTCCCTTTCTAATAGTTTTCCTCCTCTTTCGTTTTTGTCTTGCTTTGAAGCAGCATCAAATCCAACCAGGGTTGCTAGGTAACAGTCATACAGGGCAAAAGGCAAACAAACGTTTTTATTCCAGAAGTATTCAAACTGTTTAATAGCTTCTGGTTGTTGTTACATAATCCATCAATTTATAATTATTAGACATTAATATTTATGTATTTGGTTTTGAGTACAGGAGCAGGGATGTGTTGTTGCAGTTATACAGGGCCTTGGTGAAGCCACACCTAGAATATTGTGTGCAGTTTTGGTCTCCTTTCCTGAGGAAGGATGCTCTTGCTCTCGAGGGAGTGCAGTGAAGGTTTACCAGGCTGATTCCAGGGATGGTGGGACTGACACATGAGGAGAGATTGACCAGGTTAGGATTGGTTTTGGAGCTCAGATGAATGAGGTGGGGGGGCAGGGGGCGCGGAATCTCATAGAGACTTATAAAATTCTAACAGGACTAGACAGGGTAGATGCAGGGTGGACATTCCTCATGTTGAGTGTGTCTAGGGCCAGGGGCCACAGTCTGAAGATTTGGGGTAGACCATTTAGGACGGAGATGAGGACACATTTCTTCACCCAAAGAGTGGTGAGCCTGTGGAATTCTTTACCACGGGAAGCAGTTGATGCCAAAACATTGAACGTATTTAAGAGGCGAATGGGATCAAAGGTTATGGGGAGAAAGCAGGATGAGGCTATTGAGTTGGATGATCAGCCATGATCATGATGAATGGTGGAGCCGGCTCCTATCTTCTATATTTCTATTTGCAGATTTTATAATCCCGGTTGTAGAATCCGGGGTGGTACGGACTAGCTGGAGAAAACTTACATTTCTGTAGCACTCTTCACATCTTTGTGTTGCTCAATGTTTTTTAAAAGATACTATTCATGGGATGAATGCCTTGCTGGTAAGGCCAGCATTTATTACGTGTCCCTAATTGCCCTGGGGAAGTGCTGGTGAGCCACTTGTAACTAATTAATATAATGTAGCTCCTATCTCAATGACCATTGTGACTGTGAGCTGCTTTTTTCAATTTGTTCATTTTGTTTTGAGGTGTCAGCATCTCTGCCTGGGCCAGTATTTATTGCCCCATCCCTAGTTGCCCCTTGAGAAGTTGGGGGGGGTGGTGAGCTTCTTTCTTGAACCACTGCAGCCCATGTGTTGTGTTTAGACTCTCAATGCTATTAGGGAGGGAATTCCAGGATTTTGACCCAGCGACACATTTCCAAATCAGGATGGTGAGGGGCTCAGAGGGGAACTTGCAGGGTGCGGTGTCCCCATGTAACTGCTGCCTCTGTCCTTCTGGATGGAAGTGGTTGGGGGTTTGGAAGGTACAGTCTAAGGATCTTTGTTAAATTTCTGCAGTGCATCTTGTAGCTGGTACACACTGTTACTACTGAGTGTCGGTGGGGGAGGGAGTGGATGCTTGTGGTTGTTGTGACAGACAAGTTTTTAATTCCAGATTTTTTTTTACAAAATTCAAATTTCACCAATTCCTGTGTTAGTTCCACAGTCCCATCTCTCTTTGGGTAAAGGCGTTCCTCCTGATTTCCCACTGGATTTATTAGTGATTGTTTGAAATTGATGGCCCCTGATTTTTTTATCATCAAGAAACAGAAACATCCCCATGTGTACCCTGTTGAGCCCTTCATGTTTTTAGGACATTTGGATTTAGCCAAGATGGTTATAGCTTGATGATGTCTGGTTTTGGTCTCCCAAAATTTCTATGTTTTCCAATACTTCAAACATTTTAAGCAGCTCAATCTCAGCCTATCCAGCCTCCCCTTCTAACTCAAAGCCTCCAGAACCAGCAACATCCAGGTAAATCCTTTCTGAGCCCTCTCTAGTTTAATAACATCCTTCCTGTAACAGGGTGACCCGAATGACGCACAGTGCTCCAGAAGAGCCTCACCAAACATTCTGTACAACCTCAACATGATGTCCCAACTCCAATACTCAATGGTCTGAGCAGCGAAGGCAAGGGTGCTAAACGCCTTGTTAACCACCCTGTCTATCTGTGATGCAAGTTTCAAAGAATTATATACCTGAATCCCTGGGGGTCTCTGTTCTGTAACCCCACCCAAGGTCCTACCATTAATTGCATAATTTTTGTCCTTGTTTGTTTTACCAAATTACAGCGCATCACATTTATCCAAATTAAACTCCACCTGCCACTCCTCAGCCCATTGGCCCAATTGACCAAGATCCCTTTGTAATCTTAGAAAACCTTTCCTGTTGATCAGCAAACTTACTAATCATACCTCCTAAATTCTCATGCAAATCATTTACATAGATGACAAATTAAAGTGGACCCAGCACCGATCCCTGTGGAACACCACTGGTCACAGGCCTCCAGTCCAAAAACAACCTTCCTTCATCACCCTTTATCTCTTACCATTAAGCCAGTTTTGTATCCAATTGACAAGCTCACCCTGAATCCCATGTGACACATACCTTTACTTATTAGTCTACTGTGTGAAACTTTGTCAAAGGCTTTACCAAAGACCATGTAGACAACGTCTACTGCTCTGAACTCATCAGTTTTTTTGAAGATGTAATCAATCAAGTTAGTGAGAGAAGATTTCCCATGTGCAAAGCCATGCTGGCAATCCCTAATTATGTCTTGCCCCTACAACAGGATATGAATCCTGTCTCTCAACCCCTCCAACAACCTATCCACTACTGATGTCAGACTCACCAATCTGTAGTTCCCAAGCCTTTCCTTATATCCTTTCTTAAATAAAGACAGTCAATAGGGCATTCGATGCACATGGTTTCATGAGATTGGCACTAGTGGTCACAGTTTCCACTGACAGTCTCTCTGATGCCATTACCCACTCACTGCCCAATGAGTATTTAATCTGGGAGTTTCCTCCTGTGGACAGGCAGTGCTGAGCCCTCACCACTGGTCAACAGCCAGTTACTGGAGTACCCTATCACCTTCAGTAACTTTTACCATAAAGTTTTTAATGCATTTTCCTGCTCTGCATGTTGATATGAGATTTCCATTGATAAATGAAAACTATCACTTGGTAAACTGCAGCTGATCCATTTTTTGAGTGTTGTATTTCAAAAGTTTATAAACATGTAAATTTATTCCAAGCAAACTGTTACAATGCTATTTCCTTCAGGCTATTGTGATATAACCAAAGTGGGACATTTTTAATCCACTTAATGTGCATTTGGACAATTGCTGACTCCTTTCCCTGCCATGTTGTAATGCATTTTCTTGTTTTAACAAGCCCCAAAGCGGTATTTGAGTGCCTGGCCATAATTTCTTCGTATCTATGTTGATTACTTTTCTGAAGGATAAGAATCCACATGCTACCCACACAAGAGTTTCTAACAGATGGTGGGCACGTAGGGTGGTGTGAAGTCCTGAATAGACCAGTGGCTTTGAATTGTGCTTTACAATCTGTTACCTGACCTCCTAGATTTACAAGGACACAGTATGAAGTAAGGCACTTGATAAACGATAGCCTAATCATTTACTGCACAATGCAGAAGGACTGAGGTACTCATTTAGAATTGTTAAGGATTTCCTCATTCCAGGACTAATCATACAGGATTCGCAAATCATTTCTCAGAAGTGCTGATGGCTATCGCAGCAGTTAGTGATTCTTGGTATGTTTCTGATCAAACTGCGCTCTCTTATTAACACTGCACTCAGGTGTATGCAGTGGAGAGATTTTTTGAATTGTTTTTGAATCTTGGATAGCTGGCTGCACAATAACCAGGACTAAATCAGAAGTTGCTGTTGTAACTTTTTGCTAGCTCCAGATGATTGTCTTACAAGAAGCATATTCCCTACTGTTCAGTGTTGGATTGAACTGACTTCAGTGTCTGCCAAAATGTTGAGTTTTGTTTTGATTTGATTTGATTTGAGTGGTCTCTGGCACTTGAAATGAATTTTAATGGATTATTGCAGTAATTTCTGTTTCACCTGGCCATTGTTACCTTATCTCGGGGACATACTTCTCCTGTCTCTCACTGACCGTTCAAAGCCTTGTGGCTGTAAACTGGTCTGAGACTGCTGTGTTGTGTGGTTGGAATACTGCCCTGTTTGTGCTGGCATTGTTCCATTCCATTCTGCTGTTATGTCAAGGTTTCAGCTGCTATATCAGGTGGAATTGGGAGGCAGTGTTCGACAATGAGCAGGGGCCCTTGCTAGTATTCACCCTCATCGTTACAGAATAGATGAACCAATCGCTTGTCTTGTTCAATTAGTGAAACCTCACCGTGTGAAACTTGACACAACTTGTCTTATTTTTATTCAAAAGAATGTGGATATTGCTGACTAGCCAGAATTTATTGCCTATTCTTATGTATCCTTGCGAAGGTGAACTGCTTTTTTTAACCACTGCAGTCTGAGTGATGGAACTATACACACCCCGAATGCTATTAGAAAGGGACCTGCAGGCATCTGACTGAATGGATAAATTCATGCAGAGGTTTGTCAGACCTGTCTGGAAAGTACTTCCCATTTTAGCAAGAGAACAGTGATCTTCAGAGACTGTATAGTCATGGAAGGGTTAAACAACACTGACTGATCGCAGAAACTTGTTGTGTTTTTTATTTCTGAGCATTCTCCCGAGTATAGAAAAGGTGAGGAGTGATCTCATTGAGGTCCCAGAGAACCACAAGTAAACAATTCCCACTCTTTGCCAATCCAGAAAAAGACAACATCTTTGAATTTGAACTGGTTCAATTTGTAGTGAAATCCTGGGTGAGATCTTTTCCCAGGAGAATGAGAAGTTCTTGAAGCTAATTAAAAGCTTTCACCCCGAGTGATCAACGTTAGGAAAGGCTATGAAAGGACGTGGAGCTAAATGGAGTTCAGATACAGATCAACCCATCGACCTGATTAGATTTTTGGGATAGGTTTGAAGAGCTGAATGGCTTGTATATTTCAATGACTTTACACATACTGTGGGTGTTCCACATTGTTAAAATGAACCAGTTTTAAGTCATCACCAGAATGAGGAACTATGCAAAACATGATCAAGAGCTGTAGATCAGTGATAATGGGAACTGCAGATGCTGGAGAATCCGAGATAACAAAGTGTGGAGCTGGATGAGCACAGCAGGCCAAGCAGCATCTCAGGAGCACAAAAGCTGACGTTTCGGGCCTAGACCCTTCATCAGAAAAAGATGATGAGGGGTCTAGGCCCGAAATATCAGCTTTTGTGCTCCTAAGATGCTGCTTGGCCTGCTGTGTTCATCCAGCTCCACACTTTGTTATCAAGAGCTGTAGACTTTGGCATTTTGTATTTATAATTTCTTAAATACCAGAGAGTGAAATCTTTGTGTATTTGTGTGGGGGTAGCTGTACATATGTGTTGTACATGGCTCATTAGGGATTATTGTCATTTATTTCTGCCCTATAGAAATTCGTAGCCGAGCCACTTGATGTATATATTTACCCAGGATCAACAGCAGTTTGAACATAGAACATAGAACATTACAGCACAGCACAGGCCCTTTGGTCCTCGATGTTGTGCCGACCTGTCATACCAATCTCAAGCCCATCTAACCTACACTATTCCATGTACGTCCATATGCTTATCCAATGATGACTTAAATGTACCTAAAGTTGGCGAATCTACTACCGTTGCAGGCAAAGCGTTCCGTTCCCTTATTACTCTCTGAGTAAAGAAACTACCTCTGACATCTGTCCTATATCTTTCACCCCTCAATTTAAAGCTATGCCCCCTCGTGATCGCTGTCACCATCCTAGGAAAAAGGCTTTTCCTATCCACCATATCTAACCCTCTGATTATTTTATATGTTTCAATTAAGTCACCTCTCGACCACCTTCTCTCTAATGAAAACAGCCTCAAGTCCCTCAGCCTTTCCTCATAAGACCTTCCGTCCATACCAAGCAACATTCTAGTAAATCTCCTCTGCACCCTTTCCAAAGCTTCCACATCCTTCTTATAATGCGGTGACCAGAACTGTACACAATACTCCAAGTGCAGCCGCACCAGAGTTTTGTACAGCTTCACCATAACTTGTTGGTTCCGGAACTCGATCCCTCTATTAATCAAAGCTAAAAGACTGTATGCCTTCTTAACAGCCCTGTCAACCTGGGTGGCAACTTTCAAGGATCTGTGTACATGGACACCGAGATCTCTCTGCTCATCTACACTACTAAGAATCTTACCATGAGCCCTGTACTTTGCCTTCCGGTTACTCCTACCAAAGTGCATCACCTCACACTTGTCTGCATTAAACTCCATTTGCCACCTCTCAGGCCAGTTCTGCATCTTATCTATGTCTCTCTGCAACCTACAGCATCCTTCGTCACTACCCACAACTCCACCGACCTTAGTGTCGTCTGCAAATTTACTAACCCATCCTTCTACGCCCTCATCCAGCTCATTTATAAAAATGACAAACAGCAGTGGACCCAACACCGACCCTTGCGGTACACCACTAGTAACTGGTCTCCAGGATGAACATTTCCCATCAACTACCACCCTCTGTCTTCTTTCAGCAAGCCAATTTCTGATCCAATGCTTGGGGAAGATGTCGTGAGATTGTCACAGTGTAGAAAGAGGTCATTCAGTCCTTGTGGTGCTGTCTGTCTGCAGGAGCAGTTCGTCTAGTACCACATCTCACTGTTTAATTTGATTTATTTATTGTCACATCTACCTTGTTAGTAAACAGTGAAAAGTGTTGTCTGATGTCGCCACTCTCCGGAGCCATCTTAAAACACAAAAATTAACCATAACCCTGTACAATATTTCCAACTGGCTAATCATTTTTTTAAAAGATTATATGACCTGCCTCTTCCACAACCACAGCTGGTGCATTCTAGATTCTGTCACCTCTGGCTGTGTTAAAAAAAGTTTTACGCATGTCTTGGTTAAATGTCCTGCCAATCACCTTAATTCTGTGTCATCTGATGATTTTCGATCCTTCTGCCAATTGGAGGTTATTGTTCTGTTGACGTTGCCCAGATCCCTTGTGATTTTGAGCATCTGGATCCAATCTCCTCCTGGAA
This sequence comes from Stegostoma tigrinum, assembly GCF_030684315.1. Classification (NCBI taxonomy): domain Eukaryota; kingdom Metazoa; phylum Chordata; class Chondrichthyes; order Orectolobiformes; family Stegostomatidae; genus Stegostoma; species Stegostoma tigrinum. The sequence goes on from NC_081354.1 coordinate 2,201,509, forward strand.
GGAGAACATATCAGAGTCCTAGAACTGTACATCTGGGAAACAGACCCTTTAGCCCAACTCATCCATGCTGACCAGATATCCTAAATTAATTGAGTCCCATTTGCCAGCATTTGGCCTGTATCCCTCTAAGCCCTTCCTATTCATGTACCCACCTAGATGCCTTTTTAAATGTTGTAACTGTACCAGCCTCCACCACTTCCTCTGGCAGCTCATTCCATACGCACACCACCCTCTGTGTAAAAAAAAAAAGTTACCCCTTAGGTCCCTTTAAATCCTACCCCTATCACCTTTAACCTATGTCTGCCAGTCAAGGACTCCCCTACCCTGGGGAAAAGACTTTGGCTATTCACCCTAGCCGGGGCCCTAATGATTTTATAAACCTCTATAAGGTTTCAGCCTCTGATGATCCAGGGAAAATAGCCCCGGTATGTTCAGCCTCTCCCCACAGCTCAAACCCTCCAACCCTGGCAACATCCTTGTAAATGTTGTCCTTCGAAGGTTTGCACTGCCTCTCAGCGCCAAGGTCTCGGTTTCAGTTCCTCCATCGGGTTATTGCCTGTGTAGAGTTTGCACGTTCCCTGTGTCTGTGTGGGTTTCCTCTGGGTGTTCTGTTTTCCCCTCAAAGATGTGCAGTAGAGGTAGATTGGCCATGCTAAATTGTCCCATCTTGCCCAGGGATGTGCAGGCGAGGTGGGTTAGCCATGGGAAATGCAGTGTTATGGGATTGGATAGACATTGGGTCTGGGTGAGATGCTCTTCAGAGGGACAATGTGGATTTGATTGGCTAAATGGTCTGATTCCACATTGTAGGGATTTTATGTTTCTACGAAAACAGAGTTGGGATATGTGGGTAGAAATGGAAAGAACTGCAGAAGCTGTAAATCAGGAAAAAACACGTTGCTGGAAAAGCTCAGCAGGTCTAACAGCATCTGTGAGGAAAATTTTTTTCTCTTTATTCATTCATGGGATGAGGTTATTGCTGGCTAGGGCAGCATCTATTACCCATCCCTAATTGTCCAGAGGGCAGTTAAGAGTCAGCCACATTGCTGTAGGTTTGGAGTCACATGTAGGCCAGACCAGGTAAGGATGACAGTTTCCTTCTCTAAAGGACATTCGTGAATTAGATGGGTTTTTATAACAATCGACAATGGATACACGGTCATCGTTAAAATCTTAATCCAGATCCACCATCTCCCACAGCAGGATCTGAACCTGGGTCCCCAGAACATTATCTGGGTCTCTGGATTAACAGTCGAGCGATAATACCATTAGACCATTGCCTCCCCTATCAGAGTTAACGTTTCTGGTCTGGTGACCCTTCCTCAGCTGAGTTTGGAGAGCCACAGGGATCGGTGCTGGGGCCTGAACCATTTGGAAGAGTTTGTAATGATTTAACTTAAGGAGCCAAGTTTCCCGCTGACACGAGGATAGTAGGAAAAGGAGACAAAGAGACAGCAAAGGTTAGGCGAGTTGGTAAAAGTTCAGCAGGTTCTGTTTAATTTGGGGAAAATGTGAAATTGTTCACTTTGGTAGGAAGAACAGAAAAGCGGAATACTATCTGAATGGAGAGAAACTGCAGACTGTTGTGGAGAATAGGGATCTGAGGATCCGTGTACATGAATCACAGAAAGTCAGCTTGCAGGCAGAGCATGGCATTGGGAAGGTAAAGGGAATTTCAGGCCTTTATTCCAAAGGGGATAGGCGAGAGTGAGGGGGGCAGCTCACTGCAGCTGTACAGGATAATGGCGACGCCACCCCTGGAGAACTTTCTATGGTTTTTGCCCCTTCGGGAGGGTCTGTTACCCTTCGAGGAAACTAGAATGAGGGGACAGGTAGAGGATAAGGGGACTGTCATTTAAGACAGAGCTGGAAGTAATTCTGAAGAAGTTGAGAATCATTAATCTTGGGAATCTTCTGTTGCAGTGAGCAGAAGAGCTAATGGGCTATTGAACATGTTGGAGCCTGAGTTGGATGGTTTATTAATTAGAGAATGGACTTGCGGGTATGGGAGACAATCAGGAAATTAAAGTTGAGGCCACAGACAGATTTATTGAATAGTGAGGCAGACTTGAGAAGCTTCCTGCTTCCAATTAATATGGTTTTATGATATAACAGCTCCCACTTCTCTAATCTATCTGTGGAACTGCAAATTCTGCTTCCAAGAATCATTCTTGTGAATCTTTTCTGCATTCTTGCCAACGTCTTCATGGCAAAATATTCACTCATAGCTAGCTACCTGACCCAGTCAGGAGAGAGCCTGTTCACCACCAAATATCAACAGTAATAGTTGAACTTGGGTTGCTTGGTCTCATGGGACTGTTGTCTGTTGTTGTTTTCCTGGTCAAAGCAACAAATGTTTTCCTTTTGTTTAAGGATTTGTTTCTGAGGGCAGCAAACTCAGGATTACCCTAAAATCCCTCTGAGCCAAAGGAACTTTTCTTTTAGGACTAGTTGGAAGCATGGCAATGAAATGACACAGAGTTAGTTCCTGAAGTGTGAGAGCAACTTGTTCATTACTTATCCTGAATCAAAGGATAATCATTGTACGAGACATAGGGGGGGCTCCTCTGTTGTTCTTCAGATAGAACTGTAGGGTCTTGTCCCTTCACCCAAGAATGCAGGTAGCAGGTTAATGCCTTTAATGCCATATCGACTTATTCAGTAATGCACTGTGCTGGCTTTCCTGGCAAAGAGGTTTACTTAAAGGTGCAAAGTGAGGGAGGGAGACATTCCAAAGCTACGAATGTCACATCATCTAGCTCATCAACTCACTTCCCAAAGCCTGCCCGTTATCTACAAGGTTAAAGGTAGGAGTGTGATGGAATACTCCCCACTTGCCCTGGATAAGTGTAGCCCCACAAAAACACTCAAGAAACTCCACACCGTCCAGGACAAAGCAGCCGCTTGATTGGCACCACATCCACAAGCATCCATTCCCTCCTCCACCGATGCTCAGTCGCAGCAGTGTGTACTATCTACAGGATACACTGCAGAAATTCACAAGGGTCCTGAGGCAGCGTAATCCAAACCCATGACCACTTCCATCTGGAAGAACAAGCGCAGCAGATACTTAGGAATGCCGCCTCCTGCAAGTTCAGCTCCAAACCATTCACAATCTTGACCTGCAAGCGTATACTGTCGAATTTTAGGTGCCCTCTGGGCATTTCGGGATGGGCAATCAATTCTGGTCTGGCCAGTGATGTCCATATCCCGTGAATGAATAAAAAAAATTTCAGTGCGCTTCATGGCTTGCGTTTGGTGGACTGGTCATTTGTTGCATTGTAATGTGTGGGATCTTGCTATGTATGACATTATCTGTGATTGCTCTTTGAAAAGTCATTTCTTGTTTGTGAAAACCGTTGAAGTTTCCGTGGTTATGGAGACAGGGCGAAAATGCAGGTTTGTTCATGACTTATTGATGGGAAGTTGTTAAATGAAGTTATTGCGCTAGGAGGTCCCGCAGTTCTGGTAATTCCTTTTAAAGAATGTAAACAGTGATGTGTAATGGCTTCGCTGATGATTCAGTAACTGATGCATTCTCTGATCATACCTGATGGTTTGCTATTTTATTTTAAATGGCTGTAATGGCAACATGCAGTTGCAAATGCTTCACCAGTTAGTGATTTTTTTTTCAAAAACAGGGTGAAACTGGAAGTATGTTCTCGGAGGTAGAGCGGGAGCGAAGCTGTTGATCAGAATTCCAGTGGGAAAAAACATAGATCATTTAATGAGCTTGGACCTAAATGTGGAAGAAAAGAACAAGGTTTCTATGTGCATCTTCTGCAGTGTGACTCCTTCGATTGTTTGTTAAACTGAGACCAATGTCTCAGATTGAGTTAGATCAGCGGGTCCTCAACCTTTCAGTATGAAGTTGAGCCCACGTACAGCACAGCGCTGAATCTCCATGTACGTGTGGTATTGGAAGTCTACGTCGGCATGGCTCCAGAGGCTTACGCATACACCTGGGGTGCTTGATATCAGCAGATACTGCCTTCAGTAACAGGCTTGTAACTGATGTCCATTTCAAGCCCACCGACTCCCACAGCTACCTAGAATACACCTCCTCCCACCCACCCTCCTGCAAAAATTCCATCCCCTATTCCCAATTCCTCCGCATCCGCCGCATCTGCTCCCACGATCAGACATTCCACTCCCGCACATCCCAGATGTCCAAGTTCTTTAAGGACCGCAACTTTCCCCCCACAGTGATCGAGAACGCCCTTGACCGCGTCTCCCGTATTTCCCGCAACACATCCCTCACACCCCGCACTCGCCACAACCGCCCTAAGAGGATCCCCCTCGTTCTCACACACCACCCCACCAACCTCCGGATACAACGCATCATCCTCCGACACTTCCGCCATTTACAATCCGACCCCACCACCCAAGACATTTTTCCATCCCCTCCCCTGTCTGCTTTCCGGAGAGACCACTCTCTCCGTGACTCCCTTGTTCGCTCCACACTGCCCTCCAACCCCACCACACCTGGCACCTTCCCCTGCAACCGCAGGAAATGCTACAGTTGCCCCCACACCTCCTCCCTCACCCCTATCCCAGGCCCCAGGATGACATTCCAGATTAAGCAGAGGTTCACCTGCACATCTGCCAATGTGGTATACTGCATCTGCTGTACCCGGTGCGGCTTCCTCTGCATTGGGGAAACCAAGCGGAGACTTGGGGACCGCTTTGCAGAACACCTCCGCTCAGTTCGCAACAGACAACTGCACCTCCCAGTTGCAAACCATTTCCACTCCCCCTCCCATTCTCTAGATGACATGTCCATCATGGGCCTCCTGCAGTGCCACAATGATGCCACCCGAAGGTTGCAGGAACAGCAACTCATATTCCGCTTGGGAACCCTGCAGCCACATGGTATCGATGTGGACTTCACCAGTTTCAAAATCTCCCCTTCCCCTACTGCATCCCTAAACCAGCCCAGTTCATCCCCTCCCCCCACTGCACCACACAACCAGCCCAGCTCTTCCCCTCCCCACACTGCATCCCAAAACCAGTCCAAGCTGTCTCTGCCTCCCTAACCGGTTCTTCCTCTCACCCATCCCTTCCTCCCACCCCAAGCCACACCCCCAGCTACCTACTAACCTCATCCCACCTCCTTGACCTGTCCGTCTTCCCTGGACTGACCTATCCCCTCCCTACCTCCCCACCTATACTCTCTCCACCTATCTTCTTTACTCTCCATCTTCGGTCCGCCTCCCCCTCTCTCCCTATTTATTCCAGTTCCCTCTCCCCATCCCCCTCTCTGATGAAGGGTCTAGGCCCGAAACGTCAGCTTTTGTGCTCCTGAGATGCTGCTTGGCCTGCTGTGTTCATCCAGCCTCACATTTTATTATCTTGGAATTCCCCAGCATCTGCAGTTCCCATTATCTCTCTCTATTCAGTAACAGGCACCCAGCTTTCAGAGGAGATTAGAATTATGGATGCAGCCTTAACACGCAGCTTTCAGAAGATTTCACAGCACACTGTCTCGTTTTCAGCTTGTACAAGGGGGCATAGCTACAAATTAAGACAGATATCAGAGGCAGGCTCTTTACTCAGAGAGAGGTAAGAGCGTGGAACGCCCTGCCTGCCAATGTAGTTAACACAGCCACATTAGGGGCATTTAAACAGTCCTGGGATAAGCATATGGATAATGATGGGATAGTGTAGGGGGAGGGGCTTAGATTAGTTCACAGACCGGCGCAACATCGAGGGCCGAAGGGCCTGTTCTGCACTGTACTGTTCTATGTTCTAAGTTCTGTCATGGCATACTGTTGGTTGAAAACCACAGAGTTGGACCATTCCCCTCCTCGCTGTCTGTTCTATGACTGAACTGTCTGCTGCTCCCGGAGGTATCGGATTTCAGAATGTTTGGCTTTTATTCAAACAGACTGCAACATTTGAGGCAGCAGCTCACCAGCACCTTCTAAAGGGCAACTAGGGATGGGAAATGAATGCTGGGCCAGGCAGAGGTGCCCATGTTCCCCAAGTGAATGATAAATACTGTGGGTGCTGAATAACAAGAAATTCAACAAGTCTGGCAGCATCTGTGGAGAAAAATGTTTTGAATCTAGTATGACTCCTCCTCAGACTTCTTCAACTCCAGTTCTGAAGAATCATTCCGGACATGAAACGTTACACTGTTCTTCTCTCTTCGTAGATGCTGCCAGACGTGTTGAGTTTCTCTAGCATTCTTCGTGTTTCAGATATCCAACATTTGCAGTATTTTGATTTTATTAGACAAGAAAATTGAGCAAAGCAAAGAGTTAGGGAACAGCTAAGAAGCAGACATAACAAAAACCAAGCAAAGCAAGGGATCAGCATGTACAGAGGATGGTATCACAGACTATACCAACTCTTTCAAAGGTCTGTCCTGGTGAAAACATCCACATACTACTGTCCAGGCCTGTTAACACAGCCCAAACCGCCTCTCCTTGAAGCTCATATGCCTTTATTGGTCAGTGCGTTGAGTATCAGAGTTAGGAAGCCATGTTGCAGCTGAATAGGTCGTTGGTGAGGCCACTTTTCAAATACTGTCTTTAATTCTGGTCTCCCTGCTATAAGAAGGATGTTGTGAAACTTGAAAGGGTTCAGAAAAGATTTACAAGGATGTTGCTGGGTTTGGAGGGTTTGCACTATAGGGAGAGGCTGAATAGACTGGGTCTATTTTCCCTGGAGTGTTGGAGGGTAAGGGGGTGACCTTATAGAGGTTTATAAAATCATGAGTGCATGGATTGAGTGAATAGCCAAGGTCTTTTCCCTAGGGTGTTGGAGTCTAAAACTAGAGGGCACAGGTTTAAGGTGAGTGAGAAAAGATTTGTAAGGGATCTACCACATTACCAAAAGGATGTGGATGCTTTGGAGACGGATGTTGAGGTTAGGGATAGATGTTTGCTGAGCCTAGGTCAAGTTGACATAAGGAAGGAGGAAGTGTTAGGTATCCAAAAAGACATTAAAGTGGACAAGTCCCCAGGTCCGGATGAGATCTATCCCAGGTTACTGAGGGAAGCGAGAGAGGAAATAGCCGGGACCCTAACAGATATCTTTGCAGTGTCCTTAGACACGGGTGGGGTCTCAGAGGACTGGAGACTTGCTAATGTTGTCCCCTTGTTTAAAAAGGGCACCAAGGATAATCCAGGTAATTATCGACCGGTGAGCCTGACGTCAGTGGTAGGGAAGCTACTGGAGAAGATACTGAGGGATAGGATCTATTCCCATTTGGAAGAAAATGGGTTTATCAGTGATAGGCAACATGGCTTTGTACAGGGAAGGTCATGTCTTACCAACTTAATAGAATTCTTTGAGGACGTGGCAAAGTTGATTAATGAGGGAAAGGCTGTAGATGTCATATACATGGACTTCAGTAAGGCGTTTGATAAGGTTCCCCATGGCAGGCTGATGGCGAAAGTGAAGTCACATGGGGTCCAGGGTGTGCTAGCTAGATGGATAAAAAAACTGGCTGGGCAACAGGAGACAGAGGCTAGTAGTAGAAGGGAGTTTCTCAAATTGGAGACCTGTGACCAGTGGTGTTCCACAGGGATCTGTGCTGTGACCACTGTTGTTTGTGATATATGTAAATGATCTGGAGGAAGGTGTAGGTGGTCTGATCAGCAAGTTTGCTGATGACACTAAGATTGGTGGAGTAGCTGATAGTGAAGGGGACTGTCAGAAATTACAGCAGAATATAGATAGACTGGAGAGTTGGACAGATAAATGGCAGATGGAGTTTAATCTGGGCAAATGCGAGGTGATGCATTTTGGAAGATCAAATTCAAGGGTGAACTATACAGTAAATGGAAAAGTCCTAGGGAAAATTGATGAACAGAGAGATCTGGGTGTTCAGGTCCATTGTTCCCTGAAGGTGACAACGCAGGTCAATAGGGTGGTCAAGAAGGCATATGGCATGCTTTCCTTCATTGGACGGGGTATTGAGTACAAGAGTTGGCAGGTCATGTTGCAGTTGTACAGGATTTTGGTTCGGCCACATTTGGAGTACCGTGTGCAGTTCTGGTCGCCACATTACCAAAAGGATGTGAATGCTTTGGAGAGGGTGCAGAGGAGGTTCACCAGGATATTGCCTGGTATGGAGGGTGCTAGCTATGAAGAGAGGTTGAGTAGATTAGGACTATTTTCATTAGAAAGACAGAGATTGAGGGGGGACCTGATTGAGGTCTACAAACTCATGAGGGGTATAGACAGAGTGGATAGCAAGAAGCTTTTTCCCAGAGTGGGGGACTCAATTACTAGGGGTCATGAGTTCAAAGTGAGAGGAGGAAAGTTTAAGGGAGATATGCGTGGAAAGTTCTTTACACAGAGGGTGGTGGGCGCCTGGAACGCGTTGCCAGCGGAGGTGGTAGACGCAGACACGTTAGCGTCTTTTAAGATATATTTGGACAGGTACATGGATGGGCAGGGAGCAAATGGACACAGACTGTTAGAAATTAGATGACAGGTTAGACAGAGGATCTTGATCAGCGCAGGCTTGGAGGGCCGAAGGGCCTGTTCCTCTGCTGTAGGTTTCTTTTTTTGTTTGTGTCTTTAAGGTGCAGCATTTTCACAAGAGGAAGTGGTGGAGGCTGGTACAATTACAACATTTAAAAGGTATCTGGATGGGTACGTGAATAGGAAGGGTTAGAGGGATATGGGCCAAATGCTGGTAGTGGACTAGATTAATGTAGGACACCTGGTCGGCACGGACGAGTTGGACCGAAGGGTCTGTTTCTGTGGTGCACTGCTATGACTCTAATTCCTTTTCCAGAAGTTATTACTACCTCAAGACCTCGTGAAATCAGGTGGAGCATCACAGGGATCAGTACTGGGGACACAATTGTTTACACTAGATAGTAATGACTTGGATAAGGAAAGTGAATGTCCTACTGTTGTGAATGACACAAACAGGTGGGAAGGCAAATGGTGAGGATGACAGAGTCTACAGATGGATAGGTGAGTGAGCAAAAACTTGGCAGATGGAATGTAACATGGAGAAATGTGAGGTTATGCACTTTGGCAGGTAGAATAGAGGAGCTGAATATTATTTAGATCAAGAAATCTGCAGTACAAGGTTTTTGAAAATCCTTCTGCTTAAGTTACAAAAATCTGACATTTAGGTTCAGTGGATCATGGGTAGACAAATGGAATGTTGGCCTTCCTTACAAAGGAATTGAGTATAAAAATAGGGCGGTTTTCCAAAACCTACATAAGTCACTAGTCAGACCACAGCTAGAATGGTGTGAACAGTTTTGGACCCCTTGGCTAAGAAATGAAAGCCTGACATTGGTGTCAGTCAACAGAAGGTTCCCTCTGTTGATCCCAGGTATGGAGGGACTGCCCAATGAGGTGTGGCTGAGTGGGTTGGGCCAGGTACATTGGACTTTAGAAGAATGAGAGGTGACTTAATTGAAGCGTAGAAGATTTATGGAGGATTTGACAGGGTAGATGAGATGATGTTGCTTCGCCTTGAGTCCAGGACTAGCAGACGTAAGCTCTGAAGTGGGAGACCTCTTATTCTGAAAGAGGTGAGGAGGAATTTCTTCTCTGAGGGGAGTGAATCTGTGGAATTCTTTACTGCTGAGGGCGATTGAGGTGGGTCATTAAATATATTCAAGGCTGAGATGGACCGATAAGTTTTTCATCAGTAAGGGAATCGAGGGTTGTGGGGAAAAGGCAGGAAAGTGGAGATGAGGGCTATCAGATCAGACTTGGTCTCATTGAATGATGGTGGACACTCAGTGGGCTGAATGGCCTCTTGCTTCTGCCTAAAAGGGTCTTACGGCTTAAACAAGTGAGTGCCACTGTGCTGATTTGCTTCACTGGTATTCTGGAAGATTGAGGTAGTGCACAAGCCCCAAGCCTTCCAGAAAACCCATTTCCCAGGCAGATAGTCTTTGAGTGAAGTTGCTTTCCATTTGGTAATAGCTAAACTGGCCTGCCTGTGCCCATTCGCTCAGATCGCGTTGCCTGGACTGAGCATAATGGAACAAATAAAGGGCTCAAAATTATCAAGGGCTTCGTAGATTCTTTATTAAATATTTTTCCCACTGGCGGGATGGTCCATAACAAGAGGACACAATTGAAAATAATTGGGAAAGGACCAGGGTACAGGATGAAGAGGATATTACAAGTTGCATTCTGATGTGGAATGCACTACCTGAGGGGGCCAGTGGAAGCAGTTTTGAAAGAGAATTTCAAAAGAGATTGGAATAGTACTTGGGGGAGACAAGGCAGGGGTAGTTTGGATATCTCGAATAATGGGTCGAATGGCATCCTCCTGTGCTGTACAGTTCAGTGTTTGGAGTAGTTTCCCCTCCTGCCCTAAGCATTGTAGTCATCCAGGACCGGAGATCTCTCTCAATGTGCTTGAGGTGTCACTTCAGAAAAGAATCATGAGAGTAGTGTATCAGTGGTGCAGTCTGAAATAGAGACTGCTGCCTCTGTCATCCTTTTGCAAAAAGTAGACAAGTGACTCTAGGAAGAAAATACTCCTGTCAAAAGAGTAGCTCATGTTGGTATTAATTTGGTTTACGTTGGAATAATGGGACCAGGCGAATCAATACAAGGTGTTGAAAGTGGGTCACTTCCTATAAGTGCTGTGTGACCAGCTGAGCTGCTGTGGTCTGATGAGAGTGAAGAACAAATCTGATGGGTTTCCCTGAACTGGAAGCTTTTCATCTGGACTGTCACCAACTAACATCAGTCACAGAGAAAGAAAGGACAGTCTGTCTTTGATATCATGCTTTTCAGAATCTGTGAAAACACCAGAGCACTTCCTTGAAATTGGATCATCATTGTGTTGCCGGATGCTTGGTTATTTTGACAGTGTTGTTATCAAAAAAGTACCGAGAGGCTCAAGTTCAGATACACTGCAGAGTTCTGTTTTCACCATTTACAAATGTAAATCTCCGAAGCATACGGGGACTGTATGATCTTGCAGCTTCTAGTGTGTGGGTTTACACCTGGTCATGGAATTGCCTAAATCAGTGATGGCTCAGGCTTTGTGTCTGGTTCTGATGGTAAAGCAGCCGTTGTCAGTAAATTATAGAACGGGGAAAGCTCCAAAAGACTAGAGGACCAAATCCTCATTTCTCAGACTGTTTCACAGTCTTCCAGATAATGTTGCAGAGACACCCTCCAGGTCCCAGCAGAAATAGAAATGACTGGATAAGTCTCTGTCAATTAACCCAGACACTGCCCAACTTTTTCTGAAGGAGGGTCTAGGCTCGAAACGTCAGCCTTCCTGCTCCTCTGATGCTGCTTGGCCTGCTGTGTTCGTCCAGATCTGCACCTTGTCATCTCAGATTCTCCAGCATCTGCCATTCCTGCTATCACTGCACAACTGTAAGTGACTGGGATCAGTTCGTGAAATCACATACTCATGTAACCAATCCCCCACTGATTGCATGTCTTTGTAGAAATAATCCTTCTTTTATCATGGGATTTAGCTGCTACTGAGATCATTCGTTCTGTTTGTTGTTGTTTGGAAAGACTTTATTTTGTCCAAACTTGGGGCTATTTTCTGATGTAGAGATAGCAAGAACTGCTGATGCTGGAGTCAGAGTTAACTCAGTGTGGAGCTGGAGGAACACAGCAGGCCAGGCAGCATCAGAGGGAATACAGTGTGGACCCGGAGGAACACAGCAGGCCAGGCAGCATCAGAAGAGCAGGCAAGTCAAAATGTTGGGTTTACACCCTTTCTCAGGACTGGGGAGGGAGCTCAAAAATAAAATTAGTGGAGGGGCAGGCTGGGGGAAGGTATGTTGGATGGTGATCATTCCTGATCACCAAACTATCATCTCCCAGACCATCAATAATCTCATCACCTCAGGAGACCTTCCAACCTCCTCATTCCATAACCCCACACCACCCATTTCTGTCTCCTCCCCAAAATCCACAAACCTGAGAGCTCCAGTCAACCCGTTGTTTCTGCCTCACCTTGACTCTATCATTTCCTCCTGGTTCAGGAACTCCCCACCTACATTTGGGACTGTACCTATACCCTTCACCTCCTCCAAGTCTTCCAATTCCCTGACTCCCAAAACCTCATGAACGTCCTCCATGCGGATGGCCTAAAAACCCTTTGCTTCTTCCTCTCCCACAAGCCCAACCAGTCTCCCTCATCTGCTTAATGGGACTTGTGCTTATTGGGACTTGTCCTTACCCTCAACACCATTTCCTTTAATTCCTCCCACTTCCTACAAACTTAAGGGGTGGCTATGGGTACCCGTACAGGTCCGAGCTATGTCTGCCCCTTTGTAAGGTATGTGGAACAGCCCACCTTCCACCGTTACACTGGTACCATCCCTCACCTCTTCGTCCACTGCATTGATCACTGTATCAGTGCTGCCTCGTGCTTCCATGAGGAGCTTGAACAGTTCATCAACTTTACCAACACCTTTCATCCCAACCTCAAATTCACCTGGGCCATCTCCAATACCTCCCTTCCCTTCCTGGACCCCTCTGTCTCCATATCCAGTAACCATCCCAGCAGTGACATCTATTTCACACCCATCAACCCCCATAGCTAGCTTGACTACACCTCCACTCACCTATCCTCCCGCAAGAATGCGATCTCTTGCCCCCAATTCCTCCACCTCCGTCGTGTCTGCTCCCAAGATGGAGCATTCCACTCCTGCACTTCCCAGATGTCCTCCTACTTCAAGGTCTGCAACATACCCCTCCATTGATCGAAAATGCCTTCAATTGCATCTCTTGCATTTCCCACACTTCAGCCCTCAAAATCCCTCCGCCAATGAAAATAAGGCCCTCACATTATCACTCACTGACCCCCACATCCAGCACATCTTCCTCCCTTTCCACCACCTACAGTCCAACCCCACCCCAAAGAGATATTGCCCTCTCCACCCCATCTGCCTTCTGTAGCAACCACTCACTCTGTGACTCCCTCGTCCGCTCCGCACTCCCCACTAGTCCCACCATCCCTTACACCTTTCCCTGCAACTCTGGAAGTGCTACACCTGCCCCTACACCTTCTCCCCCTCCCCACTCCCGCTCACCTCCAATCAAGGCCCAAAACTAACTTTCCTTGCCTGACACAGGATTGATCACCTGTATTTGCTCCACCCTGGTCTACTGTATCCTTTGCTCCCAATGTGGCCTCCTCTACATCGGTGGGACCAAGCATAAACCTGGTGACCGATATACGCTCTTATCAACAACACCTTCCAGTTTCTAAACATTTTAACTCCCCCTCCCACTCCCTGGGTGCTATGTCCATCCTCTACCTCCTCCACCGTCACAATGACACCACCCACAAACTGGAGGAGCAGAACCTCATATTCTGCCTCTGGAGTCTTTAGCTCAGTGGCCGAACAATGGATTTCACCAGTTTTAAAACCTCCCCATCACTGGCCTGATCCCATGTCCACCCCTCCCTCTCATCCTTGCTTCCTTGACCTGACACACCCTGTCCATCTTCTCTCCCACCTCACTGACCACCCCCCAGTACTCCCTACCTGTACCACCTATCAGCATTCCACCTGCCTTCTCCCAAAGCCCACACAACCTCTTTATTTCTGAGCTCTCTCCCCGCTGCTCAGCCCTGAGGAAGGGTGTAAACCCGAAACGTTAACATGGTTGTTTCTGCCCTGCTGTGTACCTTCAGCTCCACACTGTGTTGACTATTTCTTGATGTACCCGTTTTTCAACAGACAGTTCACTGAGTAAATAAACTTTGTTTAATGTAACATGGAGTGCTCACTGAGTCCTGTAACAAGTTCCACCTATCTCCAAGTATTGTCAATCATTCTTTGTACACAGACTGGCAAGTCGGGAATGTCAGAGTGAGCCTAACTTTGACACTAGTTAGTCAATTTCCTCAATACTCTAGTTTCCAACCACCGTCAAAATTTACTCCCACCCCCAGTGTGTATTATCTACACGATGCACTGCAGAAAATCACCCAAGTCCTTAGATGGTAACTTCCAAACCCACAACCACTTCCATCTAGAAGGATGAGGGCAGCAGATACATGGGGTCCAAGCACAAATAACATGATATGTTAGTCAGTAACTCACTAGGAGCATTGATTTAACCTGTCGTTCGTGGCCCTAGGGCTCTGCAGTGAGCATCTGTGCCTCACTGTGTCATCAGTATTTGTTTGCAGTAATTATTCAAAACGTAATTCACTGCAATGGCTTGTACACATTGGTGTTTGTTCACTTGATGTTTTGGAGAACTTTGTGTTTGGTGTTGTCACACTCTGGCTTCCAGTGTTTTGCAACGAACCTTTTCAATGCTCAATGTTTCTAAACCTTAATTCTCTTTACACCTTAATAAGCCTACAGTTCAGGAATGGGACTTGGTAGCAACTGGTAGGAAAAGTAGGTTCTGCTTTGTAAAATACATCAGGGGCCGCCGCGCCGTCGGAGGGTCGGCGCCGAGGGGGCGCCGCGCCGTCGGAGGGTCGGCGCCGAGGGGGCGCCGCGCCGTCGGAGGGTCGGCGCCGCGCCGTCGGAGGTTTTCTTTTGGGTTTGTTTGTTTGAAAATTGAACCTTGTCTGCCCTGTAAGGTAGAATCTATTCTGTTGCCATTGTTTTTCAGAGAGAGTGGGTGGTATCCCATGTGTCTGGGCCAGTGTCTGAAATCAACAAATATTCATAGTTTAAGTAGAATTCTGTAAAATGTTGGTCTTTTATCCTTCATGGAAAGTGAATGTGTTTACTTTACAAGCCAAATTAGATAATTCAGAACAGATTATCAACAAAACCAGATGAAGAATTTCAGTTATCAAGTTAAATTGGAAAAGTTCAGACAGTTGTTCTTAGAGGTTGAGTGTCTGAGATAACATTAGCCAGGATATTTCAAGATCATTAGAGATCTACACAGAGTAAATGGGAGAAGAAATGAAACCATTTGTGAAAGGACTGAACAGTGGGGGACAGATTTCAAGTTGTTAGATTTTTGTTCAGTCATTTCTTTTGCTTCCTTTACTTTGCCTCACAGTGAGTGGTTAGGGTCTGGGCACTGTCTGAGAGTGTTGGGGGAGGCAGTGGTTAGGGTCTGGAATGTACTGTCTGAGAGTGTGGGGGGAGGCAGTGGTTAGGGTCTGGAATGTACTGTCTGAGAGTGTGGGGGGGAGACAGTGGTTAGGGCTTGGGCACTGTCTGAGTGTGTTGGGGGAGGCAGTGGTTGGGGTCTGGAATGTACTGTCTGAGAGTGTGGGGGGAGGCAGTAGTTAGGGTCTGGAATGTACTGTCTGAGAGTGTGGGGGAGAGGCAGGTTCACTCGAGGCTTTTGACAGCCCATTAGACTGTGAATTGGGAGGTGATACCTAGTGGTATTATCACATGGACTGTTAATCTAGAGACTCCAGTAATGTCCTGGGAACATTGGTTCGAATCCTGCCGTGGCAGATGGTGGGATTTGAATTCAATAAATA
Organism: Stegostoma tigrinum; assembly: GCF_030684315.1. Taxonomy (NCBI): domain Eukaryota; kingdom Metazoa; phylum Chordata; class Chondrichthyes; order Orectolobiformes; family Stegostomatidae; genus Stegostoma; species Stegostoma tigrinum. The sequence continues at coordinate 2,216,900 of NC_081354.1, forward strand.
TCTGGAATTAAGAATCTAACAATGACTGTGAATCCATTGCCAATTGTCGGAAGAATCCATTTGGTTCACTAGTGACCTTTAGGGAAGGAAACTGCCAACCTTACCTGATCTGGCCTACGTGTGACTCCAGACCCACAGCAATGTGGTTGACTCTTAACTGCCCTCTGGGCAATTAGGGATGGCCAATAAATGCTGCTCTAGGCAACAACGCTGTCATTCCATTAATGAATTTTTAAAAATCGAAGAGGAAGACTGTGCAAGGTTCTGGGGAAAAGGTGAAAAAATGGTGATAGGTGAGACGCTTATTTGGAGAATCATTGCATGCATTGGGCCAAATCATAACTTCCTGCTGTATAACAATTCTGTAATTTGGTCATAATCTCATTGTCATTTGTGGGATCTTGCTTTGTGCATATTGGCTGTCAGTGACCTACATTCCAACAGTGAGTGCACTTTTAAATTATTCCATTAGCTTTACTGCACTTTATGATGCTCTTTGGTCATGACGGACACTAAATAAACGCAAGGCTATCTGTCTTTCCAAAGTAAAATCTCTCTGCAAGAGGCTATAGGGTGTGAGTTTGTGATGTTTCGGGTTTGTCTGGGAAACACTGAGTCAATAGTCAAGCTGACGTGCCTGCAGAGGTTTTGGAAGAGTTTGTACTTTTGGTTCGTGATGTAGTGTGAGAAGTCAACTTAGTTTTAAAAAAAACATGATGTGGAAAGGAAGAACATGAAAGAAAATCAAAGCCATTATGTTTGGTGCAAAACTGCCTTTCCATCTTAGCTTTCTTGATGTTTTTGTTGAGATTGACACCATATTTGGATTTTAATATGGACATAACCACTGATTATCTTTGTAATCACTGCAGTGCATACTTCATATAGAAGGTTTTTGCCAAATTTCAGTTACTGTTTTTACATTTTATTTAGTTATTAAATGCTAGACTGTGATCTTTTACTTTGTCCAAAGTAAATTTGTATGCTGAGCTTGGCAGTGAAGGGTAAACTGAGCAGTAGTTTGTCTGCTCAGAACTGGCTTGGCGATGGAGAGAATTGATGGTGTTTGCACTGCTCAGTCTGAGAAAGTGATTGTTACAGTGTGTTTTTAATCGTTTGAGTCGTGGCTACCACTTGTGTCCTTAGCTGGTCTTTGCAGTAAGACCAGCTTTTAAGCATTTGATAATTTTATGGGTCTCTTGACATGACATCACAAATCTATTTTGACACCCCTATCAACACCACAAGCTGATTTGCTTTTCTTGCCTGTGTTTCATCTGCTGAAGATTGAGGTTCAACTCAGCATCTGACTGAACAATATTTTCCTCATTGCCCTGTTTGGACCAGACATTACACACATCTGGAGTGGTTGGGAAATGGCTCAGAGGTAGGGACTGAAACAAACTCACATCAAAGGGCACAGGCAGTGACAGGTTGTAATTGCAGATTCAGGCGAATGGGGCTGTTCAAATCTAGAGGCCATCACTACAAAACGACATTTGATAAACCTACTGGGGAATTCGGGAGAAAGGTCTTTATCCATTATGTGGAAAACTCTCCCACAGACTGTAAATTAGGAAAAAAGGTTTGAATTTTGGGAAAAGCTAAGCAAGAGCATGGAGAAAGAAATGGAAGGCTACATTGGTGGGGCAAGGGAAAAATAATGTGAGAATGCTCATGTGGCAGATAAATACCAGCATAGGCTGGATGGGCCAAAAGGCCTGTTTATGTGAGCTGTGTATATATTGTGATTGGATCAAATGCTACAAGGCTCTCAACTTCGCAAAGATCCTCATATAACACCTTCCAAACCCATGCCCACTTCCATCTAGAAGGACAAGGGCAGCGGGTACATGGGAACACCACTCCCTCCAAGTTCCCCTCCAAACCACTCACCCTCCTGACTTGGAAATTTATCGTCATTCCTTCACTGTCACTGGGTCAGAATCCTGGAATTTCATCCCAAGGGTGCAGTACATGGCCTGCATGGGTCAAGAAGATAACACAGCACCATCTTCTCAAGGGGCAACTGGGACCTAAATACAATCCCAGCCAGCAATTGCTATGTCCCATGGATGAATCAAATAAAATTGAAAAATGGCAGTGAAGAAATGAGTTTTAAAACTGCAGCATCAAACAGTTGACAGATTCTTAACTTGTGCAACTAAATCCCTCATTGCTCAATTTCTGACGGCCAAAAGGAGACAGTGAAAGGCCATCGAACTTTAATGGTGATTTGAAGAAAGACAATGGCTATTGCTTTCGTGGGTAAGCATTTTCTCACTCATCTCACTAGCCAGTGTGCTGGGCCTGGTGCACCCCAGTACAGGGTCTGCTGTAACATCCCCTGACTGTAAGGGTTTGATAATCTCCAGTCTGAAATGCCTTGGACTGACTTATTATCCTCAAGATGCTATATCAGTGCAAATGCTTGTGTGGCAGAGCCTTCATTCAGAACAGAAATAAAAATGCCTGCAGGTAGTAGATGAAGACAATGAAGAGATTATTGTTTAATTGGGACACTATACTTTAGAATTCAGGGAGAGATCTTCAGCTTTATTTGAGATAATCATGCTAAATTAGTGGAATAAAATTTCTCAACTGAAAGTAATCTGCACTTCACCTTTTCTGAAAGTGGTGACTTATTCTAACAGCCCTTCGGCACAGTTCACATTAGTTACGCTCAGACTTGTGTTTGCGTGGTGGAATGGTCTGCTCTGAATTTCTGTGCTCATATGTGAGGCTGCTGTGTTAAAATCACAGAAATGTAACTGTCCAGAATTCTACGCAATGCTCAGATTTCAGGGTGAGGTGGGATTGTGGAGATGAGTGTTTCAGAAATAGAGAGTTGGGGGCTTGAACTCAAGGCAGAAGGGTCGAAGCCCGAAGGGTCGGCTTTCCTGCTGCTCTGATGCTGCTTGGCCTGCTGTGTTCATCCATCTCTATACCTTGTTTCCTCTACAGCTGATAACTCCGTTGGTTTAGGCATTGTGTTAAAGATAGGATAGCAGTAATCAAGGATGTAGAAGGAGTTTGTGTCCTAACCAAACCAAATTACTTCTTTCATTTTTCTGCAGGTAGATATGCTGTGTATAAGATAACAGCTGAATGTACTGATTGCAATTCAAAAGAATTTAATCTTTCAGAGGCACTTTGAGAAATCTGGAATATCTGGCCCTATGGATGATGGTAATGATTTGGGTTTAGTTAGTATCCCCACCTCGTTTGTGTCTTAAAGAAAACTGGTAGTATTGACTTAGAATCAAAAAGATCTTTCTGATAATAAATATTAAAATGTATTTTAAAGTCAACTTGTTCAGACGCACCTCCACGGCAGGCAGGTATTCACCAGGGTTTTCTGTCCTGGTGCTAGGTTTGCTACTGTACCATTACAAGGAGCCTCAATCTCAAATTATAATCTGTCCAGTATAGATGGTTAACCAATTGGTCTAATTGAAGTGTTTAAGATAATGAAAGCATCAATAAGGTCATTGGAGAGAATCTCCTTAGGATGATCCAGGATGTTCAAACAGAGTCTTATTTTGGACAGTGTAAATCCTTTCCCAAAAAGGCATCCTGACTCTAGCATCTACAGGCAGTGGTCGCCTTGTCCATGATGTGGCTTTTGACCCCCTGTCCAGGGAATGCAGTGCAGATGACAAAAGCCCTGACACTGGTATGAGCCACGGGATGTGCAGAGACCTCTCCCAAACAGCCTTAACCAGAAACTCAGCTGGACTCACCACATAAACAATGCTGACAAGAGCAGCTGAGAAGCTGGGAATACTGCAGGGAGTAACTCACCACCTGACTCCCCAAAACCTGTCATGATCGACAAGGCAGAAGTTAGCAGTGTGCTGGAATACTTCCCATTTGGCCGGGTGGCTGCAGCTCCTACAACACAAGAACCTTGATAGACCCCACACCCATAAGCATTCACTCCCTCCACCCCCGACGCTCAGTAACAGCAGTGTGTACTGTCTAGAAGATGCACTCCAGAAATTCACCGAACATCCTCAGACAGCACCTTCCAAACCCACGACCACTTCCATCTAGAAGGACAAAAGCAGCACGTAGGTGGGAATGACAAGTTCCGCTCCAAGCCACTCACCGTTCTGACTTGGAAATATATTGCTGTTCCTTTGCCATTGCTGGGTCAGAATCCCAGAATTCTGTCCCTGAGGGCATTGTGGATCACTCTACAGGAATGCAGCGTTTCAAGAAGGCAGCTCACTCCCACCTTTTCAGGGGCAATGAGGAAAAGGCAATAAATGCTGGCTGAGCAGCAATATCCACATCCCATGAGTGAATAATAAAAAAAAATTCAAGCCCTCAGCACTGTGCCCAGAATCTTAATCATAACATCAGTTCAAGTGACTCGCTGTGAAATCACGGAGCATTTTCCCCCCACACAGCAAAAACCTGTAAATCTCACCTGCAAATGGTAATGTCTCCTGCAGATTCATGGTGGGAGTCAGTGACAACATTGAAAAGTAAGATTGCTAAGAATTTTTGTTTGGCGAGGATGTCAAATGAAGCTGAAATACAGAACAGCTTTTATCTAAATGCTAGAGAAACAAGGAAACTATTGACCTATTCATAGTAATGTAGCACAGAAACAGACCCTTCCGTCCAACTTTTCCATGCTGACCAGGTTTCCCAAACTAAATTAGTCCCATTTGCCTGCACTTGGCCCATTATCCCTCTAAACCTTTCCTATATACGAACCAATTAAAATGCCTTTTAAACGTTGTAACTGTACCTGCATCAACCACTTCTTTAGGCAGTTCATTCCATAGACGAGCCACCCTCTGTGAATAAGTTGCCCTTCGGGGCCCTTCTAAATCTTCCTCCTCTCACCTTAAAAACGTGCCCTCTAAATTTTGAATAATGCTCCCCCCTGCCCCGAAACAAACCTTTACTATTCACCTTATTTACCCTCCAATTCAGCCTCTGATCATCAGACCAGCATCTTCCAAGGTGGCCTTCGAGATGCACAGGACAGAATCGCTCAGCAGAAACTGATAACCAAGTTCCATACCCTGGATGACAGCCTCAGCTGTGATCTTGGGTTCATGTTGTGTACTTGTAAAAACTTCCTTACTGACCCATTTTAACACCATCACCTTAATAGCTTATGGTCTCTCTACCTTAATTAGTTTGTAAGTTTTGGATTACTTATGACGTTGGTTAGGTCCTTCACATGTGACTGCTGTACCTATCGTGTTATTCCAGCTATTTGGTTTGTCTCCAGAACCACTTTAATTTTAATTTTTTGCCGTTACCTCTTTACCTCATTTAATCGGACTAAAGGTCATCCCTTCACTTGTTATTCAGCTGTTCATGCTTTACTCACACCTTCTGACACTTGCAGTCACCAACAGAGACTTATTATTCAACACTCCACTCTCACCATTTGTATCATCTTTTGATCTGCCTGCCTTCAATCTCTGCCTATAAATTCTGTGCCAATGAGCTTTTCTGTCACTTCACCTGATGAAGGGGCTAAGCTCTGAAAGCTTGTGCCTTCAAATAGACCTGTTGGACTATATGATTTCTGACCTTGTCCACCCCAGTCCAAAGCTGGTACCTCAGCATCACCTGCTTTGTGCCCCTTGTGATTTTATAAACCCGTGTAGGTCACCCCTCAACCTCCTATGCTCCAGTGAAAGAAAACGCAGCCTATCTAACCTCTCCTTATAACTCAAACCCTGTAGCCCCAGCAACATCTCATTTAGTCCAACTGTTGAAAGTCTCCCATTTACCTGACTGACTAACTCAGGTTAAAAAGTAAAGCTCATCAAATTACTATGGACCCAAGACTTTAACTCTGATCTTTTTCTTCACAAATACTGACAGTCCAGCAAGTGTTCTTTCCTGATTTACAACATCCACAGTTCTTGCAGTGTTTGAGCAAGGTGCTTTTAATAAACAATGGCAATTAAGTAATATGAATTGCTAACTTGTAGCTCTCTATGACTTAAACGCTACCCCTTCTAACATTCCCCCTTTCACAAACAAGCACACAATATAGATTGTGGAGAGTGGAAAAGGGGGGACAAAAATCAGGGAACACCCTTTGACAACATCAGTCAGGACCATGGGAAGTGTTTGCTTTTGTTCTTCTTTCTCATTCTTTTTAAGCGTTTGTTGTTCTCACGATAGTTTGTAAATTAATGCTGTTTTCCACTCCCTGGTTGAGAATTCACCCTTTCACTGCCTTTGAAAGTGTTGTATTCCTTCTTACACAGGGCATTTGCAAACAGGCATGAGCGGCGACACCTAGCTGTTACTGGAGATTTTGTTACCTCCATGCATGAGAGAGAAAACTGTTTTCTGCCTACATGGCTTTTTTTTATTCATTCATAGGGCAAGGGTGCCTTTGGCTAGGGCAGCGTTTATTGGCCATCCCTAATTGCCCAGAGGGCAGTTAAGAGTCAACCACATTGCTGTGGGTCTGGAGTCACATGTTGGCCAGACCAGGTGAGGATGGCAGTTTCCTTCCCTAAAGGACATTAGTGAACCAGATGAGTTTTTCCTGACATTTAAAAATGGACTTGTGGTAATCATTAGACTCCTAATTCCAGATTGTTTTTAATTGAATTCAAATTCTACCATCTGCTGTGGCGGGTTTCAAAACTAGGTCCCCAGAGATTCTGATTAATAGTCTAGTAATAACATGTATAGGCCGTTGCCTTCCCGTCCCGTATAATTTAAAGGTAACTAAAAACAGCATAATATTTTTGAACAAGAGCTAGTAATTCTTTTTGAAAAGTAATTTATCAACAAACATTGTGGTTTGTCTCTTTCAGCAGTTGTGAGCTTGGTAACTTCAGCAGTGAGGAGTAACATGCTCCTTGTTAAAGGTTGTGAGTAGGAGCTGATTGGGATTTATTTACTGCCTGTCTTTAACATGAAAAGTACCACTGCTCCTTGGAGGACCCTCTCCAGGTGTTGTGAAACAATTCTTATCCATTTGTAAGATTCAGGGAGGCAATTAGATATTGAGTTCAATATCAGATGGTGAGATTGTTGTGCTCATAGAGGAGCCTCCAAGGAGACATACATGGTAAATATATCTTCATTGTCGAGTAGATCATAAAATACAACCATTTGCTAAATGCAGAACTTTGAGAAAAAGATACATTTTGTCAAAGCTTTTTGCCTTGCATTTTTCAGGATGTTTCTTAAGAAATATGAATGTAAAGGAAAAACAAACATGTTTTGAGAGGAGAATAGAAATTAGTTGGCAGAAGACTCTGACTGGTAGAAACACTGCCGTGGTGAATGCTCCAGTTAAATAATGACTGGCAGTTAACTGCCAAACTTTTTGTTTAGATTTCAGGTTAACTCTGGTCAAGACATTGCCATGAGGTCTGAATCAGAGAATGGTTGTCATCTATTTTAAGTTGAAATTGGTCCAGTTTGTGTAAATATTCTTTCTGTCTGTGAGGAGCAGGGTCTGGTATATACATGTGTGTCACACTGTGCTGTGAGTGACTGATAATCTTAAATTGTGTATAATCAGTACCAGACCTGATGTAAACCACTGAAGGATATACTGCAAACAAAAATAAATTGCTGGAGAAACTGGCCTGGAAGCATCTATGGAGAGAAAGCAGAGTTAATCTTTCGAGTCAAGTTACCTATCTTCAAAACAGATGTTAGCTGGGATAAGGTTGCGTACGTGCTGATGATGGGTGGGTGGGTAAGGAGTGAGGGAGAGTTGGAGATGGAGCCCGGAGAGAGGGAGGAGAATGAGCCAGCAGACACAGATGATTGACCAAAGATTAGTGATATGATGTTGGATCTGGTTGGACAGTCTTTGGGATGTACAGCCTACATACCTAGCAGCTTGCAGGAGAATTCTGATCCCACATCACTCATGAGTGAGATAGGCAGAATATCTGTTCATCTTTCTCCTGATTGTTGCAACAGCAGTAGTGTTGCTCCTGCATTGTAACAGTATGAAACCGTGGGCTGTCCTGCTTTCCCAAACTCTGAAATACCTGCCCTGTCCAGGCTGGCCTGAGGTAGACTTGACACTTTACAAGACCATTAATGGTGTCCTTAGAGCAGCTTGAGGGTTTGACCATATCTTTGACAAATTGGACGGTTGATGTATTTGGATGTAAAGGGATGGCACCAATTTGTTGTAGCAGCTGTAACAGTAAAGGATGATGTAAGGACAGCAGTGAGGAAGGATCTTGATCGGATAAACAGGGAAGAAATGATGAGACAACATGTTTGGAATAGGCTCCTTGAAAATAATTAGTGGTTAGCAAAGCAAGCTAGCGGAGCAGGCAATTAGGTAACATGGCGGCTGTGCAGAATCGAAGTCATCTTAAAATCTGCATAAATCAAATTGACGAGTATCTTTGAGTGTGGCTTCATTTAAAACAGCTTCTTAGAGCACTTGTTTGTGGAACCAACCAGGGGACATGCTGTTTTTGATCTTGTCTCGTGAAATGAGGTGAGGTTATTAGCAATTGCAAGGATTCTCCAGGGAACATTGATCACAATAGCGAGAATTTCACTTTCAATTTGAAATTGCCTTACTTGAGCTGGAAATTGGAATCTTATACTTAAATCAAACCAATTCGATAGGTACTGAGAGGGAGACAACAAGGTGTAGAGCTGGATGAACATAGCAGGCCAAGCAGCATCTAAGATGTGTTCATCCAGCTCTTGTTGTCTCGGATTCTCCAGCATCGGTGGTTCCTACTATCTCTGGTATTGAGGGGTGTTGGGTTTGTTGCTTTTGGAAGTAATCTAGCAAATGTACTTTGTCTCATGGTCATTAATAAGTTACACAGTGTATTTAGTGCATTCACTGAGTGATGAGAATGTGGAACCCCCAACCCCATGGTGAGTAGTTGAGATGTGAATAATGTCTGTCTGTTTAAGGGGAAGCTGGATAAGCACTCGCGAAAAATGACTAGATTAGTATGCAGATCAGGTGTGGGGCACATTGGATTAAAAGACCCAGCTGTTTCTGTGTTTAATATTCTTTGTAATTCTAACAGTATGGGTAAGCTAGGAGTAGAAATAGACCACTCAGCCCCTTGATCATGTTCTGCTGTTCTCGAAAACCATGGCTGATCTATTTGTGTTTTGAATTCCCTAAAATCCCTGAAAACCCTCGATGCACTTAGCCGTGGAGTAATACAGCATGGAAACTGGTCCGTGCTGACCGTAGTGCCCACTCAGCTAGTTCCCATTGCCCGCATTTAGTCCATAACCCTCTCAACCCTTCCCATTCATGTACTTATCCAAATTTTTTTTATATGTTACTATTGTACCTGCCTCAACCACTTTCTCCGGCAGCCCATTCCGTATACACGTCATTCTCTGCATGAAGAAGTTGCCCCTCAGGTCCTTGTTAAATCTTACTCCTCTCATCTTTAAACCTGTGCCCTCTGGTTTTCAATTCCCCATCCCTGGAAAAAAGACTAATGCTTTCGTTCTATCTCTGCCCCTCATGATTTTATACACCTCAGTAAGGTCACTCCTCATTCTCCTACGTTCCAAGAAATAAGGTGCTATCCTGACCAAGCTCTCCCTGTAACTCAAGGCTACTAGTCCCTGGCAACATCCTTCTAAATCATCTTCGCACACTTTCCAGTTTAACCATCCCTTTCCTATAACAGGGTGACCAAAACTGTACACAATACTCCAAGTGCAGCCTCACCAGTGATTTATACAACTGGAACATAACATCCCAAGTCCTGTATTCAGTGCCTTGACCAATGAAATCCAGCATGCTAAATGCCTTGTTCACCAGCCTGTCCACCTGTGACACCACCTTCAATGAACTATGTACTTGTACTTCTAGGTCCTTCTATGTTCCACGACACTCCCCGGGACCTCACCATTTACTGTATAAGTTCTACCTTGGTTTGACTTTCCAAAGTACAACACCTCACACTTACCTGTATTGATTGTATTGATCAATCCTCAGCCCACTTCCCCACCCGATCAAGATCCCTCTGTAATCTTTGGTAACTTTCCTCACTATCAACGATACCTCCTAATTTTGTATCATCCACAACTTACTAACCATACCTTGTACATTTACATGCAGGTCATTTATGTCAGTAACAAATAACAAAGGTCCCAACACTGACCCCTGTGGTACACCACTAGTCACAGGCCTCCATCTGAGAAACAACCTTCAACCATTGCCCTCCGTTTCCTACCATCGAGCTACTTTTGAATCCAATTAGCCATCCAATTAGCCAGCTTTCCCTGGATCCCATGCAACCTAACTTTTATGACTAGCTTACCGTGCGGAACCTTGTCAAAGCCCTTAATAAAGTCCATATAGACAACATCCTCGTCCATATAGACAACATCCTACCCTCCTCTTATCCTCTTGATTACCTCTTTGAAAAGCTCTGAAAGATTTGCCAGCATGACATCCTGCACACAAATCAATGCAGGTGGATGCCTAACAAGAATCAATACACCTCTGCCTTAAAAAGATTAAATGACCCCAGGTCCACCACCATGTGAGGCAACAAGTTCTGATGTCTCAGCCCTCTGAAGGGGCAAAATTTCTCCTATCTAAGAACATAGAACATAGAACAATACAGCACAGTACAGGCCCTTCGGCCCTCGATGTTGTGCCGACCTGTCATACCGATTTCAAGCCCATCTAACCTACACTATTCCATGTACGTCCATATGCTTATCCAATGACGACTTAAATGTACCTAAAGTTGGCGAATCTACTACCGTTGCAGGCAAAGCGTTCCATTCCCTTACTACTCTCTGAGTAAAGAAACTACTTCTGACAACTGTCCTATATCTTTCACTCCTCAATTTAAAGCTATGCCCCCTCATGCTCGCCGTCACCATCCTAGGAAAAAGGCTCTTCCTATCCACCCTATCTAACCCTCTGATTATTTTATATGTTTCAATTAAGTCACCTCTCAACCACCTTCTCTCTAATGAAAACAGCCTCAAGTCTCTCAGCCTTTCCTCATAAGACCTTCCCTCCATACCAGGCAACATCCTAGTAAATCTCCTCTGCACCCTTTCAAAAGCTTCCACATCCATCTTATAATGCGGTGACCAGAACTGTACACAATACTCCAAGTGTGGCCGCACCAGAGTTTTGTACAGCTTCACCATAACCTCTTGGTTCTGGAACTCGATCCCTCTATTAATCAAAGCTAAAAGACTGTATGCCTTCTTAACAGCCCTGTCAACCTGGGTGGCAACTTTCAAGGATCTGTGTACATGGACACCAAGATCTCTCTGCTCATCTACACTACCAAGAATCTTACCATTAGCCCAGTACTTTGCCTTCCAGTTACTCCTACCACAGTACATCACCTCACACTTGTCTGCATTAAACGCCATTTGCCACCTCTCAGCCCAGCTCTGCAGCTTATCTATGTCTCTCTGCAACCTACAGCATCCTTCGTCACTATCCACAACTCCACCGACCTTCGTGTTGTCTGCAAATTTACTAATCCATCCTTCTATGCCCTCATCCAGGTCATTTATAAAAATGACAAACAGCGGTGGACCCAACACCGACCCTTGCGGTACACCACTAGTAACTGGTCTCCGGGATGAACGTTTCCCATCAATCACCATCCTCTGTCTTCTTTCAGCAAGCTAATTTCCGATCCAAACTGCTATATCTCCCACAATTCCATTCCTCCGCATTTTGTCCAATAGCCTACTGTGGGGAACCTTATCGAACACCTTGCTGAAATCCATATACACCACATCAACCGGTTTACTCTCATCTACCTGTTTGGTCACCTTCTCAAAGAACTCAATAAGGTTTGTGAGGCACGACCTTCCCTTCACAAAACTGTGCTGACTATCCCTAATCAATTTATTCTTTTCTAGATGATTATAAATCCTATCCCTTATAACCTTTTCCAACGCTTTACCAACAACTGAGGTAAGGCTCACTGGTCTATAATTACCAGGGTTGTCTCTACTCCCCTTCTTGAACAGGGGAACCACATTTGCTATCCTTGCTGTCTCTGTCCTGGTTGGGCGACCCTCACTTTAAACAGTGTCCCCATGTTGTGGACCCGCCCACAAGAGGAAGCATTGTTTCCACATCCATCTTGTCAAAACCATTGAAGTTTTTTTTAAGAGCGTAAAAGCAGAAAAACACCACTCAGCCGATCAAGCCTGCTTCACCATTCACTGAAACCACATCTGATCTGATAATGTTCAACTCCTTTGCTGCCTTGTTATGATTTTTTTTCTATTCTGTAGTCTTTCCATATTTAAATATTCAGCTCCTTTTACTTTTCCTGCCAAAGTACATAACCTCAGGTTTTCCCACATTATAACCCATCTGCCAAGGTTTTGCCCACTCACTTAGAGTCTGCGAAGGGATGCAGATAGGGTGTCATCCTTATCACTTGCCTTCCCACCTATTGTTGTGTTATCTGCAAAATTAATGACAAATTTGCACAAATATAACAGCATGAATAATTACGTCAGCAGTGCTGTCTGTGACATCCCACTAGTTACCATTTTCCTTAACTCATGGGACAAGGGGATTGCTGACTGGCCCAGCCTTTATTGCCTGTCCCTAGTTATCCTGGGGAACGTGGTGGTGCTCACTTTATCCCAACTTGCTGCCTTTGTTAGTTCATCAATCCGGTATCTATGCTAACGTACAACGCCCAATACCATTGGCTCTTACCTTCTAACTTTACATGCAGTTCTTTATCAAATGCCCTTCTGGAAATGTAAAAACCAAGTATATTTACCATCCCACCAACCTCTGGATTCAATGCATCAACACTCCGACATTTCCGCCATCTGCAAGCTGACCCCACCACAAAAGACATTTTTCCATCCCCACCCTTATCTGCTTTCCGGAGGGATAACTCTCTCTGTAACTTTCTTGTCTGCTCCACGCTCCCCTCCAGCCCCACCACACCCGGCACTTTTCCCTGCAACAGCAGGAAGTCCCATGCCTGCGGCTACACCTCCCACACCCCCTCCCCCATCCCAGGCCCCAGGAAGACTTTCCACGTCAAACAGATGTTCACCTGAACACCTGCCAGTGTGGTATACTGCGCCCGCTGTTCCCGTTGTGGCCTCGTCTACATCGGGGAAACCAAGCGGAGGCTTGGGGACTGCTTTGCAGAACACCTACGCTCAGTTCGCACTAAACAACTGCACCTTCCAGTCGCCAACCATTTTAACTCCCTCCTCTCGTTCCTCAGACGACATGTCCATCCTGGGCCTCCCGCAGTGCCACAACGTGCCACCCGAAGGTTGCATGAACAGCGACTCATATTCCGCTTGGGAACCCTGCGGCCCAATGGTATCAATGTGGATTTCACAAGTCTCAAAATCTCCCCTCCCACAACTGCATCCCAAAACCAGCCCAGCTTGTCCCCGCCTCCCTAACCTGTCCTTCCTCACATCTATCCCCCCGCTTCCACCTCAAGCCCCTCCCCCATTTCCTACCTACCAGCCTCATCCTGCCCCTTTGACCTGTCCATCATCCCTGGAAGGACCTATCTCCTCTCTACCGCCCCACCTACACTCACCTTTACTGGCTCCATCCCCGCATCTTTGACCAGTACATCTGCTCTCCACCTATCTTCTCCTCTATCCATCGTCTATCCACCTCCCCCCTCCCTCCTCCCCCCTCCCCCCTCCCTATTTATTTCCGAACCCCCTTCTCCTCCCACATTTCTGAAGGAGGGTCTACGCCTGAAACATCAGCTTTCCTGCTCCTCTGCTGCTTGGCCTGCTGTGTTCATCCAGCTCCACGCCTTGTTATCTCGGATTCTCCAGCATCTGCAGTTCCCATTATCACTGATACAATTTTAACCTCACTGCGAAGCCTCTTCGAGGGATGCCTAACCTGAAGAAGTTACCCTCCTCCCTCCGGACTAACCTTGGAATCTCTCTCCCACTGCAACTCTCTTGTAATCTCTTCAGCCTTGCCACACCTCCATCTCCTACCTACTAACCTCATCCCACCTCCTTGACCTGTCTGTCTTCCCTGGACTGACCTATCCCCTCCCTACCTCCCCACCTATACTCTCCTCTCCACCTATCATCTTTTCTCTCCATCTTCGGTCCGCCTCCCCCTCTCTCCCTATTTATTCCAGAACCCTCACCCCATCCCCCTCTCTGATGAAGGGTCTAGGCCCGAAACGTCAGCTTTTGTGCTCCTGAGATGCTGCTTGGCCTGCTGTGTTCATCCAGCCTCTCACTTTATTACTGTACATCCACTGCTTCTCCTTTATCTCTCCTGCTTGTTACCACCTCAATGAATTCTAATAAATTTGTGAGATATGAGTTCCCCTTCATAAAGCCGTACTGACTCTGCGATTTTATGTTATGCATTTCTTAAAGCTCTACTTGTAGATCCTGTATAATATAGACTAACATTTTCCAGAAAAACAGATGTGAAGCTTGTGATCGATGGTTACTCTTATTTGTCTCCATCTAATTTTGAATAAAGGTGTTCCATTGGCAGTTTTCCAATCCTTTGGGACTTTGAGAAGCTTTCAGATTCTGTACAATATAGGAGCAAATAACTGCAGATGCTGGAATCTGTACTGAAAACAATTGCTGGAGATCAGTGGGTCAGGCAGTATGCATCCTCTCCTTGGATACTGCTTGACCTACGACCTCCAACAGTTTTTTTCCGTGGGATTGTTATAGGATCACTTTTAGTACACCCACAATCTCTGTCGCTACCTCCTTTAAATTTCTGGAATGCGTCTTTTCAGGTCCTGGGGACTTTTTGACTTCATTCCTGTGCAATTCCTTTGTATTTTTCCTGTGGTAATAGTTATTGTTTGTTCACTGCAGCTCATTAATTGTTTAATGACTTTAGAATCCTGTTAGAGTTCTATACTGTTAAGACCAATGCAAAACATTTATTCAGCGCCTCTACCATTTTCTGATTCCCTATTATTATTTTTGCAGCGTTGTTCAACAAGTGTCCTATGTTTACTTTGCCTCTTGTCAATGTTTTCATATTTTTGAAGAAACTCTTACCATCCATTGTTATGTTACTTGCTACTTGCCTTCATAGTTAATTTTCTCCCATTTCTGTTATCTTTTATTGGCTTTTAAAACTTCACCAATCTTCTGGTTCGCATTAATCTTTGCCACATTTTATGTTCTTTCTTTCATTTTGAATTCTCTGTAATTTCACTGGTAAACCATGGTTAGCTCCTTCCTGGGATCCTTCTTACTTACCGGGATATATTCTTGCTTGAGTAATGAACTATTTTCTTAAATGTCCCCCATTGTTCTTCAACTGTCTTTTCAAGTGAACTCATTTCCCAATCCACTCCAGCAAACCCCACCCTCATTCCTGTGTAATTACCCTTTCACAAGTTTAGCGGTTATTTCCAACCCAAGTTTCTCGCTCTCAAACTGATGGTCACTGTTCTCTATGGATCATTTACTCTGAGATCATGTGTTGAATCTGTTACCTCACGAGATCCCAAATAGTCCAATTCCTGGTTGGATCCACAATCTGTTTTGCTGGGAAACTGCCTGAATGCACTGTGAATTTTTTTTGTTCTGACTCCCTGAACTAATTTGATTTTCTGAATCTACCCAAGAAAATTGAAGTCAGCATGATGAATGTGGTGCCTTTATTACAAGGTGTCATCATCTCCAGATTTATTTTCTGACCTTTAGAATGCTACAGTTATGGGGCCTATGAACTGTCTGCCATTTGATACAGTATTGAATGCTATTGCCTCACAGCAGACACTCTCAAATATTCATTATCGCTTCTGGAGGAGTCGATACTAGTTTCCTCTTTTTTTTAGTTATAGCTGGGCCCTTTCATCTAATTAGCTGCAGCGATACTGAGATGTGATTGAGATTTTCGATATGCATGATGAGTTGATTTGTGGAGTGTGTATGATGATAGACACTGGTTGGGCCGAATGACCTCACACTTTGTAGAATCAGTGTACATTTTTGAAGGAGATTCTTAGTGTGCAATAGAATTTGAATTATGTAATTCCGTTGCTACATTTAAAAATAATTTTAGCTGACTAGTATTAGATTTCAGTTTTTGTTATTCAAGTATACTGAATAGCTCCATCTTTCCCACAGCAGTGTGGTACGTGAAACTACTTCAGGTTCTCCACAGTTTAAGTTTGTTTTATTGGACTCCACTTCACCCACTGCTCAGAAAGCACCTTCCAAACCCACAACCACTTCCATCCAGAAGGACGAGGGCAGCAGATACATGGGAACAGCACCCCCTGCAAGTTCCCCTCCAAGCCACTCACCCTCCTGACATGGAAATGTATTAGTATTCTTTCAGTGTCACTGGGTCAAAATCCTGGAATTCCCTCCCTAAGGGCATTTCATGTTTATTTACAGCACATGGATTGCAGTGGTTCAAGAAAGCAACTCACCCCCACCTCCTCGAGAGGCAACTAGGGACGGATAATAAATGCTGGCCCAGCCAGGGATGACCAGTCATACAAATGAATAAAAAATATTAGCCCAGTTCCTATCATTTCAAATACAGTTGATCTGGTTTTCCATTTGACTGTTTGTGTGCAGTGTGGCTCCAAGAAAATAGACTTAAGAAAAAAAAGATTTTTGCTCTTAAAAGCTATTAATGCAGCTCAATGCTGAGATGCATAAATCTCTACAGTTTCAATTAAGATCTACGGTTGTCTAAGTGGATTGACATTTACAGTAGGCAGTAGGCTTGTGCTTGAAAAGGGCTGAAGTATTTTCAATTGTCAATTCAAGGCCAGTATCACTTGGTGTATCACTTTTCCGTCTCTATCCAATCAGCCTAAAAGCTAGTGTTCATTGCCAACTGTCCACAGGGTCAAGCTAGAAATGCCATGAGTGTTTGCAGAAAGGCTGAATCATGTTTGGAATTAGCTGATTCAGTGCTCTCAATCAATCAAGTCACGAAGACCCAGGCAATGAAGGATGAAAATTGTCTGTGAATATCCAGTTACAGCTTGTAGTTTTGTGGTGACTTCGCTCCATGGGAATGTGGTCATGTACGATTGGACACAGCCACATAAGGAGACAATCACAGAGCTAGGCTGAGGCAGTGTATTCATGTCACTGTGCTGGTCATCGAGAACACCAGGCTAATGTTTGGGGGTGATGAGTTTGAATCTTACCAAGTCACATGGTAATATTTGAATTCAATAAAAAGCCAACCTGAAGCAGACCACAGTTTATTGTTGTAAAAATCCATTTCATTCACTATATCGTACAATTTTAAAGTATTGGAGGAGGCCGTTTGATCCATCGTGTCTGTACCAACTCCCAGAAGAACTGCCAGCTGGTCCCATTCTCCAGCCCCATCTCCGTCACACTCTAAATTAATCACTTTCCAATATATATCCAGCTCGCTTTTGAAATCCGCCTCTATCGCTCTCCCAGGCAGCATGTTCCAAATCCTATCAGCACTCTGAATAAAGAAGCTTCTCCTCATCTCACTGATAGCTCTCTCACTGACAATCTTGAAGTTATGGCCCCATAGTTACTCACACACCAACTAGTGGAAACAAACTATCCGCCTTTACCCTGTCAAAATTGTTTATAATGCTGAACACCTCAAGAAAGTCACCATTTAATCTTCTCTGTTCCAAGGAGAGTAAGCCCAATTTATTGAATCTTTTCTTGTATCTAAAATCCTTCGTTCTTGGCATCATTCTAGTAAATCTCCTTTGCCCTCTGTCTAGGGATTTAACACTCTCCTTTAAATAAAGTGCCTAGACTGAGCGTTATACTCTAAAAATGCCCTGACCAATGGTTTGTAGAGGTTCATTGCTTGTGTACTCTCTCTTTATTTATGAACCCAAGGATCCTCGAAGACTTCGCCGCATCTATTTCAACATGCCTGACCACTTTCCGGGAGTTATGCACGTGAACCCCAAGGTCCCTGTGCTCCTGTGCACTCCACTGCCTGCCTTCCCACCACCCAAACCCCTAACCACCCACCCCCCAAAACACCGCCACCAACATCCAAGTTGTACCACTAATGTCCTTTAGGGAAGTAGAGGAGATAATGGGAACTGCCGATGCTGGAGAATCCGAGATAACAAAGTATGGAGCTGGATGAACACAGCAGGCCAAAGCTTTTGTGCTCCTAAGACGCTGCTTGGCCTGCTGTGTTCATCCAGCTCCACAGTTTGTTATCTCCTTTAGGGAAGTAAATTGCTGTCCTTGCATGGCCTGATCTATATGTGACTCTAGCCCATAGCAATGCGGGCGACCATAACACCCTCTGGGAAACTCAGAAAGGAAAAAAATACTGGCGATGTCCCATCTCGAGAGAATAAATAGAGCAAGTGTAAGAGCTTGAAGGTGAAGGTTTTCAGGAGCATCTTTCAGTAGAGAGAGGGTGAAAGGCAGAGAGGTTTCAGGAGGGAGGGAAATACAGAATTTCAGGCCCTAGCTGCTGAAAGCTCAGCCCCAGCAGTGGAGTGAGTAAAATCAAGATGTGCTCAAAGTCAGAGTTGCCCAAGTTCAGAGATTTTGAGGTGTTGCACGGGCCACTGGTGAGAGGAGATGAGGTTCTGGAGGATTTGAAAATAAGGATACCATTTTTTACGTTAGTCTAAGACTCAGTACAGGTCACTCTACTGCAATCTAATGAAGGGTCTAGGCCCAAAACGTCAGCTTTTGTGCTCCTGAGATGCTGCTGGGCCTGCTGTGTTCATCCAGCCTCACATTTTATTATCTTGGATTCTCCAGCATCTGTAGTTCCCATTATCGCTCTACTGCAATACTGGCTGAACTTGGGACTTGGTGGGAGTTAAGAATTCTGAAACCCCGTTATACTTCATATGTAGCTCATTACAATCCTTTGGCCAGTCTTTCAGAAATGTTGTTCTTTTGAATGCTTGTTGCTATTTAAGGGCAAATGGGATTGGAGTAGAACCGCTGTCAGCTAGAGCCTGGGACCAGTAGCTGGACTGGCATCTGTTTTACACTAAGCCGTACAGAATCCCCCAAATTGGTAGCTGTGCTCCCTGTCTGATCCTCCCACTCTACTTCTCCTGATGTCACTCTGCCCCTTTACTCCCTCCCTCGTGCATCCTTCTCCAGCTCCTCTTCAAATATATCTAAACAATGCACTGCAGCCTCATCACAGAAAATTGTACATTCTCGGCACTCTCCTGGCAAAGTGCTTTCTGTCGAATTCTTGTCTCAATTTCTTTGGGACTCCAATCTCATGTTTATGACTCCCAGTTTTGGGCTCTGTCTGAAGTGGAAACATCGCTGGGTTGACCAAATACAGCCCCTTCATAATGGTTTTTACTGTCACACTCTCAACCTGCTCTTTTCCAGAGAAATCAGTCTGGATTTGTTCAGCCACTTGATGTATGATTGTAACTTGCATGTGCTGGTGCCATTTTCATTCCTTCTCCTGTACGGCCCTACATTTTGTTATATGTGAGTTCCCATCCATAACGTCGGCTTATAGATGGGTTCACTTTTAGATTTCTTTACCTGAACAGTGAGAGCTTCTTACTACTGCTGCTTCTGTTACAGATTCAGACTTTGTGTTGAGAAGTGGATTTGACATAAAATGTATCATGATGTATACTAGCTCCAACTCTTGCACAACAGTCCTACCTTTTGTTTCTGTGTAGAATGCAGGCAGCATTCAGTAACAATATGCATTTATGCAGAGCTTTCAGCACAATAAAACAATTTAGGGTTTTTTCGGAGCAGTGTTATTCTCTAAATATTTGGTTCACAGCTAGCTAAGGAGATGTTGGTTTAGGTGGCCAAAAATTTGGTCAGAGAGATTTTAAAGAATATATTAAAGTGTGAGAGAGAGGGTGAGGTGGAAAGGTTGGGGGGGGAAGGGGTGTGAAGTTTCATAACTTCGAGCATAGGCAGTGGAAGGGAGAGCCACTGATGGCTGAGCAGTGATGTGGGACATTCCCAAGAGGCCAGAATTGGGAAAGTGCCAAGCTCTCGGATGTTGGGCTGAAGGAAGTGGCAGAGATGCGGGAAGAGTGAGAAAATGGACAGCTTTAAAACATGACCGACAGTTTTAAAACTGAGTTGTATCTTGGCTTGGGCCCAGTGTAGCTCCACTGAGGAGAAGGTAATGGAATTAGGATGCGGCATTTTGAATGAAAAAGGTTAGCAGATTGTGGGACATGGGAAGCTAGTCAAGAAAGAATTGAAATATTTGAGACTTGAGATAATAAAGATGATGGGATAGATGGATCTCCCCTGGCATTGCTTGTGGTAACAAAAGCAACTTCTGTAAAAATAGATGTGCTTTAGCGGAGTGTCGCAGGAAATAACACTGCAAGCAACACGCGATAGTTTTGTAGAAGCAAGGGAACAGTCTTGAGTCCTTTCACACTAAGCATTTTTAAAATGGAGTTAAACTCTGGTCAAATATATTTATGGTATATTTCTGCATCCCGCACCTTTTCTAGTATTAAAGCAACCCCATTAATTGGCTGTGAAGCACTTTTGGATTCTTGAGATTTGCTCGGTGTTTATATAAATGTTCAGTTGGGCACAGAGAAATGTCACCGCACCAGAATCTTTTTGTTGAAATGCTGTGATATTTGAATGTTATTGGTTTGCTATGTCAGTGGTTTGCTCTGTATGAGTGGAAGATATAACATAGGGTCTATTCTCTTCTCCATTTTCATTAACTCCCCTCTCTGTCTTGTTGCCACTTACTGTGCAGTGGCTATGAATTGTTGCTTTGACTATTGACTGCAGCATTGGTAACTTTCCAAGATTTGGTATTGCATGGAGAGATTTACAGTAATTTTCATTATCTGTGATCCTGATGCAGCTACTGCTTAGAGTGAGTTCCAAACTTGAACTTGAGATTTATATGTAACCTTTTATAAAATTAAACTGGAACGATAGATTAAAGTGTGTCAGATACCACAGTTTACCTAAATGGTTTAATTAAATACTTCAGTGTAATTTACATAATACTACACAAATAGCTGTTCATGAAGTAAACCTCTGTGTTAAGTGGCAAAGTGATTAGGGGGCATTCCAGATAATGGGGTATAATCAGTGGACACCCATGGGCTAGCTCCTTTCCATCTGAGTCGGAAAGTCATGGACCAAATTCTATGCACAGGCATGACCCTGAAAATCTAGACCAACATTCCCAGTGCAGGACTAATGGATCTAGGAGCTAGACAGGGCTATTCGATTCATCAAGCCTGCTGTCCAGTTCAATACAGTCTCAGTTGATCTTGGATTTGCCAGTCACTCTCCATATCCCTTGATTCCCTGAGAGTGGAATCTCGATTTTCTGTTTACTCAATAATAGCGCAGCTCCAGCCCTCGGGTGGGGAATTCAAAAGTTTCACAATTCTGAGTGAAGAAAGTTCTCATCTCAGTCAGTTCCTTCTGCTGAAACTCTGGCCCCATATTCTAGGTTCCCCGGACAGGGTACCAACAATCTTCATGTCCACGCTATCAGACCACTTTCTAACCTTGAATGTTTTGGTGAGATCTCCACTGAATCTTTGAAAGAGATTGTGAAGAGATGATGGACTCAATTTACACAACTCTTGATTGAAAGACCAGTCTTGCATCTCAGCGACCAATCTAATAAACCTACGTGCTCACCTTTTATGTTCCTTATAAAAGTACGTCCCAGTCTCTCTGAACATCATTTGCAAGTTTCACACTTGTTAAAAGCAATTTGACTTATCTATGCTTATGTTGAAAGTGAAGAACCTCATGCAGCCCACAATAGACTCGACCTGTTTATACCACTTTGTAGCCCCTTGACATCCACCTCATAGTTTACACTTCTACCCCAGCTTTGTATTAGCAGCATTAGAATGCATTATTCTAAATCAGTGATAGATTTTATAAAGCTGAGCCCCAGAATTGATCCTTTCACCATTTCACCAGTCAGATCCTGCCAACTTGAAAATGCCCCATTTGTCCCTGCTCTTTCTGTGTTCATCCAGCTCCACACCTTGTCTCATATTTCCAGCATCAGCAGTTCCTACTATCTCTGCAACATTTATCCCTGCTCACTGCTTGCTGCCCATTAACCGATTCTGTGTTCATGCTAATATATCATCATCAACTCCATGGACTCTCCTGTTCTGTATTAACCCTTTGTAGGACACCGTAAAAATGTCTATTGAAAATCCAAGTATACTGCATCTACTGGTTCCCCTTTATCGACCAACTAGTTATATCCTCAACAAATGCAAATAAATTTGTTAATCAGGATTTGCCTTTTTTATTCAGTCACAGGATTTGCATATTGCTGGCTGTACCAGCACTTCACTGCCCTTCCTAACTGTCCTCCAGAAAACATTTGATCCTGAGGGTGAAGGCAGACTCTCACTGCTGTTTGGGAGGGAGTTGCAGTGATTTTATCCAGTGACAGTGAAATCAGAGAGTGGAGAGGAACTCTGGTGGCGGTGGCAGTAGCAGTAACACACATGTTTTAATTTGCGGATACATCCTTTGTAAGTAAAGTCAACAGCCTCAGTCGCACACTCCACATTTTGCCGCCTTTACAATATCCAGCTGTAGCTGAATTTATAGTCAGCACTGTAAAGTTTTTTTTTATTGCAACCTTTGTTTTGGGAGTAAATGGTTTGCTTTTTGAAAGCTATAAATGTCAGCTCCTCTGAAGGTGAGTAATACACAGTTGTTGGCTTGGTGTTTTACTGCGTTTATATTTGTGGCTGCATTGATTGCTACTGGATTCTTAGGATGGTCAAATATCTGAATATGAGAAAAATCCAATCTTGTTTAGGACTTAGATGAGTTGAGCTAGTTCAGGTTGGTTTGTGTTCTGAAGCACATTCATTACTGAAATCAGTGAGTTCATTTATCCTACATTAGAATTAGAATTAGGATGTCATTTATTGTCACATGTGGGAGTACAGGAGTACAGTGAAATTTTTACAATATCACTCCATATGGTGCTATCTTAGGTACAAATCTTAGAAACAAAATGCAGAAATAAAGGGAAAGAGAAAGGATTAAGAAGTTAAATTAGTTAGTTCATACTATAAGCTAGAAAAATGAGAACAAGGTTAAAAAGATGAGCATTACAATCTTTCAGTCAATCAGCACATTCTCAGCCGGGGCTCACAAGCTGCTGATTGTCCGCATAGGTTCCCCGGCCCGCTGACCGCCCCCACACTGCGCCGAGCCTCCGGCCTGCTGACCATTCCCACTTTATAGATTTTAAGGTGAAGCTTCACTTCAGAATTTTTGTACTTTGAACAATCAGATAGAAGGCATGTGTGGGAATATTAGTGTGCATTTTGTACAAACAGTCATGATGGTTTAGAACTGCACATCCAAGCATAGGCTGTGGATTGTAACCATTTGGGATCTCTGAATGCACGCTCTTGTTTTAGTTATTGGGAGGAAATCAGGAACACACACTTGGCAATGACAGGGTTGACTCTAAAATCTATGCACAGTCTAACGAATGTTTTGCCAATGCTGCCAGGTACAGTGCTCCCGTGATCCTCTTTGATATGCACCATATACTGAGCACACCTCTTGTAATGGGAAACTTTAATTTAATCATGGGACCTGGGCTTTGCTGCCTGGGCCCAGCATTTATTACCCATCCCTAGTTGCCCCTTGAGAAGGTGGGAAGGAGCTGCCTTCACAAAATGCTGCAGTCCATGTGCCTTAGGTTGACCCACAATTCCCTTAGGGAGGGAATTCCAAGATTTTGATGCAGCAGCAGTGGTGAAAGAACAGCAATATATTTCCAAGTCGAGATGGGGAGTGACTTGGAGGGGAACTTGCAGGGGACTGGTGTTCCCATGTACCTCCTGCCCTTGTCCTTCTAGCTGGAAGTGGTCATGAGTTTGGAAAGTGCAGTCTGAGGATCTTTGGTGAATTTCTGCAGTGTATCTTGTAGATAGTACACACTGCTGCTACTGAGTGTCGGTGGTGGAGGGAGTGGGATGTTTGTGGATGTGGTGCCAATCAAGCAGCTGCTTTGTCCTGGATGGTGTGGAGCTTCTTAAGTGTTGTTGGGGCTGCCCCCATCCAGGCAAGTGGGGAGTGTTCCATCACACTCCTGACTTGTGTCTTGTGGAACAGGCTTTGGGGAGTCAGGAGGTGAGTTACTTGCCACAGTATTCCTAGCTTCCAACCTGCTCTTGTAGCCACTGTGTTTATATAGAAACCACAGAAATGATACAGCACAGATGGGGGCCATTTGGCCCATGTTGTCCTCACTAACCCAAAAGCACTCAGATGCCCTTTCTAATCCCATCTTCCTGCAAACCGCCCATAGCCCTGCAGCTCTCAGCACTGACAGTGCAGATGCAGGTCCTTTTAAAGAAGAGTTTAGGGCCTCTGTCTCTCCACCAACTCAGGCAGTGAATTCCAGAGACCACCCACCCTCTGTAAAAAAAAAAAGATTTTCCCCATGATCCCTTAGCTTGAATCTATGACTCTGACTCTGGTTTTTGAACTCTCTACAAAGGGAAACCAGTTTCTCCTGACTGCTCTATCTCTCCCTGTCACAGTTATGTATACCTCAATCATGTCACCAACCTCCACCACCACCACCCCCCCCCCCCCCCACCCCCCCCAGCCTTGCCTCTTCCAAGAACAACCTCCCCAACATCTCCCATCTAGCTACTGGTAAATCTTCTCTGCACTCTCACTAGCGCAATTTCATCCTTCCAATGATGTGGTGACCAGAACTTCTCACAATACTGCAGTTGTGCTCTTACCAGCCTTGTGAGGTTTCATCAATATCCCTACTTTAGCATTCTGTACCTCTGCCAAAGAAGGAGAGTGTTCCATGAGCCTTCACTACAACCTTACCTACCTGAACTGCTACCTTTTAGGGACCAAAGATATCTCCCTTCATTTGTCCCTTTTACAGTTTGACCTCCCTAAATGCGTTACATCATATTTATCAGCGTTGGACTCTTTCTGCCACTTTTGTGCCCACTTCACCCGCCCATCCATATCGTTTTGGAGCTTACAGCTCCCAGCTACACTATCTGTTGTGCAGCTAGTTTTTGTGTTGTTTGCAAATTTCTCAGTTGTGCCACCCATGTTCAAGTCCAAATTGTTAATGTGTAAAATAAACAGTAGGGACCCCAACACCAAACCCTGTGGAACACCAGTTGAAACAGCTTTGCATTCACATCGGTAGCTGTTCACATTACCACCCTTTGTTTCCTCTTACTAAGCCAACTTTGGGTCCAGTTTGGCACATTACTCTGTATTCCTTGGCAGGGTGGCCAGAAAGTAAGCACCAATGTGAGACCTTGTCAAATGTCTTACTATAACCCATGTAGGCAACATCCACTACACTACCCTTATCGATCCACCTTGTCACGTCCTCGAAGAATTCAATTGAATTTGTACGGTATGAACTTCCCATACAAAGCCAGGCTGACTATCCCTGACTAGTCCATGCCTTTCTAACTGACAGTTGATTTGTTGGCCAGGATTGATTTACTCAGTTTGCCCAACACTGAAGTAGGACTGACTAGCCTATATTTGTTTGGTATTTCCTTTTTTAAACAGTGGAATCACATTTGCATCCCTCCAGTCCACTGGCACCTCATCTGTGTCCAGTGCCGATTGGAAAATGATCCTCAGCAACTCCTATTGCCTCTACCACGTCCAACATCCAGGGGAATAATCCACCCAGCCCTGGGGACTTATCCACTTTCAACTATTCCAACTCCTCCAATGCTTCCTGTCTTGTTATGAATGCTTTGTCTAATATTTCACACTGTTCCTCTTGGGTTAATAGTTTCCACAGCATCCCTTTCCTTTACAAGTACAGAGACAAAGAATTCATTTAAAGTTTAAAATATGGCAAGTCCAGTTCAGTTTCTGATAAACTGTGACCCTCAGGATATTGATAATGGAGGATTCAGTAATGGTTATACTGTAGAATTTTTAAGGGGATGTGGTCAGATCGTGTCTTGTTGGAGATAGTCATTGCCTGGCATTTGTGTGGTATGAATGTTACTTGCCCCTTGTCATCTTGAGCCTGATTGTCCAGATCTTGTTGCATTTGAACACAGACTGCTTCAGTAGCGTGATGAGTCGCAAATGGTGTTGAACATTGTGCAGTTACTTTTCAATTTGATATTATTGTCTGCAACAAAACAATTTCCTGTTCATTCTGCTGCAGCACAACCTACCAAAGACATTTATAGAATCACACAGAACAGAGAAAGCCTGTACAGCTCATTGTGTCTATGCTCGCTCTCTGAAAGTGATCTGGTTCGTTCGTAGCTGTTCCTCTTGCCCTACCGCCCTGTAAACATTATTCAGTCAAGTTGTCTTGCAAACTGCTTTCATGGCTGTTTCTTCTGATGTTTCCCAGATCATACCAGCTCACTGTGCAAACATTTCATTTCACTTCTGGGTTCTTCTGCCAACAAGGCCAGGCAGCTTTGTGTTTCAATTGCACACACTCCTGTTGGAGTCAGTTCCAGAGCATTGTACTGGTATATTTAAAGTGATGATGCACTCATTGTCTGACAATATCCATTATTCCAGTAGCACGTGAGGTTTAGCCTTCTGTACCATTTGAGAACATCCGGGTTGTGTGTAGCAATTATATCCCACAGCAACATACCTAAGAGTTTCACCTGTTCATCCATTACTGACCTTCCCTGCCTCTGGACTCTGTTCCCAGTTAATGAGCAAAATTAATTTCTTGGATGCAGAATAATACTGTGTCCAATTCCAGCTTAAAAAGAGATGGTAGAAGGAATATTTACACTAAATGTGATGGCAGAACCCGGATGCTGTAACTACCAGGAAATATTAAACAATTGAAGCTCCTTTGTCCAGAAAAGAGAACAAAGAAACCTACAGCACAGGAACAGGCCCTTTGGCCTTCCAAGCATGCGCCGATCAAGATCCTAGATCCAAGAAACCTAGAAAGATAATCTGATTTTAAATTTATGAAGAGATTTGATTGTATTTAAACCAATCTACTGTCATCTTTTGAGGAGGTAGCTCATGCTGTGGATAAAGTTGAATCAGTGGATGTAGTGTATTTAGATTTTCCAGAAGGTATTTGGTGAGGAGCCATATCAAAAATTATTGCTCACTGTGTTGGAGGTAATATGTTGGTATGAATAGAAGATTAGCTGGCTAACAGCCATCAGAGAGTGAACACTCTAAATTAACAACAGGTATCATCCACCTACCTCTGGGTGTGTTCACAAGGAAACTGGGTCAAATCTCTGCTTTTGACATAGTATTGTATCCACCTGAATCACTGAAATTGTAAATGGCTTATTGCTGAGGGAATGAAGCGTTTCCTACAGTATTTCACTGCCTGCTGAGCAGTACGCGGGAATCAGATGCACACCAATTTACAGCACCTTGACCTGAGGGGTGAGGTTATAGGTTTGGGTCCCTGTCTATCCACGCATCAGGCATTACCTGCATTGGAGTTTTAACTCAACATCAAATGGGTTTAGTATAAAATGTAGAATAAAAATTTTGCAAATTTGAGCTTTCTTCGATCTCTGCTTTTTGAAGTAATTGTTTTCATTATTTCCTACTTTTGTTTTTGATAAATTACAGGACTTCCAGAATGCTGTCCTCTGAATTTGTTTAATCTTTAAGGATTTTAATCTGAAATCCAGTCCTATTCCTAAATGAATGTTTTGTGCGTCTTTTCTGTGTGTTTCTGTTTCTCATTGACACAGATCACCATCCTGTGGAGGTTTGGTTGTGAAGGCGAGGTGGAGGAAGGTGAAGTCTAACAGACTGGAGAAGTGGGAGATGTAGCTGGTAGGATTACCATCTGACAGTGAGCCTTGTCCCAAACCTGCTGCATTTACCTGCTTTCAGTCAGTATCAGGGCAGTCCTGGAATGTAATCCTGACTATTAGTGAGAGTCGAGACTGGGATATGGAGTCAACTGATGTGCAGTGGGATCTGCCTAGTCCTCTAATGTTGATGTGTTGTGAACCGACCCTACCTATTCCTGGATACTGTGCTGTTGTCAGATAATACTTGAGCCGGTGTCCTTAAGAACATATTACACTCTCTAAAATGTGGTTTGTACATTAAATGAGAGCAGTGGCTCATGGATAATTCCAAACTGATTTCCCAGGCTTTCAATAAAAGCCCAATGCACTTGTTTAAGATTTTTTTTGTTATTAAGTTTTGCCCATTTCACTGTAGATTTCTTAATATCTTCTTCATCTGTTTGATTTGCATTGGAGAGAAGGAAGCTATGCACAGATGGGATTAAAATGGAAATTAGTCTGTTCTATTTAATTGCTTTTAAGTATGTTTGGCCTTTCAATAGCTTTACTGTCAGACAGGATGAGTGCTGTTATGTAGAATTAGGATGAATTTGCAGCGCATTTGGCCCAGCTGGTCTGTGCTGGTGTTTCTGCTCCACACAAACCACCAGCTACCTTCATCTCACACGTCACTTTCTTTGTATTCCTTCCTCTCCTGTGTTTATCTACCTACCCCTTAATGTGTCTACAGTCATCACCTCAATCCCTCCCTTGGGAGGGGAGTCAGTTTCATACGCTCCCTGTTCTCTTGGTAAAGAGATTTCTCCTGAATACCCCTTTTTCTTTATTAATGACTCTTTGTTGATGAGCCCTCATTTTGTTCTTCCCACAAGTAGGGGCATTATTCCAACCTCAAATGTGTTGCATTTTGCAACATGAAATTGCTCAGACAGTTTATGCAAAATTATAAACAAAATCGAGCCAAATGCAGTGCTGTGTGTTGTAAAGGTTTGAGTTGAACTTAAACATTGCATCTTGGGGCCTGTGCTTTGCTGGTACACCACGGTAAAGCAATTTGTGATTTTTCAAACTTGCACCATTTTTATAATCTTTCTGATCAGACTGAAATTTCAGGTTACCCAGAATGTCGGGGTTAACGTACATTGAACAAAGCAGTTTTCTACAAATTCAGTTTTGCTGTTAAATTCTGTTTGCTATCTTTACAATTAGGTACGTATCAGAGTGCTGGTGGGGAATGTTTTGAGGATAGTATGAGTAAATTGGATGCTCGTATATTATGCAGCGTTTGTGAACTTTGTACCTACTGTCTGTTTAAGTGCTACTGGAACAGTTGCGTGATGTAAATTCCTCATCTTGTTGACTTTTAAGATCAGACTCCTGACTTTTGTTGAAGAGATCAAATGGCTCCATTTCCTCGATGTAATTTCACTTTGCTGCTGTGTGGAGGTGGCAGATGCCTCCTGTATTGTGCAGCTCCTGCATTTCTGTCAGGCTTTGCATAATTCTTCTGCATTCACAACTGGAAATACAGGTGAAATGTTGTTAACCATCTCCAAAAATGATAGCTCAAAGGAAATTAACGTGTTAGATATGAACATCCAGGAGGTTTATTGTTGATACCTGAAACAAGGTTGGAGTCTTCCTCAAAAGATATAAACTGAGCTGCCAGAAGGTTCACTTTTTAATGTCTTCTATGAATGATTATAAGCTTATTTCATGACAATCCCTTTTTTTACAGTCAGTCCTGAGGAAATCCAACTTGTGACCAGGCATGAATATCTTTACATCTTTCTGCTACAATTCAGAGATGCCACCACCTCCATTGGGACAGGGTTTTGATCTGCCAGTGTAATAGGGGTGCCCTACCACACATTGCAGTATTTATAGGCACTGCAAAGTACTACATTGTTCAGGACTCAGTGACCAGTTTCACCAGCTTGTAAGCAAATGAGTTGATGGCAGTATGGGGCAGATCTGTGCACTAACTAACACAACAGCATGTGCACACAATACCCACACAATGCAAACATGGACAGTGTACATGTTCACACAGCTGCATGCATTCCCAAGTAATTGTGTGCACACAGGTATGCACACAAACATGTGCACGCACAGACATGCACACACTGACACATTCTAATTAAACAACAGCTCACCCTAGTCAGTCCACAGAGTCTATTTAGAAATGTTTCAGAGAACCGCAGCAAAAAAATTACACAAACTGAACCACAGCAATGTCTCCCAGTAGCAGCTGAATAATTTCTCCAGCAAGATACAGCAACTGCATGATAGAATGTACAAAGCAGAATTAGTAAGTTTGCAGATAACACCAAACTAGGTTGTGTAGTGGAAGTGCAATATATAGGAACTTGATCAAATGGACCAATGGGCTGAGGAGTAGCAAATGGAGTTCAATTTAGATAACTGCGAGGTGTTGCATTTTGGTAAGACAAACCAGGGTAGGACCTACACAGTTGGGCCCTGGGGAGTGGAACAGAGACACCTAGGGGTTCAGGTGCATAGTTCCTTGAAAGTGGTGCCACATGTAGACATGGTGGTGAAGGCAGCATTTGGCATGCTTGCCATCATTGTCCATACCATTGAGTATAGGAGATGGGATATCATGTTATACAGGACATTGGTGAAGCCACTTCTGGAGCATATTGTGCAGTTCTGGTTGCTGTTCTGTAGGAAGGTTATCATTAGATCATAAATCATAGATTCCCTACAATGTGGAAACAGGCCATTCGGCCCAACAAGTCCACACCACCCCTCTGAAGAGCATCCCACCCAGACCCATCCCCTATCCCTGATTTTCCCATGTCTAACCTAAACATCCCTGAGCACTATGGACAATTTAGCACGGCCAATCTACTTACCCTGCACATCTTTGGACTGTGGGAGGAAACTGGAACACTTAGAGGAAGCCCACATAGATACGGGGAGAATGTGCAAACTCCACACAGAACCCAGGTCCCTGGCACTGTGAGGAAGCAGTGCTAATTGCTGTGCTACTGTGCCGCCCCACTTAAATTGGAGAGGGATCAGAAAGGGTTTACCAAGACGATACTGGACTATAAGGCAAGGCAGATTAGGCTGGGACCTGTTTTTTGGCTGGAGTGTACGAAGTTGAAGGATAGTCTTAAAAGGTTTATAAAATGACGAGGGGCACAAATAAGATGAATCTTTTCCCTGGGGCATGGGAGCTCAAAACTAGAGGGCATAGGTTTAAGGTGAGAGGAGAGAAATTTAAAAGCGACCTAAGAGGTAATTTGTTCACACAGAGCAGGGTGTGTGAATGGAACAAGCTGACAAAGTGTTACAGGCAGGTACAATTATAGCATTTAAAAGATATTGAGAAAGGTATGTGAGTAGGTAGGGTTTCGAGGAATCTGGCCCAAATGCAGGCAAATGGGACTAGCTCAGTTTAGGAGCCCTGGTGTGGATGAGTTGGACCGAAGGGTTGGTTTCTGTGTTATATGACTTGATAATATACATGACGGTACGAAGCTGATGCGTTCCTCTTCTAGCAGTATGTTCTACAGGCTGAGTGGGGGGTTAGTGTCAGTACCTCTATCCTGGGACAATGTGTCCTGCTAAGCAGGGTATCTTTTCTAGTATTTATCCAATTTCCCTTTTGAAAGTTATTATTCGTTCTGTTTTCATTGCCCTTTCAGGCAGTGTGTCCCAGATCACAACAGCTCACTGTGTTAAAAAGAATTCTTTGCTGCCTTGTGGTTTCTTTCCTGTTGTTTCATCTCCGGTTATTGAGCTGTCTGACTGACTGTGGAAACAGTTTCTACTCGATCAAACCTGAAAATCACTGATTCTGATAGCGAAACATAAAGTTAGTTAATGTTACACATTTTACACATTTATTACAATCATTGAATCGTAGAACCCCTGTAGTGCAGAACCAGGCCACAGTGTAGAAGGTGAACTGAGGTTGTTGTAGGGAGGAGGAACAAATGAAATCCTTGCAAAAGAATGTAAAATCTTTATTTTACATTTGCGAAAGTTCGGGAGCCGTTATTAATTGTAAAAAAAAAAGTCATGGATCCTACTGTACAGAACACTGTCAATTGTTAAACTTAAATCTGAGATTGAGATCTGGGGGTGTAATAAAAAAAATTTAGTGAGTATCTCTTTAAAATCTTCCAGCTTTGTGCCTGTGCAATGAAAGCACTTGCGCTTATGATTGCTCCCGTTAGAAAAAGTTGTATTTGGGGTGATGGCCTTTTGTGTGTAGAAGTGTCAGTAATTTTTATTTGAAAAGTTGCCTTTTGCCAGTTGTTGTGTATCATTTTAAATCGTGTGGTGTCTAAGAAAATCATGCTTTCCATGTGTGTTGTGGCTTTAATGGAGAGTTGATAATTATTGAGGATATTGACAAATTCTTCTAATTCTGTTCAGAATGCAAATGCTCCCTATGTCCGCACGTATATACTGAAAGTATTGTTATTGCATGACAGCATCACCTAATAAAGCAATTCGTGAGAATGAAATTGAAGCCCCCAAAATTTAAATAATAACCCCCGAGAAAATCTCAGGAGGAGCCCTAAACAAACATTAACAGTTTGATCTCTGTTCAGCGAAGTTTTTATTACAAAATTTGGAAGACTGGATGAATAACTTTATTACAAATGCTTATTTTTCGTGATGACCCCATTTTCAGCTGAATTAATAAAACTGCACCAGGTTGCAACCCTCTTAAACCCATCCAGGCCGGAGAAAATGGGGTGGGGGGGGGGGGATTCTGTTTTATTCTGTATGACTGTTACGTCAGTGATTACTCCAGTAAATTGTTAACAGGAGAGTGCAGGCCAGGCTACCCCTGCCCAACTTCCTGACTGAAGAACTTAACAACTGGCTGTGATCGAAAATTGCGTGAGCAGCACTTTGAAATGCTGCTGAGATGCAAACGGATTTAACATATAGACAAGTTTCATTTGTCATTTCTCATTATTTCCCCTTGTTTTTATTTAAATCAGATTTATTTCTGGTATTGTCATTGGATTAGTTCTGGTTAACGCTCTTGGGACGCAGCATTTTACCACAGCAGCTGGTGAGATTTAAATTCAATTAATAAAAAT
The DNA here is from genome assembly GCF_030684315.1 of Stegostoma tigrinum. Classification (NCBI taxonomy): domain Eukaryota; kingdom Metazoa; phylum Chordata; class Chondrichthyes; order Orectolobiformes; family Stegostomatidae; genus Stegostoma; species Stegostoma tigrinum. The sequence goes on from NC_081354.1 coordinate 2,249,730, forward strand.
CTCTGGGATATAAAGCTGGATTCATTAACCAGGAAAACAATCATAATGAACTTTAGGGGAGGAAATCAGTCCTTACTCAGCCTGGTTTACGTGTGATTGCAGACCTACATTAACTCCTAACTGCCTCTGAAATGACCCCTCAAGCTGTCAAGTTCAAGGGCAGTTAGGAATGGGCAACGAATGGTGGTCTGGCAAGTGCCCCTCTCACCCCAATATGCCTCTCGGCTCCAGGGACCCAGGTTCAGCTCCACCCTCAGGTGACTATATGTTCATGTTTGCACTTTCTCCCCATGTCTGTGTGGGTTTCCTCCCACAGCCCAAAAATGTGCAGGTTAGGTGGATTGGCCGTGCTAAATTATCTGTAGTGTTCAGAGATGTGTAGATGAGGTGCGTTAGCCGTGGAAAAGGCAGGGTTACGGGGATGGGGTGGATCTGGGTGGGTTGCTTTTCGGAGGGTCGGTGTGGACTTGTTGAGCTGAATGGCCTGCTTCCACACTGTAGTGATTCTATGGATAAGAATGAAGGAGACCAAGCTTATTTCTTGGAGCAATAATTTTGTCAGATGTCAGTGGTTTGTACAGAGATGGTTCCTAATGGAACCTTATTGTATCAATCCTCCTCTATCTTTGGAGAAACACTGTGCAGTGGCAACTATAGGGTGTACAATTAATGGTATTCATATCCATGGAAGAAAGACTAGGTTATATATCTGTAACACCTCTGGGTGTCTTGAGGCACTTTTTATAGCTGATTGAACGCTCCTTTAAAGTTGGACCGGTGGGATGTGGATGTCTCTGGCTCAACGCCTATTGGCTGTCCTTCCTGAGTTGCCCTTGATGGGTTAGCAGTCAGCTTCCTCCTTGAACTGCTGCAGTCCTAGTGCACTCATTGCTGTAGCTTTGGAGAGGTTAGGGGATGTGGTTTGCATTGTACCTTCAGATTCAAAACAATGTCTTCCAGAGTGTGATGCAGCAGGGATGCTGAAATACCAAACCTGCGTCACGTCGACTGAGCAATGCACCCCTAGCTTGAATGTCACCTGCTCGGTGTAGAGATCCTGTGATCTACTAGCATCTCAGCATTTGACAAATCATTGGGCATTGCCATATTCCTGATGTTTTGATTCACCTAGTTACTAACTTGTAATAAAAGCAGGTGCAATTCTTCCATAAATATTATTGCTGAGTAAGGAGATGTTCTTTCACTGCATGAGGGGCAAAAGGAAAGAGCCTAAATTTTTCTGTTGATCTCTTTCAGTTTGCGGTGATATCCATGGTCAGTTCTTCGACCTGATGAAGCTGTTTGAAGTTGGTGGATCTCCAGCATCTACTCGCTACCTCTTCCTTGGTGACTATGTGGACAGAGGTTATTTCAGCATCGAAGTGAGTGAGAGGGCTTCCCTTCTGTATGTAGGATGGGGTTTGGGTGTTAGCCATGGAGGAAACTAGGCTGATATTCTCGTCGCTTCTCTGCAAAGACCTTCCTTCCACATCATCATTATCTCCACAGTCTGGTATTTCCATGTTCCTCTGGTAGATCTCTAGTTCTACACCTTCCATAACCTCAAACTCAACTAAATCTCTTCTGCCCTTAGCTCTCACCGTATCCTGTTCACCCATCACCCTGTGTTGTCTGACTGACTTTGACATTGACTCCTGCTGTGCTAACACTTTGGTTTAAACATCTCTCATCTTGTTTTCAATTCTCTCCATAGCTTTGCCCCTCCTTTTTGATCTGAAATTTCCTCAACCCTTTGAAATATCTGCACTCTTCTCATTCTAGCCTCCCGCACACCCTGGATTTTAATTTCCTGACCACTGGTGACTGTGCTGTTATCTCCCTGGCCTCTAGAACTCCCTCCTGAAATTCCTGCCTCTCTTCCCTTTAAGATATTTATTAACACCATTTTCCTTTGACCAAGCTTTTAATCTACTTATCTTAATATCACATTTCACAGTTCAGTCTTGGATTCTCTCTAATAGTGCCTCTGTGTAGCACCTAGCCATGCTTTACTGTGATAAAAACATGAGAAGCTATTACTGATAGGATGGACTAATTCTGAAACAATGCAGGAGTACAGAACCAAACAGTTCGTGCCCTTTTTAAATGTACTTTCTCATTGCTGACTGACAGATCCACTCTTCCTTCACCTGGCAGCCTAGCAGTCAGATACAGGAGTCCCACAATCAGCAATTCTCCCTCTAATCTTCCATCTCTCCCCACTCCCTTTAAGACATGCCTTTTCAACACCAACCCTCGGTCTAGGCTAACTTCTCAAATCTCACTTCCTTTTTCCCTCCATTTCCATTTTACTGCTGCCTCTGAAACACTCAAGGATGTATTTTAACATTAGAACTGAATTGTGGATGTTCTCATTTCCCTGTCCCCATGCTGTTCCCCCCTCCTCTGTGCCCTCGAGTTGGATTTGATAGAAACCTAACCTATATACCTCTCTCAGCTTCAATGCTTTCAGAAACATTAACACTGTTGTAAAGTCAGAAGAACAGTCTCCCACTTGAATAACAAATGGGTCATCTGTTTTCCTGATATTGGTGAGGGATGACCAGGGTAACTCAGCTGTTCCACTTCACAGTAATGTCCACTGCTGGTGCTTTGTTCAATGTCCCATTCAAAAGATGAACGCCGTACTAGCTCTGACATTGATCTGTGCATTCTACTGATTGGATCTCAATCTCCTGACTCTCAGGTGAGAGAGCACGAGTGACACCATGTTATAGTGCGAGGCCATCACTGGCTGTCCCTTAATTTGAAGATGATTCGGGCTCCACTCAGGGTCATGGACTTGACTTGTGAGACTTCATGGGATTGACCAGGCTGATTACTAACCAGCAGATCTTCAGGTACCCAGTACAGAATGTCCCATGAGATAGTGGGATCTGGAAAGCAGGATTTGTTTCCTGCTGGTGCATCATTTAAGGTGTTTGGACTCATTGTGATATACCTCGATGGACAGGTATTTATTGCCCTTTTGAATGATTGATAGCATGGCAGTGATGTCCTGCTTGCTCAACTCTCAAACAGTCAGCATTCCAGAGGAGGACGGCAAAACCACAGCAAAGACACTGTGAAGCTCTTGTTGAAGCACAGCAGTAAAAGTGGCAGCTTATTGTGCCAGTGAGGGTAGAGTGGCTTTGAGACATCAAAGCAGCCCAAGTTCTGATTTTGCTGGTCTTCCATTGTTTGGAAACAGTTATTATTTGATAATTGAAGCTCTGTGTAGGCCAACGTCCATCATTTTCTCTAATTTTAGGCATCAATGAACTGACAGGCAAAGTGAGACAGGAGGGTATTGTATTGAGTAAACCACTCGACCATGCTCCTCAGGCTGATTGCAGTTGCTGCTACTCTCTACCAAACCCAACCTGAGCTTAACATGGTGTCAAGTTTCCTGCTTGATTAATGAGTCTTTTGACTCCTGTCAGTTTGGGGCCAAGTCCCTTCGCAGCACCTTTAAGGACCCTCACCCTTGATTATTCCTTGTCATTTTGTGCTTAACTACTCTTAAACCTAATGCTGCGATCGCTATTTCTGAGATGCTCCTACTGACATAAGCTCCACTCGACTCTGCAGTGTCAGGTCCACCACTGCTTCTATTCTCATTGAGTAAGAAGGACACTGTTCAAGAAAGTTCTTCCATACACATCTGAGAACTTACTCCTCCTCCTTTGCCTGTTGGTCTGTTTCTTCGCCAGTCTATGTGAGGACCATTGACATGTTTTTACATCTTGTTGAAGTTTAATTTGTTTTGCCAAGGTTTTCCCACAATATTAGTGTACTGTACATTGAGAGCTCCACATAGATGTTGCTTTTACTGAAGAGTAACTGTGCCAAATGTAGTCTAGTGCTCGGCTCAGGTTCAAGTCCCACTCTACAGACACAAGCACATAACTAACACTGGCAATGTCAGTGCATTACTGAGGTAGCAAGGCTATTATTAAACTGGAGAGGGTTCAGAAAAGATTTACCAGAATGTTGCCAGGACTGTAGGGTGTGGGTTATGGATAGGCTGGGACTATTTTCACTGGAGTGTAGCAAGTTGAGGGGTGGCCGTGTAGAGGTTTATAAAGTCATGAGGGTAGTAGGTAAGGTGACTAGCAAGGGTTTTCTCCCCAGGTACCCAGGGTGGGGGTGTTCAAAACCGGGGGGCATATATTTAAGGTGAGAGGAGAAAGATTTAAAAAGGACATAGGGGGCAACATTTTGACACAATGGTTCACACGTGGAATGAGCTGTCAAAGTGGTAAATGCAGGTGCAGTAACAACACGTACAAGAGATTTGGGTAAGTTCATGAATAAGAAAGGTTTGGAGTGATATGGGCCAAGTGCAGGCAAGTGGGACTGGTTTATGGGAATGTGGTTGGCATGGACTGGGTGGACCAAAGGGTCTGTTTCTGTGACTCTATGCTGCATTGTTGGAGGTGAGGTCTTTCAGATGAGAACTTAAGCCAAGCCGCCCTATGGTCCAGGAGGTGACATTAAAGAGCCTTGATGATATATTTTGAAGGGATTTTGCAGGGTGGGGTTGTTGGGAGGGTGTTCTTTTCCTTGTCCTATATTCCTCAGTCAGCAGCACTTGCAGATTAATCGTCATTATCACATTGCTACGTTGCGGGCTCACAAATTCACTGCCACATTTACTACCAGTGTCTACGCTTCAAAGTTATTGGATCATCAGTAAAGCTTTGGGATGTGGTGAGGTTGTGAAAGGTGCTGTATAGGTACAAGACCTTGTTTGTTTGGAGACAATGTTATGATTCTCAAACACTTAAACACTAACTGCTATGATATTATAATGTTCTAACTCCTTGGTTAATAGGTATAGCACCTTCTCTAATGTCATTAACTTTCAATCATAGAACTTATTTTAATCTCCTGATGGCTATATTAAAAAAACTGAATTATATAGTCACGTCTTTCATCTTCCCTTTGATTTTAAAAAAGTCTAATTTATGCACTAATGGAAACTGGAATGGCAGAATTGTTTTCAAAGATGATTTGACATGACACTGGTGACTGAATTTATATGTACAGTTGATACTTGAAGCATTTTCTCTCCTGATGCTAATGCACTCTAATGGCCTCAGTCAAAACTTCCACTCAGTAATCCCACTGACAATGCATGAGCTATGCTCCCCAGCACACACTCAGACAGGGACAGGCACGCATGGACATGCAGGGGTAGGCGTACACGCGTGGGCTGCTCAGCATGTACCCGTGCAGCAATGTTGGCTGCTCCTCCTTCACTTAACTCACCAGGAAGCGAGGTGGGATCCTTCTGATGAACCGGGTATTGGGGATTGGTGATGAGGTGCAAATTACTTGATTTCCAAGAGTACCTCAAAAAAGAGATGTCCAGACTACTCTCATAATTCTTTTCCAGTCTAAGAATTAAAAACAACCTTTGGCCAATAACATTGGGGTGACAGACACATAGTGGACTGGGACCTAGACTAGAACTAAAATGAATTGATGCGAGAGAAATTGAGTTCTCTTGAAGCCCCGGTTTAATGACTTCCTGCTTAATTGAGCAAACATCACAGACTGGGAATCATTAATCTCACTCGCCTGAGCCACTGCGTTATCCTCTCCTCACAAAATACTCTTCAAGGCTCATTTTACTGTCTAATTAAAATACTGAAGGGTAGGGTCAGCAGGGTGCCAAGATAACCTCATAAAATGCTATTAACAGTGACATTATTTAATGAATCTCATCTGTGTCTATAATGAAAAGCATTACAGTGTGTGCCTGTTGTTTATTGCTTTTAAACATGTCACATGTAGATGTGTCACACCTGGGGATGTTAAAAGTTTGCTGCTGGATGTCAGTGTAATGTTCCGATGGTGATTGATCAGGACCCGAATCAGATCACCTCCAGAAATCACCACATACCCAAGTTGATTACTGATAGATCTGTAGACCAGTGAGATGGGTTTTAGTACAAAAGTCCATTAAATCAGCACTTTACCATGGAGTATCTTTACTGAACACACTAGAGCAAACAGCTTACAGAGTGTGTCTAAAACAAGTCTGTATGAACTAAGAAGATTTCTTAATCAAAACTGCAGAAGTTGCTAAAATATCTGTTGAACAAAATGCAGTAAGTCAACAACAGTCACAAGTCAGTTATAGATATCTTTGAATCAACCTGTTCAGAGATGTTATGACTCACCTCAGGAGCAGGGGAGAGTTGAATCTGGGCTCCTTGCCCAGAGGGAGGGACACTACTGATGTGCCACAAGAGCCCAATGTACAATTTTAAGATGTGAGTAAAACTAGCCCACTTTGTATTGCCTCAAGGTGTGATTGAGGGGGAGTTATCAAATCATTACCATTCAGATTTGGAATCACGATGTCACATAGCCAATATCCACTGACATTAAATTGAAAACAGCTTAAATAGTGGTACTGCTGTCTGTGATAGACATGTGCTGGAAACAAGACTCCTGAAGTTCCAGTGGTTCACTTTTGATTTAATTTTGCCAGGGTGGGAAGAATGGGATGGACTCCCACCAACAGTGTAATGAAGAAGTAAAGAGTTTAAGCAGTGGTTTCTGCAGGAGCCTTCCTGGTGAAAAACTCACAGGCTGAAGTCAAAATGGGAGAAGTCCGATTTGTAATTCAAATAAATCAAATTGAAACGCAATTGTTTGCATTTACATAGCGACTTAATCAAATAAAACATCCTGGGGCACTTTCAAGTTTTTTACAGAATGTTTGGCGGCGGGCTGCATGTGAAGTTGTGCAAATACCCTACTGGCTTTGTTCATGCATCTCAAGTTCCCAGAAGAATAGATCTGTTCCAAATTGTAATTCCTGCATGTTTTCAAGAAATGCATTATATTGTCCAAACACTGGTGTAAATTACAATCATGTCGTGACCTCAGTTCGATACAGTGGCTCCAAGAGCAGATCTGTGACTGGGAATACTGCAGCAATGACCCACCTCCTGACTCCCCACTTGCCCTAATGGGTGCAGCTCCAACAACATTCAAAGCTCAATACCATCCAGGAAAAAGCAGCCCCACTTGATAGGTGCCACATTCACAAGCATTCACTCCCTCCACACCATCACTCGGTTACAGCAGTGTGTACTATCTGCAAGATGCGCTGCAGAAATTACGAAAGATCCTTAGATCCTACAACCATTTCCAACTGCAAGGACAAGGGCAGCAGATGTACAGGAACGCCTTTACCTTCAAGTTCCCCTCCAAGCAGCTTACCATGCTGATTCCGAAATATATCACCGTTCCTTCACTGTCACTGGATCAAAATGCTGGGCCAAATGGACTGCAGTGATTCCTGAAGGCAGCTCACCTCTACCCTTCTCCAAGACAATTGCGAATGGGTAAGAAGTGTTTTCAGTGCCCACCTCTGATGACCAAGTGTAAATGAAAACACTGCTCACTAATATGTACGGTCCATGTGATGATATTCTCTGTAATTCATGTCCTTTCTCTCTCATTTTCCAGTGTGTATTGTACCTTTGGGCCTTGAAAATCCTGTATCCAAAAACTTTGTTTTTACTTCGTGGAAACCATGAATGTCGGCATTTGACGGAATACTTCACTTTTAAACAAGAATGTAAGTAAGGAATGTGCCTCATTCTGGTAGTTTTGAAGACTGTTTGTAAAAAACCTTCATGGATGACTGTCTAGAATTCTGCCAGAAAAGTGCATCCAACTCTGGGCGCCATAGTTTAGGAAAATTGCCCATGCTTCTTGCAGGGTGTAGACATTACTCTAAACACGACCAAAGCTGAGGGACTTCTGTGAACATTAGAGAGATTGGAGAAGTTGGGGTTGTCCTCCTCAGAACAGAGGGGGTTGTGGGGAGATTTAATGTAATGTCCAAAACCGAGGTGTTCCACTCATTTGGCGAAACTGCTTCCAGTGACTGGAGATTTGGGAGTGAGAGGTGGCAGATTGAAGACAATTGACCAAAATGACAGAGGGGAGGTGATTCTTCTCAATACAGTGAGTGATCATGATCTGGAATGAGCTGCCTGAAAGGGCAGTAGAAGCAAATTCTCTTCCAACCTTCATAAAATTTGAGGGCCCTCGTGTGGTGCAGTCATAGTGTCCCTCCATCTGGACCAGGAGGTTAGGTTTCACCTGCTCCACAGTGTGATAAATTTAAGAAAAAGTTTGAATAAATACTTGAACGTTTGGGAAAGCAGAATGTGACGCCCATTCGGTGACTCTTTCAAAGGCACAGGTATGATTGGCCAAATGCTGGCCCGGTCCCTTGTATGTTCCTGTGACCTGCTTGTAACATATGCCAAAAGAAGTGAAAAATTTTGTTTGAAGTAATTGATGATGTCCCCAGAAAACCTTTTGTGAAGCCTCACTTCGTTTTAGGGATTGTGTGATACATAGAATATTAAAGCCACTGTTTCCTGATCTTTGGCTCCCTCGGCTCCAGGCTAAGGCCAAAACAGCATCAAGGTTTTGAATACGACCAGCAGCCCTGTGTGTGAACAGGCAGCCAAATCAGTCACATCATTTTTTAAAAATTCATTAACTAACATTTGAGGCAAAGCTGCAAGGAGTAAGTTATCACGAGTGTGAAGCTCTTCGTGATCCTCTGTCAGAGTGAAGGCTTACCCTGGCGGTGCTTCAACAGGACCCCTACTTCCCACTAAATGCTTCGCAAAAGATGCACAAACTGTAGCGAAGAGCCCGAGTGTGATTTGATTCATCAAAAACATTTGAGACGCAGCGGCATCTCTCTTTCACACTGCAATTCCACAGAATATTCACTGTAATGTGTATTTGCTTGAATCCCCGTCGCCTGTTGGAATATCTGAGGGAATCCTGTGGGCTCTGTTCCTGCTTTTGTTGCTATCGGTGTCTAGTTTGCTTAAAACAAAAAGATGTTGAAATTTATTCCCAACTATTGTTTTTCCCCCTCACCTTCCGAACCTCACTGACCGGCTACAGTGCAAACCCAGCTTTGACACGCTGTAAAACTTACTGGGTCTCAGTAACCCTACTGAATCAGAATTGATTTGATGCCAACAGCACCTTTTCATTTTTATAGCACCTTTTAATGTGGCTTACCTCTGGACCTTATAGGAGATATGAGGTTTGGTGAGCAACAGCTTGACCAAAGAACTGTTTTTTAAGGAACACCTCAAGAAGGGTAGAGAATGGGAGTGATTTCAAGGAGGAATTCTACAGTTTAAGAAGTGAACAGCCTAAGGTGCAGTTTTCATCTCGGGAAGGAAAGCAAATTTCGATGTTTGAGACCAGCAGAGACCAGGGAATACTGTACATTATAGAAGGCTCGAGATTGAGAGCATCTGAATACATTATTTGACATAACAAGGTGTAATGCTGGATGAACACAGCAGGCCAAACCGCATCAGAGGAACAGGAAGGCTGACGTTTTGGGCTGAGACCCTTCTTCAGAAATGAGGGAGAAAGGACCCTTTCTGAAGAAGGTACTCGGCCCGAAACGTCAGCTTTCCTGCTCCGTTGATGTTGCTTGCCCTGCTGTGTTCATCCAGCTCTACACCTTGTTATCTCAGATTCTCCAGCATCTGCAGCTCCTACTATCTCTGCATTATTTGACAAACTGTTTTGAGGAGGAGATACAATTCTTTCAGGCCACCTTGCCATAAATATTCAAGATGAATAAATTAAATAACTTCCAACAAATATGCATCACGCTAGTAGTTATCCAGACTATTTCCATCAAAATCAGAAGGTGCCTCCCATTTACACCATTGATTTTGCACAGAATGACTAGGTTTGCAACTGTGAATAAACCATCCATTGGGAATTGATACAACTGAGCCACTGTGGGAAAGGAGAACCATTGTGGCTGATTTCCATTTTTGTTCAGAACCTTTCTCTGTGTTTAACTTCTGGCCCCAAGATAGTGGGTGTTGACTGATTACCATTAAACAAACCTGAGAACTCACATGGGAGAATGAGGATGTTTATGATTGACAGTAACAAGTCATTAATGGGTTAATAGGATGGACAGACACATGGCAGATGGGATTTAGTGGAGAGGAATGTGAAGTGGTTGATTTTGGCAGAAAGCACAAATTGCAGAATTGTTGTGACGCTGAAGGGGCCATTCAGCCCATTGTCGGTTCAGGCTCTCCAAATGAGCAAGGCATCTCTACCATCTTTTCTCTGTAACCTGCGTGTTCTTCCTCATCAGATAACCACTTCATTCCCTCTTGAGTGTTTCAACTGAACCTACCTCTGCTACACTCTCAGGCAGGTTTATCCAGACTCTAACCACACTCTGAGAACATTTGTGCTTGTGTTGCTTTTGCTTCTTTTAAATCTGAACCCTCTGGTTCCTGATCTTTTAACAAGTGGAAACATTTTCTCCCTGTTGACTTGTGTCTGAATACTTCTATCAAATCTCCCCTTAGCCTTCCTTTCTCCAAGGAGAGCAGTCCCAGCTTCTGGAATCTGTGTTCAGATCTGAAATTCCTGAGTTCTGGAATTGCACGCTCCAATGCCTTTGCTTCCTTCCTAAAGTGCTGTGTCTATAACTGGATACAGCGCTCCAACTGAGGCCCAACCTGTGTTTTGTATAACCTCCTTTTGTACTATTAGGGGCGGACAATGTAGACGAGTAGCGAATGACGATACGAAAGACTGTGCACGAGCAGAATGATCTGAGACAGTTTGGAGGTGACAGGGTGTATTGAGAGTAATTCCCAAAGCATGTGGCATCTTGGGATTGATGTTTAAAAGGCATCAAGTGCAAACCAGTGAGGCCATGTTGGACTTCATCAAACTCTGGCTAGACCCCAGATAGAATAGTGCACCCAGTTTTAGTCTCCACACTTGGGAAAGGATGTGAGGATTTGAGTGTGTGTGTAAAAGGACACCTACTGCACGATACCGGGGATGGGGGATTTTAGCTCCAAGATCAGATTGGTGTTCTCTTTGAGGCATAAGCAATTGAGGGGAGGTTTTATCAAGATGTAAAAAATTATTTGGGTAGGGTAGACAAGGAAACGTTCTACATGTTAGACTATGGGACACTGCCTTAGGGTTTCTTGAATGTGTTGCAGGGGACCTGGTGAGAGAGAGTTATTGTTAGGCTGTTACCACTCGCTCCCTGTATTGTTGGAGAGGATGGGGTTGGAATTTGAGACAGTTGATAGTTACAAAAGAACATTGACTGGGGCCTGGAGGGAAATAAACCTTCAAGGTTATGGGGGTGGTGGGGAACTGCTGCATGGAGAGCCACCAGGCACAGGATGTGTTGAATGGCCTCCTGTTGTGCTATAACTGAGTTTCTGACTTCATTCTGCGAGAGAGATGCACTGTTCTCTTTGAGGCTCTGAACAAGATTTGTCCTTCAGAGATAATGGGAACTGCAGATGCTGGAGAATCCAAGATAACAAAGTATGGAGCTGGATGAGCACAAAAGCTGACGTTTTGGGCCTAGACCCTTCATCAGGGAGGGGGATGGGGAGAGGGTTCTGAAATAAATAGGGAGAGAGGGGGAGGCGGACCGAAGATGGAGAGAAAAGAAGATAGGTGGAGAGGAGAGTATAAGTATGGAGGGGATAGGTCAGTCCAGGGAGGACGAACAGATCAAGGAGGTGGGATGAGGTTAGTAGGTAGGAAATGGAGGTGCGGCTTGAGGTGGGAGGAGGGGACAGGTGAGAGGAAGAACAGGTTAGGGAGGCAGGGACGAGCTGGGCTGGTTTAGGGATGCAGTGGGGGGAGGGGACAAGCTGGGCTGGTTTTGGGTTGCAGTGGGGGAGGGGGAGATTTTGAAACTTGTGAAGTCCACATTGATACCATTGGGCTGCAGGGTTCCCAAGCGGAATATGAGTTGCTGTTCCTACAACCTTCGGATGGCATCATTGTGGCACTGCAGGAGGCCCAGGATGGACATGTCATCTGAGGAATGGGAGGGAAAGTTGAAATGGTTCGTGACTGGGAGGTGTAGTTGTTTATTGCGAACCAAGCGGAGGTGTTCTGCAAAGCGGTCCCCAAGCCTCCGCTTGGTTTCCCCAATGTAGAGGAAGCCACACTGGGAACAGTGGATACAGTATACCACATTAGCAGATGTGCAGGTGAACATCTGCTTAATATGGAAAGTCATCTTGGGGCCTGGGATAGGGGTGAGGGAGGAGGTGTGGGGGCAGGTGTAGCATTTCCTGCGGTTGCAGGGGAAGGTGCCGGGTGTGGTGGGGTTGGAGGGCAGTGTGGAGCAAACAAGGGAGTCACGGAGAGAGTAGTCTCTCCAGAAGGCAGACAGGGGTGGGGATGGAAAAATGTCTTGGGTGGTGGGGTCGGATTGTAGATGGCGGAAGTGTCGGATGATGATGTGTTGTATCCAGAGGTTGGTGGGGTGGTATGTGAGGACGAGGGGGATCCTCTTTGGGCATTACTGCAGAGGCAGGGTGTGAGGGATGTGTTAACACTTGCCCCCACACCACCCCCCTCACCCCTACCCCAGGCCTCAAGATGACTTTCCATATTAAGCAGATGTTCACCTACACATCTGCCGATGTGATATACTGTATCCACTGTACCCGGCGTGGCTTCCTCTACATTGGGGAAACCAAGCGGAGGCTTGGGGACCGCTTTGCAGAACACCTCCGCTCAGTTCGCAACAAACAACTGCACCTCCCAGTCACGAACCATTTTAACTCCCCCTTCTGTTCCTTAGACAAAATGTCCATCCTGGGCCTCCTGCAGTGCCACAATGATGCCACCCGAAGGTTGCAGGAACAGCAACTCATATTCCGCTTGGGAACCCTGCAGCCCAATCGTATCAATGTGGACTTCACAAACTTCAAAATCTCCCCCTCCCCCACTGCATCCCAAAACCAGCCCAGCTCATCTCCGCCTCCCTAACCTGTTCTTCCTCTCACCTATCCCCTCCTCCCACCTCAAGCCGCACCTCCAGTTCCCACCTACCAACCTCATCCCGCCCCCTTGACCTGTCCATCTTCCCTGGACTGACCTATCCCCTCCCTACCTCCCCACCTATACTCTCCTCTCCACCTATCTTCTTTTCTCTCCATCTTCGGTCCGCCTCCCCCTCTCTCTCTATTTATTTCAGAACCATCTCCCCATCCCCCTCCCTGATGAAGGGTCTAGGCCCAAAACGTCAGCCTTTGTGCTCCTGAGATGCTGCTTGGCCTGCTGTGTTCATCCAGCTCCACATTTTGTTATCTTAGATTTGTCCTCCCAACAGTTTTAATAACAGATGGTCTGGTCATCATCACATTGCTGTTTGTGGGAACTTGCTGTGTACTTATTGGCTGCAGCTCTTCCTGCAATACAGCTGTAACTTCGTTTCAGTAGCATCTGATTGGCTGATAGTTTGTTGTGGTATCCTGAGTTCATGAAAGGCATCATTAGAAATGCAACTTTTTACTTTAATGGGCAGCTAACATCAACAGATATTTCCGAACAGTACCTATTACTGCACAAAGAGCATGGTTTGTGATTGAAACATTAAGGTAGATGATCAGCTGTGATCTAGAAACGTGCAGTGTGATTGAAGGGCCGAATGGCCTCTACCTGTGATGTTGTTCCAAGATTGTGAGGAAGCTTAGCTTTACCAGAAGCCTATGACTCAAGTTTTATTACCTCAAGGACCGGTGAATGGTCCTTCCTGCCCACACTTTCACCCCATGTGTTCCTCCCCAGGCACACTCAAAGGCCACACCATGACCCTCTGATAATATGTACAATTATATCATCAGCGAATGCTATTCATCCCTTCCAGACTGCTCTGTAATTCAAGTAGACCTTGGTTATAAAGTCATGCAGCACAGAAACAGACCCTTCTGGTCCAACATTCCCATGCTGACCAGACATCCCAAACTGATCTAGTCCCATTTGCCAGCATTTGGTCCATATCCCTCTTAAATCCTTCCTCTCACCTTAAACCTATGCCCCTCTAGTTTTGGACTTAGCCCCCACCCAAAGAAAAAGACCTCGGCTATTCACCCAAGCTATGCCCCTCATGATTTTATAATCCCTTTATAAGGTGACCCTTCAGCCTCTGATGTTCCAGGAAGAACCTAGCCCCAACCTATTCAGCATCTCCCTGTATCTCAAACCTTCCAGTCCTGGTAACATCCTAGTAAATCTTTTCTCCACCCTCTCAGGTTTAACAAAAACTTCCCTGTATCAGGGAGACCAGAATTGAGTGCAATATTGTAATAGTGGCCTCATCGATGTCCAGTACAGTCACAGCATGAGCTCCCAACTCCTAAACTCAGTTGATTGACCAGTAAAGGCAAGGTAACCAAACACTGCCACCACCGCCCTGTCTACCCATTGATCTGTGATCAGAATTCTATCCATTAGCGAGCAGAAATCTTCCCAATATTAATGATTGATATACCATTAACTGTCAATTATGGAAGAGATTTCTAATCCTCTGTCACATCTGCAGAATAAACATTGTTTAATTTTACTTGGAAGAGCATATGGTGTAAGCTGATAGCCCAGACCATGGTCCTTGGCAAAGACCAGGAACTGTATTATGAGTGCTGGTGCTGAGATTCTGGCTATGAGCTGGAGCATGACATTGAGATACAAAAGCCAACGTTCCATTCACCTGTTTGAGCTTTGCATACCTGTCCATGGCAATATAATATTTAATACCTGGATCCCAAATGCTCTTTGCATCTACACTCTTTCTAGTTCCTGAGCATTTGGAAAGCTGTCGAATACTCAGTGTCTGGAGATGCTGATATGATCCATAGTATACCTCATGGGCCAGTCAGTTCCCTACTAGCTGGTCTGCTTTCCTTTTGGAAAAGTTCCTTTCCTACGGAGTGTATCATTTGTAATCATCAGTGGCTGACAGTCTTCACTCGTGGCTCTGAAAAACCCTCTCCATGATGAACACCCTCTCCATGATGAAAGCCCTCCCTATCTCTGTAACCCCCTCCAGCCCCTACACTCCCTCCCTATCTCTCTCGCCCCCTCCAGCCCCTACACCCCCTCCCTATCTCTCTCGCCCCCTCCAGCCCCTACAATGCCTCCCTCTCTCTGTCACTTCCTCCAGCCCCTACACCCCCTCCCTATCTCTGTAACCTCCTCCAGCCCCTACACCCCCTCCCTATCTCTGTCACTTCCTCCAGCCCCTACACCCCCTCCCTATCTCTGTCACTTCCACCAGCCCCTACACCCCCTCCCTATCTGTTTTATCTCTTCCAGTCCCTACTCCCCCTCCCTGTCTCTGTAATCCCAATCTCCAGCCCCTCCCTATCCCAGTTATAATTCCACCCCCACCCCCCCCCCCCCCCCCCAATCAGCAGGCACACTTTGATCTGCTAACACTGTGAATTCCCTCCTTTGTCATCATCTGATAATTGGTACCTTTGTCCTTACAGTAAAGGGTGATCTGAAATAACAACTAGCGTATGTGCGAGCTTTAATTACTTTCACTTTAGGTATTTATTTTCATTTAAGTCTTAAACTTGCATTTCACAATTTTCTCTGGAACTATTTCAGTTCCCTGGAAAAACATGTTGTATTTTGCCTTACACTGCTGCCCTCTCCTGAGATATCGGCCTTGGCCATGAGCCAATGATGTTCATCTCGAGCAATAATCTGCTCGACAGCTTTCCGAAAATACCACCAGTCAAAGGGCTCCATTCACCTGCCCCTCTGGCTGATCATGTAGTGAACTGGAATAAATCATCATTACCTCGACCTGAACATCTCTCTGAAATCTGTTATTCTCCTAAGAGCTGTGCGTGAAGCAGCAATAGGTTTGACATTTCTCCAAATGATCAGACTGTCTGACATTGTCAACTCTCCCTCTGTCGAGTTTTGAATAGTTTTTGTTCAGGGTAGTTGAAACGTTTGTTTATGATATGTTCAGGGTAATTCCATGTCAGCCACCACTCGCCCCTCTCTTCATCTCACCTTATATTCTTTACTCCTGTGTCTGTATTCAATCCACCCACAACTGTATCCATACTATTCACCTGGACACCTCCCTGTGGGAACAAACTGCACATTCTCCCCATTCCTCAGGAAAAGGGTCCTCTGCTGATTTTCTAAGTGGTTTACCATCCTTATGCAATGGCCCTTTGTTTTGAACTCCTTTCAAGAGGAATCCTAATCTCTGTATCTGCTGTAATAAACTCCTCCATAACTTGAAAGATCACTATCAGATGCTTTAACCTGTTCTTAGCTTAGCAATAAGAGTCCCAGCCTATCTATTCTCCCATCAAAATTAGGATCCTTTTTTCAGGTGCCATTGTTGTAAATATTTTTGTGCACTTTCTCCAGCGGCTCTGTATCCTTCTTGAGTGTGAAGCGAAGAGCTGTTGGAAGTGGTCCGGCCTTCACTGGGGATTTGAGGGGTGATGATTGCAGTTGGCTGGACATTGTGTACCTGGTTCAAATGAACGCCAACAGCATGAAGGCTGAAGCGGGCTTTTCAGAGTCGTCACCCTCCCATGTGTCAGGAGAATGGAAGGGATTGGCAAACAATCCCTGACTCAATGGGAAGACAGTCAGTCTACACAGTGCCGCATTGGTTGGAATGTTTGCCCTGTGAAGCAAATATGATAGTACCCATGGTAACGTAGAAAATAGGAGCAGGCCATTCAGCCCATTCATTGTAATTATAGTTAACCATCCAACTCAGTCCCCAGCTCCTGCTTTCTTCTCAGGCCAGTTGATCCCCATCATTTGGGATGTTTGGTTAAAGTCGAGTTGCCAGAGACTGACTGAACTGTAGGGCTGCTGTCTCGTTAGGGAGAGATGACTGGGGTTGGTTTAACCTGAGGGCCACCATACCTCAGCCAACAGGAGAGTAGTAATCTCAGCCAGTGTGGGAATTGGGAGTCACTCTGTCCAGATGTCCAGCCAAATGAGCTAACAGCCCCCCAATATTTGCTTAAAACCTGAAGTACAATGTTACAACTGGTCATTTGGACAAAAGCCACTTTTAGAAACAAGGTAAAGGTTTTAAGCTGAGCGTGTGTTAAAACTGTGAAAGATGAACAGAACATGCCTCTTTAATCTACTTCAATTCTGTTAGAGTTGATGATGTTTAACTTGATGCATTTGTGGTTTTGATGTTAATACATTAACTCTTGATGTGATATCTGTCTGTCCAATAGGCAAAATAAAATATTCAGAACGGGTATATGACGCGTGCATGGATGCTTTTGACTGCCTCCCTTTGGCGGCTCTGATGAATCAGCAGTTCCTGTGTGTTCATGGTGGTCTGTCTCCTGAGGTTAACACCTTAGATGATATTAAAAAAGTAAGTACAGCCATAACTGCCGTGTTAGTTTTGTCAGTTTAGTTACTTATTTTTTATTTCATCATTTTAGCTTCCTTGAACTGGCTGCTGCACATCTTTAACAAACTGTAACCACTAAAGCAGAGTTGTCCAAAATTCACGCAGGAACTATACAGAGTGTTCAGTAATAAGTATTCACAGTTTGATCCAGCTCCTTCTGAAGACAAAGCCTGCAGGTACTCAGAATTTCTGAGCTTTGAACGGCCCTACCACTATGTTCCTATGGGGGGGGTTTAATTCTGTCTGTAATGGGCTCAGTGGTCTGACAGTTAGCTCATGTCTCAGTCCTGATGATTGGCACCACCTCAGCTCTCAGGAATGAACGCTGTCATCGGGGTCAAGTTGTATTGGCTGCAATTAGAGTCATCATCGTGGTCCAGTCTCCCCTTTCTAATCGAAAAGACCAACCCACAACATTTGGTCTGTTGCCAATTGCTGAAGTGCTTCAGCTTTTAATGTTACTGAGAGCTGCTTCAGTGTTAGCAAGAACAACTTGAATTTATGTAGTGCCTATCACAATCCCCAAGGACAGCCCAAAGCCAGTGAAACGTTAGCCCCTACTGCAATCTAATAAATACAGCTGTCAGTATGTACTTAGCAAGCTCCCACAAGCTGCCCTGCGATAGTGACCGAGCAATCTGCTTTGTAACTTTGGTTGAAGAATAAATGTTGACCATACAGGCGCTGTTGGTCCTTTAGCATCTAACTAAGTGATGAGCCAATGTTTATTGCCTTACCTGAAAGAAAGAACCTTTACCCATGCTGCAGCCCTTCAGCTCAGTGCCAGGAGTCTCCACCTGGATATTGTGCTCAACGTCTGGAGTGGGACTTGAACCTATAGTGCCCTGATTCTGAATCTGACAGTGCATACTGTTGGTTGAGCCATAGCTGTGAGGTTAGTGTTGCGCAAAAGTGATGCTGAGAACTAAGGGTGCTCCTGGGGAAGTGAAGGGAGTTTGCCTTTGATCCCCTTGTGTTGTAACTTGGAGCTCCCCTCATGGGTTACAGACATTGCCAAGAGAGAATTCCTATGGACTGCCCTCTGGCCAGTTAATCATTCCACCTCCCTCATACACTGGAGGAGAGGCTCTGGAGCATGTCAGGCACTTCCCGAACTTCAGCAGCCTCCTTTGTCTAAAGGCGGTACAGATGAGGAGTTGGCCCGAGGACCACCAGCACCAGCCCAGCCTTTTACGTACTGCAGCAGTGACGATACAGACTTTCACATGACCTGCTGTAAAGTCACTGTAGTCTTACCAGACCATGGGATTGTTCTCCCAGCTGAGAGAGAGGGACGACTGGTGGCAAGTTTAACCTGAGGATCACCGTACCAGCAGAGACCAGGAAGGAGAGTCCTACATGGGAACTTCGGACAGGTTGGGAATTGTGTACAGGGTACTTGCCATCACTCTCCTGTACTGCAGCGACAGTGTATTGCTAATGTTTAAACAACACATAGGATTGCAAGAGAAAGCCTGTGAGCAGCTCTGATGTCTCTGCTGTGTTCTGTGGATTCAGTGGGAGGATCATTGAACAGATGCTACCATCCTCCTTGAAGCAAGCTGCATAAACATCCAGGCAAAACTGCCCACTGGACCTGCTGTGATGGACAAGACTCTGTGATCAGAAGCTGTGCAGGGCCCTCATCCCCAGGTCGTGTCTATTGCCCCTCGAATGGGCAGTGTTCTAGGATAGAGAAAGAAAACATTGCAAAGACTCTCTGAAACCTTCCTTGAAACACAGCAGCATCAGTGTTAACCAAAATGGCACATCAAGCTCCTTTGTGCTGAGAGGCTTGGTGCCTGAATGATGAGACAGAGCGAAGGAAGAGACCCCTTTGCCCTGGGGATGTCTTATGTGCTCCTAATCCTGAGGTTTGAGAGCCACCCTCTTCATGAAGATCCAGGGCAGATACTGGCAGCTGGGAGCAGATGCCATCTTCGGATTGAGGGATGACAGATGTCAGATGGATTGCAGCTGGATAGATTATTAAATAACTGAGTGATGAACCTTGGGAAGGATTTGGTTCCCAACCTGAACTTAGTTAGACAAAGACTGATATGGATGCAGTGGTGGCACCATTACTTGTTTCTGGCTGTTATGTTGGGAGGGGCTTCCAACCTGGGGGCGATCAGAGGTGTGGGTGGTAGACAGAATGTGGCCTCTGAAAGCTGTCTTTCCAAACTTGACTCAACCCCCTCCAACACCCCTCTCCCCGTAGACCGCGCCCCTCAGAAGACAAGGCAACAATGTATTGAGCTTCTCTGTCTGGATGCCCCACTGAGGACGTGGACTTGACCAGTGAGTATGGCTATTCTGGCCCTGATTGCTTGGGATTACCTAGCACCCAGTGTGCCACTGTTGAGGGTTGTGATAGTGTGAGCTAACTCTCCTTCACTCACCCCTCCACTCCGAATGAGATTGTTGAGTGTCTCTTCAGCGAGCATCGACTGTTTGCCATCACCTCACACTCTTTCCCCAGCATTTGGTTAAAACACACCCAAATCACGCCCAGAGTTTCAGGAGGTTATGGGCGATTTTACAAGACAGGGATGTTTGACTTGAGTCAGTGACCCCACAAGGCACATTTGTGTCTGTTTGGCACATTTAACTCAGGATGGTGGCACACACACATTACAACCTGACCAAACCTGACACCCAACCAAAGGAAATGAAACTAGGAGGGGTGATTAAAAGAGAGGTCACAGAGATTAGGGAAAAAGTGGGTGAGCCAGAGAGAGGTTTTGAGACAGCTGCTTTCACAGGTAATTAAACTGCCAAAAGTCAGAAACCCAGCCATGCTTGGTGTGAAGTACAGCTAGCTTTTCCCCAACTGTGCCACATGTTTGCTGTGCGTCAGTACCTCGGTAGGATGTGGGTTTGTGTTTGTGATGCTCGTGTGGTATCCCAGTTTGTAGATAAGCAATGAGGAGGTGTTAGTGATCAAAGTCTAGTTACTTCCCTCAGCAGTGGGATAAACGCACAAGTTGATGTGGGTTGCTTTCAAATTGGGTCAGGAGCCCAATTTAAAAAGTAAATCACGTTTTGTTTTAAGCATTAGGTTGGAGGGTTTGGATGAAGGAGGCAGTTAGAGTTTACTGCATACCTGGCATGACACTGAAAGAAAAACTAAAAGCCAAAAGCAGCCTCCCATGTAGGAGGACACCAACATGTAGAAGTGTCAAAGACTTTTTTAAAAAAACCAAGCACCGGAGATTGGGTACAAGTTAGAATTGCTAGAACAGGCTGATGATTGCAGGAATCTCTGAGAGTGTATGTTGGAGAGAAAGAGAGAGCAAAGGAAGAGGAGTGAAAAAGATGAGGATTAAAAAAAAATAAAGCAAAAAACTGAGATGTGATGTTTTAAAAATTCATCCACACAATGAAGGTATCTCAGCACTTGCTGCCCAGCCCTAAATTCCCTGGAGACGGTGGTGGTCGGACTCCTTCCTGAACAAGTGTAGTCCGCATATATTTATCATAAAAGACTGAAAGCATTAGAGAGAGAACCTGAAGCTTTCTGATTGTCACATTTAATGGAAATGTCACGGCCAAGTCAAAACAAAACTTTGAAGCAAATGCTTGCAGTCAGTAATATTGATGATTTGTTTTATAACGAACTATGCAAGATCTATCAAGTCAAAAGGTAGTGTTTGTAGGTCCCTGCGGATGTCTCCAGGAGCTCCTCACCTGTTTCCCCATCCCAGCTTCATTTTTGTGAGCTTCTCAAAGTAACAGAAATGGAGGATTTTGTTTCTGTGCCTGTTCGTCCTATTTTCTCATTTACTGGTTAGTAATAATTCTTTGTCAGACTTACAATCTGCAAAACTATCAATATTTATGAGTTTGCTTTACTTTAAGATTTATTGAAGCTCTTTAATGCAACACAGCATATGAATTATTAAATGTGTGCAGCTAGTTACCCACGTCGGTGACTTACCATAGATGTTTCTTTGAAGTAACACAGTAAAAACCCTGTTGACTCTTAGAGGTAGATTGAATAAACAGAAGCTTATTCAATGTCCTGTAGTTCAGTTTAATAAAAGATGCAGTGTACTTGCTTTAATCTTATCCTAAACACTCAGAATTGCACAGGAACAAAATTAATTAGGCATTTTTATTTGGAGTGTGCACATGCATGCGTGTGTGTGAGACTTAATAAAGCTGCCAGTTCTCCTGCCCTGTTTTTTTAAACCATATTTAACTCCTATTTAAAGTACTTAACTCACCTGAAATGATTGTGAATTCTGATTATAAATAGCAGACATTCTTGGTAGAAGGGTCAAGGCGCAGCATGTTCCTGTGGAGATTGTTATTTTACTCATGACCTGCTCCTGTAAACCCCCTTATAATGTTCCGCTCTAACTGGAAAACTGCTCAGTGAGGAGCACTCAGAAACAATGAAGGAGGTTTGGATTGGGCTGTTTCCTTTAGAAGTTTAGTACGTGTCTGGAAGTGATTGAGTGTCTTTTAAATGGGTTAAAGAACCAATATCCATTGTTGAACATCGGAGCCGATCTTACTCATTGAGGAGTAGACAGAAAGTGAGCTTTTGATTCAGATAAAATTGTGAAAAGTCTAAGCAACAAGCTCTCTGTGAGGGAACCTGGAAGAAAATGGATCTCGACTCAGTTGTGCGTTGCTCATACCAGGTGGAGGGGGAAAAGAATTTTCATTAGTGGGGTGGCCTGTCCCGTACAAGGGCTAAATGTTACTGATTGAGCAAGGTCATTCAGGGGAAACATTCACCCACACAAAAGGGGGTCTTTGTTTAGGAGAGTTTATGGAAGATCACTGTATAATCTTGTGTTCCTCTGGGAGATGGAGCAATGTTGACAAGGCAAAAGTTTACGTGGGTGTTACTGACTGGCCCAGCACACATTTCCTGTCCCTGATTGCCCCTTGAGAAGGTGGGGTTGAGTTGCCTCCGTAAACTGCTGTAGTCCATGTGCTTGGGTTGACCCACAATGCCCTTAGGGAGGGAATTCCAGGATTGTGACCCAGCGACGGTGAAGGAATGGGGATATAAGTCAGTATGGTGAGTGGCTTGGAGGGAACTTGGAAATGGTGGTGTTCCCATATATTTGCTGCCTTTGTCCATCCAGATGGAAGTGATAGGGGGATTGGAAGGTCATAACTTTTACACTGACTTAAAAGTAAAGTTGAGACACAGATGGAATCTGCTGTGACCTGTAATTTGATTTTAATAGCTCGCCTGCCTACTGTCAATGTGAAGTAAATCATGAACCATTTTTCCTGTAACTTTTTTCTCAACCTCAGCGTCTCTCAAACACTTTGGGAAATAATGAAGCTTTTTTGAAATGTTGTCACTCATGATGTAGAAGATGCAGCAACCAGTTTGCGCACAGCTAGATCCGACAAATATCAGTAAGATAATGACTGGATCATTTTTCTGAGCCTCTAGATAGAACTATCCTACCGCAAGCGTCCCTGCCCCTATGGGGTTTAGTTTTGTCTGTTACGGGCTCTGTGATCTGACAGTTAGCTCATGTCTCAGTCCTGATGATTGGCACCACCTCAGCTCTCAGGAATGATCGCTGTCATCGGGGTCAAGTTGTGTTGGCTGCAATTAGAGTCATCATCGTGGTCCATTCTCCCCTTTCTAATCGAAAAGACCAACCCACAACATTTGGTCTGTTGCCAATTGCTGAAGTGCTTCAGCTTTTAATGTTACTGAGAGCTGCTTCAGTGTTAGCAAGAACAACTTGAATTTATATAGTGCCTATCACAATCCCCGAGGACAGACCAAAGCACTTCACAGCCAGTGAAGCACTCAGTCCCTGTCATAATGTAATAAAATGCAGATCCTCAGACAGCACCTTCCAAACCAATGACCACTTCCATCTAGAAGGACAAGGGCATCAGACATATCAGAACACCTCCCCCTGCAAGCTCCCTCCCCCAAGCCACTCACCATCCTGACGTGGAAATATATCACCGTTCCTTCAGTGTCACTGGGTCAAAATCCTGGAATTCCCTCCCTACGGACATTGTGGGTCCACCTACAGCACATGGACTGCAGCGGCTCAAGAAGGCAGCTCACCCCCACCTTCTCAAAGGGCAACTAGGGATGGACAAGAAATGCTGGGCACAGCCAACGACGCCCACATCCCACAAATGAATTTTAAAAACAATGCAGCTGCCACTATGTACGCAGCAAGATCCCACAAACAACCAAGTGACACAGTGGCTCCAAGAGCAGATCAGAAGCTAGGAATCCTGTGACAAGTAACTCACCTTCTGACTCCCCAAAGCCTGTCCACCATCTACAAGGCACAAGTCAGGAGTGTGATGGAATACTCCCCATTTGCCTGGATGAGTGCAGCCCCACCAACACTCAAGAAGCTTGACACCATCCAGGACAAAGCAGCCGCTTAATTTATCACCGCATCCATTCCCCCCACCACCAACGCTCAGTCGCAGCAGTGTGTACCATCTACAGGATGCTCTCCAGAAATTCCACAAAGCTCCTCAGACAGCACATTCCAAACCCACGGCCACTTCCATCTAGAAGGACAAGGGTAGCAGATACATGGGAACACCACCCCCTGCAAGTTTCCCTCCAAGACACTCACCCTCCTGACATGGAAATATATCACCGTTCCTTCGGTGTCGCTGGGTCAAAATCCTGGAATTCCCTCCCTAGGGGCATTGTGGGTCTACCTATACCAACACTTTGTAAAAAAAATAGGCAATAAATGCTGCCCAACCAGCAACGCCCATATTCTGTGAATGAATAAAAGATCATCAGAGCTGGGTTTAATGATAATGGTGGATGGATGATGAGCAGAACTCCCTGCTCCTCTTTAAATGTTAATGGAATGTAATTGTAACCACTAATCCAAAAGGCAACACCTCATAGACTTAGCCTGTGAAAGCAGAACTCACATTTATCAGAAGGAAGAAAACCTCAGGGCCTCTTCCTCTTACAGCTGACATTTCTGAGAACATGATAAGTTTCCAGATATTAATATTCCTGAGTACTTTATAGACTCTTGAGGAGCTGAGCTGTAACCATTCTCCAAGGCTCAGAACAAGCTTGGTTTTAGTCTGAACAGTTGATCTTCCGTTGGTATACGACGGTTGCAATTTGATTTTGTCACTGAACCCTGGTGGACCGTGAGGATTCACCAAATTCTGTTGATTAATTTCAGTCCCTTGGTACCAGTGGTGTTCCTTATTGTCTTCCTAAAATGCAACCACCTCTACAGAATCTGTTGGCTTTTCTGTTGTGTCTGTAGGTGTGGGGAAATACTGTACTAACTATGGATTATTTTTCAGTTGCTCAGTATTTGCCACTTGGTTTTAAGAGTGATTTGTTTTCTAATAACCAGATTATTTTGAGTTTATTGAAGAAAATTGTGGAAGTCTTTTATTTTGGATTCCATTACAAAAGGAATTTTAATGATTGAATACAAATATTTAGACTAGTGGTATGAGTGGTAAAGTAGCTTAGTATCTCTGACCTCAATAGCCATGAAGTGCTTTGAGAGGCTGCTCATGGTCCACATCAATTCCAGTCTCCCTACCGTCCTCAATTTCCTACAATTTGACTACCGACATAGCAGATCCACAGAGGATGCCATGTCCCTAGCCCTGGAACATCTGGACAACAAAGACACCTACCTCAGACTACAGCTCCACCTTCAGTACCGTTATCCCCTCCAGACTGATCTCAAAACTGAGACACTTAGGGCTTGGCGCCACCTCTGTAACTGGATCCTCAGCTTTCTGATCCACAGACCGCAATCAGTGAGGATAGGTAACTGCACCCCCTCCACAATAACACTCCACACTGGAGTGCCTCCAGCACCCCCACCCCCAAAGAATGCGTGCTGTGCTCCCTGTACACGTATGACTGTGTTGCCAAATTCTGAATGAACGCCATTGGCAAGTTCGCTGATAACACCACTATAGTGCGACAGATATCTGACAACGACAAGTCAAACTACAGAAGGGAGATAGAGGGCTTGGTGACATGGTGCAGTGAGAACAATCTGTCTCTTGGTGTCGGCAAAACTAAAGGACATTGACTTCAAAAAGAAAGGAGGAGAACATGCCCCCATCTACATTAACGGAACTGAGGTTGAGAGAGTGAAAAGCTTCAAGTTCCTCAGAGTGACGATAACTGATGACCTTGGAATTCCCATGTAAATGTGATGGTCACAAAGGCACAACAATGCCTCTTCTTCCTCGGCTAGCTCAGGAAATTTGCTATGTCCATAATGTCTCTCACCAACTCCTACAGATACATTATTGAAAGCAAGCTGTCCAGGTGCATAACAGCCTGATATGGCAACTGCTGTGCCCAGGACCGTAAGAAACTACAGAAGGTTGTGTGCACAGCCCAGACCATCCTGGAGGCCAACCTTCCATCCATGGACTCTATTTACATGGCTCGCTACTGCAGAAGGGCTGTCAACACCATCAAACACCCATCACAGCCCAGTAATGAAATCCTACAGCCTCCTCCATCAGGTAGAAGATGCAGAAGCCTGAACACACACACAAACGGGGTCAGGAACAGCTTCTTCCTGGCAATTATCCAATGGTTGAATGGACTGTCTAGCCTCAATGCTGATCTTGCCAAGCCCACACCCTGTGCAACATAACCTGTACGCCTCCAAGTTGTTTCACCTTTGATCTGCACATGCTTTGCTTACTATGATCTGCCTGTACTGTTTGTAAACAAAGCTTTTTCACTGTACTGTGGTACACATAGCAATAAATCAATTAATCAGTCATGCAGTGGGATTTGATAATCAACGCAACCTTTCTGTGAAAACTTGAGAGAAAGAGTTTACATTTGCTGGACAATGACCTTCCATCAGGAGTGATTTAACTTTGTTTCTGAGATAATAAAATGTGAGGCTGGATGAACACAGCAGGCCAAGCAGCATCTCAGGAGCACAAAAGCTGACATTTCGGGCCTAGACGCTTCATCAGAGAGCCCTCTCTGATGAAGGGTCTAGGCCCGAAACGTCAGCTTTTGTGCTCCCGAGATGCTGCTTGGCCTGCTGTGTTCATCCAACCTCACATTTTATTATCTTGGATTTCTCCAGCATCTGCAGTTCCCATTATCTCTGATACTATTTTAACTTTGTTTCTGGTTTTGCTGTTGTTGGAAGGGAATTGGTGGTTTGTGTGGGGATGGAAAGCTGCCCTGGATTGGATCACAATGCTCATTTTTACCTCATGTCTTTGATAAAAACTTGGATTTATTTAGTGTTTTTAACACAAATGTTTCATGGGAGGTTAGTCCATGTAAGCAGCTGTTAAGTCCAAAGTGATGAATTTTAATGAGCCTCCTAAGAGAGGAGGCAGCAGAGGGGAGGTGTAGGAAGGGAATCCAGAGATCACAGCCAGGCAACTGAAGGCACAGCTACTGATGGCTAACCTGCCAGCCTGTCCCTGTAACCCTACATTTCCCATGGCTAACGCACCTAACCTACTCACCCCTGCACACCGTGGGTAATATCCCATGGCCAATCCACTCTTACCCTGCACATCTTTGGACTGTGGGAGGAAACCAGAGCAAACCCACGCAGACACGGGGAGAATGTGCTAACTCCACACAGTCGCCCGAGGCCGGAATTGAACCCGGTTTCTTGGGGCTGTGAAGCACCAGTGCTACCCACTGAGCCACCGTGTCACCCAATTTTTTTTTCGTTTAGCACCTAGTTATGGCTGAAGTCCCATGGCTACACCTCAACCAATCAGCATCCTTTCTTCATGCTTTGTAAGTTGTTGGTCCCTTTGAAATCTGGTTTTCTTGCATGGCTGTCCTGAAGAGTACAAGGTACATCTTGCTGTTTCATCAATTTCATCCTCGATGTTGCATGATTTAATACACTTCAATTAATCTGTGTAATGACTGGGATTCTGTGCAAGCAGTGCTAATAGAAAGAGTTAATGGGGGACTTTCTTGCCTCGATTTCAAGTTTGCACTGACTTTTCTATAGTGAGTGCTGGGCACTGACATACACGCTGTACTATTGATGTGTTTCAGTGTAAGGGCAGGGCCTGTTATGTGGAATTACATTAACCTCGCTCTCGGGAGGAAATTACTCCAAAGGCTGTGCCTTCTCTGCAGTACATTGAATCTCTGTTGCTATGATATTGATTCACTCTTGTAAGTGAGAGACTGCTGGGAGAGTGGAATCATGCAGCAAGACACTAAGTTTCACTGCCTTGTCATTTCTTTCGAAAGATTTTTAAAATATTGTTGTATGTTTACAAAATGGCCTCTAACAGTTGCTGTCAAACCTGACTATTCTCAACATTGATGGTTTGAATTTTTTTCCCCCTTGTAGTTAGATAGATTCAAAGAACCCCCAGCTTATGGGCCCATGTGTGATCTATTGTGGTCAGACCCACTAGAAGACTTTGGAAATGAGAAGTCTCAGGAACATTTCACTCACAACACTGTCAGAGGCTGCTCGTACTTCTATAGGTAAGGACGGCGTTTCTACATTCTCTACATCCAGATCTTCATAGTTGAATATTGTTCTGTCTGCTGCTCACCCTGAAACAGCATCGATGTTCACAGCTCTTTGAGTACCCCTGTTCAGGACCAGTATAGAGGGAAAGAGAACTAAGTAGTGTCAATGATTTATCAAGATATTTCCTGATAGATCCAGTCAGTGATGTTATCTCACACCTCTGGAGAAGGTGGGACTTGATTCCAGGCCTCCTAGCTCAGAGACAGGGACTTTACCACTGCACCACAAAAGCCCCTCAATGATTTGTCAACCTATTTTTCGATTCACCCTGTTCAGAGATGTTGTTATGCACCTCTGTTGGGACTTGAACCCAGGCCTCCCGGTCCAGTGGTAGGGACACTGTCAGTTTGTCACGAGGGCCCTGCAATGACCTGTCGATTGTATTAGGCTTAGGGGTAAACAGCTGAAGAGCATTGATTGACAGTGTCTTGAAACCATACAAGGGTCTTGTGTTGCAAAGGTAGTGTCCCTGACCCTAGACCTAGAGACACAGGTCCAAGTCCGACAATGCTCCAAAGGTGAGTAATAACATCTGTGAACAGGTTGATTTGGAAAAATGGGTCCTGAAAACACGCAAGTGTCTTTATGTCCCCATCTCTGTGCCAATCCTAAAAACCACGCAGAACAGAAGCAGGAGGCCAGTCAGCCCATTGAGTCTACTCCAACATTCACAATGAGACCATGACTAACATGATAATCTTCAGCTCTACTTCCCCGCCTTTCCCCCAAAAACCTGGACTTCCTTCCTGATTAAAAATCTGCCTCAGCCTTGACTATACTTAATGACCCAGCCTCAACAGCCCCCTGCGGTAAAGATTTCTGCAGATTCAATACCCACAGAAAAGAAATTCCTCCTCATCTCCATCTTAAATGGATAACCCATTTCAAGTTCCACCTCAGTATGATGGACTCTCAGGTGTGCCATAGCACTCCAAACAGCTGAGCAGTGGGCAGTCACAGTGGCTCCTGTGCATGGTCGGGGTGACCATCAACATGTCCAGTCGTGTCCTCACTGTCCATTCCTCTTGCACATAGCCTTTCCAGGGACGGC
This sequence comes from Stegostoma tigrinum, assembly GCF_030684315.1. Classification (NCBI taxonomy): domain Eukaryota; kingdom Metazoa; phylum Chordata; class Chondrichthyes; order Orectolobiformes; family Stegostomatidae; genus Stegostoma; species Stegostoma tigrinum. The sequence goes on from NC_081354.1 coordinate 2,278,606, forward strand.
TGGGTATATATGAGATCTCCCTGTGCACTGAAGGCCAGCTGCAACTATTGGGCACAGCAGGGGCTGGAGTGCGATCTCTCTCTCCCCAGTCTAAAGTTATTTGGTTTTAATACAGTGCCCCTTTTAAGGGCTAGCTCTTATCGTTTTTAACTGGTTTATTTGGTTATTCAAAAGATCCTTAGCAATATGTCTGCTGAGACACTAGGCCAGTTAGCGGTCAGGAGCAAGGAGCCAGAGAGATGAAGTGATCCATTCTGTAAGCAAACAAATTGTGAAGTAGTGAATTTGTGTCTCTTTCAAACATCACCATGTCGCTTGAGATCCATTTTACAGGCAACTGCACCAGTGGGGTAGTGGGGCCAAAGCATTTGACCATCAGGAGAGTTTGCACTAAGCTCATTGTTACTGACACCGAAAAGATGAAGCAGTGATTTAATTGAATATTATAGTCCAGAGGAGGCTCACTCTGCTGATTCCCGGTATGAGGGCCTCTTTAAAGAGGAGCGGTTGAGTAGATTGGGCTAGTACACGTTGAGAGGTGAGTGAGAGGTGTCCTTAACGGAACATACAAAAGATTCACAGGCCCACTAGACTGGGTAGATGTGATAATTTTCTTTCATTCAGAGCCAGAGGGTTAATGTCAGAGTAAGGAGTTATCCATTTAAGATGGAGATGAGGAGGAATTTCTTTTCTGTGGGTATTGAATCTGCAGAAATCTTTACCGCAGGGGGCTGTTGAGGCTGGCTCGTTAAGTATAGTCAAGGCTGAGACAGATTTTTAATCAGGAAGCAAGTCCAGGTTTTTGGGGAAAAGGCGGGGAAGTAGAGCTGAAGATTATCATGTTAGCCATGGTCTCATTGTGAATGTTGGAGTAGACTCAATGGGCTGAATGGCCTCCTGCTTCTGTTCTGCGTGGTTGTTAGGATTTTCTAAGGAGTTGTGAAGTTTTCTTTTCCCCAGTTGTCAAGGAGTCTTGGCCATGGGGATGTAACCTTCACATCAGAGGCAGGTTGTACAGTGGGGAAGTTGAGAAAACCATCTTCACACAAGGCATGGCACAAAAGGCAGAAGCTGGTGGTAGTTGAATAATTTTAAAACAGATTTTTTTTGGCTGCCTGATATTCCTATGGGCTATGCAGGTATGGTAGGTACTCGGAGTCCCAATATTGACCATAGTCCAAACCACAGCATGGGGAAGTAGGTATGAAGGGCTGAATGGCCTGTACCTGTCTCTGTATCTTGCCTAGTTTAGTAAGTGAGTTCTTCATTCAGGTCAGCAAGATGTCCACAATTGGAGGTTATTGCTTCATTTAAATTTACATTTAACATATTATTTTAAAAAAGATAGAGTTGCTTTGTTAAAATTATCAAATGATTGAAATGTTTTATTGTTGAATTAGATCAGATCACTGTTTACAATAACCATCCTTCACTCGAGGTCACCTCCAGTAACTGTTTATTATCACTGGGGTGTCAAACTCCCTGCCCTGTGTGATTCCGTGTTCTTCACTTCAACATTGGAAAGATGAAAACCACTGCCTGCAGCCCCACCCTCTTTGTTTCAGTCTCCTGTCACTGTCTCATGGCAACACCAGCTGTTTAATTATTGATTCCTGGGAGTCAAGTGGTGATGGCTTGGACAGATTTATTGGCCATCCCTAATTGCCCTAATGAGATGTTGCAACTTTTTACAATCACACTGGCTAACTCTTGTTTCTTGTCAGATGATGTGCTTCCGGTCCCAGTCCAGCTGACGCTCCCAGTGTAGTGTTGAGGGAGTGCGGCATTGTCAGTAGTGTAGTTATGCTGAATTAAATGTTAAGCCAACCCACTCTTGTCTTGCTGGGTAAACATAAAAGATCCCATGACAACATTTAGAAGAATGGCCAGGGAGATCTCCGTGTCCAATTACTGAACTTTTCCATTGGAACTGTGCGTCTGACATTTAGATCCCATACTCTGGAGTTTCCTACTGAAGGCATTGTCTCTCTCCCTTTCCCTTTGGGCTGAGTTGGAGCCAATCCTAAAACCTTAAGAAATAAGAACAGGAATAGTCCCTCAAGCCTGCTCTGACATTCAATGGGATCATGACTGATCCTTACATCCATGTTCCTGCCCTATGCCCGTTACCCTTAACTCTCTGAATGATCAAGAATCTATCTCAGCTTTAAATATCCACAAGGACTCTGTCCCACACAGCTCTTTGTGGCAAAGAGTTACAAATGCTCTAAAACCTCTGCCTGAAGAAGCCCCTCCTCATCTCAGTCTTAAATTAGAGCCCCTTTACTCTGAGACCCTGACCTCTGATCCTAGACTTGCCCATGAGGGGGCAACATAATGAGAACTTTATGCCCTCCTTAACTTGCTTGGTCAGCAGTGTTTATGCTTCTTTGAGAATCTTTCCTCCTTTCCAGGATGTTTGTGTGTTCAATCAGTTCGTTTGTGGTGATGTCTCTATGAAGGCTGCAGCAAGTTTCTGTGAGAATACAAGTTGTACTTCCTTCAAATTATTTTATTCTGATGAAAAAGCTGAATTTTCAAGAGTAATTTGTAAATTATGACTTCTGGGTTAGTATCGAACTGGGATTCTCGGGCTGCAGAGCCGTTTGATGTATATGTAGGAGAGAGAAAGTGACAGAACTCTTGTCGAATCTGTCAAAACTAGCAGGAGAGAATTAAAAGCAATGCATGGAAATACTTTGCCATGACCTGCAGCTGTAATGAAAATGTATAATGATGTCATGAAAAATGTATGAAAGTATATTTCTTTGAGAATTCAATTTCAAACAAAACATTGAAACAAAATTGCTCGTAAAGTAAATGTTTTATTTTAGAGGTGTTTTGTTGGAGGACCAGAACATGGTCATCATAATGTTATGTGACCTGGGGGGAAGAGAGAATCCAGTGATTTATGCACTGGGGCCAGTGAATATTCAGTAATCAGATTGAGGAGTATAGTCCCTGAATTCTCACCAATACTGAAACAGATTACTGTTGGCAACCAGAGTGCTTATTGGTGTTGAGATTTGTTGTATTTGCAAACTCCCCAAACACTCCAGAGGCTTTGACAGTGTTCTCTCCTCCTGTACTAGAGATTCTATTGGATGGTCAGCACAGCACCAGGCCATTTGGCCCATTTCTGTGGCGCTAGTTTCCCTCATGGCTGCCCTTGCTTCCCTTAATTGCAGTGATACAATGCACTGGATCACTCCTCATGGGAGTAAGTTCCATGTTCTCACCAGTCTTTAGGTGACTAAGTTTCTGACTGGATTTCTGACTCTGTTATATTGATGCCCTCTGGTTATGCTCCTCCCCACAAGAGGAACACTCTCCCTGTCTCCACCCCATCCAAACTTTGTAAAATTTTCATAAATGTGTGATCGTTCGCCCAAAGCTCTTGGATTTGACTTCCTGCAATCAGATTTCTGCCCTGTCACAATCCTGAAATGGCTGTTATGAAATTTACGGGGAACATGCTGTGTAACTGTGCCTCCTGCACAGCCTTTGACACAGTGAACCACATCATACGGCAACGTGTCTCTGTCTCTGACTGAGGTACCCCTTAATTCGGGGCGGCACGGTGGCTCAGTGGTTAGCACTGCAGCCTCACAGCGCCAGGGGCCCAGGTTCGATTCCCTCCTCGGGTGACTGTCTGTGTGGAGTTTGCACGTTCTCCCCATGTCTGTGTGGGTTTCCTCCGGGTGCTCCGGTTTCCTCCCACAGTCCAAAGATGTGCAGGCTAGGGTGGATTGGTTATGCTAAACTGCCCATAGTGCTCAGGGAGAGGTGGAGATTAGCTGGGTTATGGGTGGGAAGCTCTGAGGGTCGACGTGGACTTGTTGGGCCAAAGGGCCTGTTTCCTCACTGTAGGGATGCTATTCTGTTCTATCCTGAGATTATACCACATGGTCCCAGGCTCTCCCACAAGAGGAAACCCCCCTCTCCACATCTGCCCTGTCAACCCCTCTGAATTTTGTCTTTCAAAACATACCTGCTTTGGTCGAGCCATCTGATCCAAATGTGACCAACTTTTCTGTGGGTTGGTATCAAATTTTGTTTCAGGATGCATCTGAGGCACCTGGGAGATTTTTACCTAATTCAAGGTGCTGTCTAATTTCACGTTGTTGTTATAACAGGCCCTGGGCTGTTACTGATTTGAATCTCCTTATTATTCCCACACCCTGGTCTGTTGTCTGTCTTTGGGGCTATTGTACGCTCGTGTTCAGTACGATCGATTTAATTTAGAAAAAACGAACCCTTATCAGTGTAGGCAGAATCCTGAAAATGTTGATACCTGAGACAGAGAAATAGAGACTGAAGGGGACTGGCCTGTGCGGGTAATGACACACATCGATATGACCCGTACACCCACATTGGTGACCCACTGCTTCACGCAGAGTCACCCACTGCCCCACAATGTGCAGAATGATTTAGACAGCAGCTCCAACACAAAGCAATAAAATCCAACAAATAACTAAACTACAACACTACCTGAAGGGTGTGGTGGCTTTGGAGAGGGTACGGAAAAGATTTACCAGGATGTTGCCTGGTATGGTAGGCATCAGCTATGAGGAGAGGTTGGAGAAAGTTGTGTTGTTCTCACTGGAACGACAGAAGTTGAGGGGACCTAATAAAGGTTTTCAGGGTAATGAAGGGCACGAACAAAGTGGACAGTCAGAGGCTTTTTCCCAGGGTGGAATGGTCAGTTACCAGGGGCCATGGGTTTAAGGTGCGAGTTGGGGCAAGACTTGTACACAGGGTGGTGGGTGCCTGGAACCCGCTGCCGGGGGAGGTGGTGGAAGCAGATACTGTAGTGACTTTTAAAGTGCACCTTGACCAATACACGAATGGATGGGAATAGAGAGATATGGTCCCTGGAGGGTAGGGGGTTTTATATGTGTTGGGCAGCATGTCGGTGCAGGCTTGGAGGGCCGAAGGGCCTGTTCCTGTGCTGTAATTTTCTTTGTTCTTGTTCTAACAAACACAAATAAAACAAAGAACTGCGGATGCTGGAGACCTGAAACAAAAACAGAAATTGCTGGTGGAACTCAACTAGTCTGGTGGCATCTTTGGGGAGAAAGCAGAGAGAACTTCTCAAGTTTGGTGATTGAACAGTGACAGACTGTACCATACCTCCTGAGATGATTATGATGGGCTTCATTGTGTTAAACTGATCAAATCGTCCTGCCCAATGGAATGCTGTATCTGTGGTGGGAGGATTGCCTCCAGGACTCAGTCACAATTCGTCCTTTTTTTAAACATCTTTACAGAACATGTAGATTTAGAAGAAAATGCAAATGGAAAATTGAAAAGAAGTGTGTTCAAGAGCTCAGTCTAAAGACTGTGGAATTAAGTGTGAACAGCTGAGGGGTTTTGTTAGTGTATCAAGTATTGCCAATGGAAAGTGGAAGTCACTTGTAGGATACATGGTTAACATTGGCAGAGCATGTGACCAGCAACTTTAAAATGACCAAATAATCTGTCTTTAATGATGCTGCTTGAGAGGGAAGACCGTGGAGAACTACTGTGCTCTGCTTTGGAGTCATGTCCTGTGATGTTTGCCCCCAGTTGAGAGAACCCACAGGTTCTTGGTTTCTTGTCATATCTGAGGGATGGGAGCACCCTCCCTGTAGCATGCCCTTGGCACTAGCCCTCCGGCAGCGCGGCGCTCCCTCGGCACGGACCCTCCGGCAGCGCGGCGCTCCCTCGGCACGGACCCTCCGGCAGCGCGGCGCTCCCTCGGCACGGACCCTCCGACAGCGCGGCGCTCCCTCGGCACGGACCCTCCGACAGCGCGGCGCTCCCTCGGCACGGACCCTCCGGCAGCGCGGCGCTCCCTCGGCACGGACCCGCTCCCTGTGTTACTCTGGATTTGTGAGTAGGTGGCTGGAGTATGATTTGAACCCAGTTGCTGAGGAAGTGTTGTGCTAGCTGCCAAGAGTTCGTGACACGTTGTGTTTGAGATCTCCCTGTGTGTAAATATTCAGAGGGAGACTGAAAGGAGCATTCCCGAAAAGACAAGCCACTCTGCACACACCTCATAAAAACAGGTAACCTTTAGCTTGAGATAGTCTTACTGTAATATTGTCACTAGTCTCGAGAACCAATATATTTTTAATAAACTGTCAAGCTATTCTGAAATAACACAATCGTATTGGATAAGTTTGCATTTCATACTTCAGTTGGGCATAATAAATGTTTCATTTGTTCAGTAATTTAAATGTAATTTTTTCTTCAGTAATGTGGTTACTGTTAAGTAGTGAATCATTAATTATTTTAGATTACATCCAGTCCTGTATGTTACAGTGGAAAAAAAACCATTTACATTTGTCAAGAAGTGAACCAATCCTGTAGTTGAATGTTGTAGATCTGACTGAGTTACAGTTGTGATTTTGATGTGTAACTTCATTAGGTTGGTTGATTAATGAGCCATCGACACGACTAGTAATTGGTAAGAAACATGCTGCAGGTGAAATTCCATTTTCCGTAGATTTGTGAGCCAGTTCCTTTAGTTATTTGTGCAGTCCATTAGAACTGTGGTTTCGTTTTCCTCTTCAGAGTTGGGTTTCTCCCATTGTGTCTTGCTGTGCACTTGAAGTAAATCTTAAACTGGATCCTCAAATGGATAAACATCAAGGAACCTGTTTGAAGAATACGTACTGTTGACCTGGCCTGGGTTTTTGTGAGACTGTGCTGTGGCACTCACTTGCTGTGTGATGGGAATGATGGCCGAGTTTGATGTCTGAAACTGATTAATGCACATTCCGATGCCTTCAGATTCTAAAAGATGTTGGGGAATTTGCATCTTGTCTTCATTTTCTTCCAACATTGTTTTCTTTCCTTTTTTTTCTTCCCTTTTGTCTCATTGTTTGATTCTCACTCTCCTTCTCTTTAGTCTGTCACTCCGTTCTCCTCGTTCTGAAACAGAGAGTCTGGGACAATGTTGCACAGAGTTCCTTCAAAACTCAACACCAAGAACAGATCAGAGATAATGGGAACTGCAGATGCTGGAGAATTCCAAGATAATAAAATGTGAGGCTGGATGAACACAGCAGGCCAAGCAGCATCTCAGGAGCACAAAAGCTGACGTTTCGGGCCTAGACCCTTCATCAGAGAGGGGGATGGGGAGAGGGAACTGGAATAAATAGGGAGAGAGGGGGAGGCGGACCGAAGATGGAGAGTAAAGAAGATAGGTGGAGAGAGTATAGGTGGGGAGGTAGGGAGGGGATAGGTCAGTCCAGGGAAGACGGACAGGTCAAGGAGGTGGGATGAGGTTAGTAGGTAGATGGGGGTGCGGCTTGGGGTGGGAGGAAGGGATGGGTGAGAGGAAGAACCGGTTAGGGAGGCAGAGACAGGTTGGACTGGTTTTGGGATGCAGTGGGTGGGGGGGGAGAGCTGGGCTGGTTGTGTGGTGCAGTGGGGGGAGGGGACGAACTGGGCTGGTTTAGGGATGCAGTTGGGGAAGGGGAGATTTTGAAACTGGTGAAGTCCACATTGATACCATTAGGCTGCAAGGTTCCCAGGCGGAATATGAGTTGCTGTTCCTGCAACCTTCAGGTGGCATCATTGTGGCAGTGCAGGAGGCCCATGATGGACATGTCATCTAAAGAATGGGAGGAGGAGTGGAAATGGTTTGCGACTAGAAGGTGCAGTTGTTTGTTGCGAACTGAGCAGAGGTGTTCTGCAAAGCGGTCTCCAAGCCTCCGCTTGGTTTCCCCAATGTAGAGGAAGCCACACCGGGTACAGTGGATGCAGTATACCACATTGGCAGATGTGCAGGTGAACCTCTGCTTAATGTGGGAAAGTCATCTTGGGGCCTGGGATAGGGGTGAGGGAGGAGGTGTGGGGGCAAGTGTAGCATTTCCTGCGGTTGCAGGGGAAGGTGCCAGGTGTGGTGGGGTTGGAGGGCATTGTGGAGAGAACAAGGGAGTCACGGAGAGAGTGGTCTCTCCGGAAAGCAGACAAGGGTGGGGATGGAAAAATGTCTTGGGTGGTGGGGTCGGATTGTAAATGGCGGAAGTGTCGGAGGATGATGCGTTGTATCCGGAGGTTGGTAGGGTGGTGTGTGAGAACGAGAGGGATCCTCTTTGGGCAGTTGTGGCGGGGGCTGGGTGTGAGGGATGTGTTGCGGGAAATACGGGAGATGCGGTCAAGGGCGTTCTCGATCAATGTGGTGGGAAAGTTGCGGTCCTTGAAGAACTTGGACATCTGGGATGTGCGGGAGTGGAATGTCTTATCGTGGGATAAGACATCCCTCACCTTCCTGGACCCGTCAGTCTCCGTCTCAGGCAACCAGCTTGTAACTGATGTCCATTTCAAGCCCACCGACTCCCACAGCTACCTAGAATACACCTCCTCCCACCCACCCTCCTGCAAAAATTCCATCCCCTATTCCCAATTCCTCCGCCTCCGCCGCATCTGCTCCCACGATAAGACATTCTTCTCCCGCACATCCCAGATGTCCAAGTCCTTCAAGAACTGCAACTTTTCCCCCCTCAGTGATCGAGAATGCCCTTGACCGCGTCTCCCGTATTTCCCGCAACACATCCCTCACACCCCGCCCCTGCCACAACCGCCCAAAGAGGATCCCCCTCGTTCTCACACACCACCCTACCAACCTCCGGATACAACGCATCATCCTCCAACACTTCCGCCATTTACAATCCGACCCCACCACCCAAGACATTTTTCCATCCCCACCCCTGTCTGCTTTCCGGAGAGACCACTCTCTCCGTGACTCCCTTGTTCGCTCCACACTGCCCTCCAACCCCACCACACCTGGCACCTTCCCCTGCAACCGCAGGAAATGCTACACTTGCCCCCACACCTCCTCCCTCACCCCTATCCCAGGCCCCAAGATGACATTCCACATTAAGCAGAGGTTCACCTGCACATCTGCCAATGTGGTATACTGCATCCACTGTACCCAGTGCGGCTTCATCTACATTGGGGAAACCAAGCGGAGGCTTGGAGACCGCTTTGCAGAACGCCTCCGCTCGGTTCGCAACAAACAACTGCACCTCCCAGTCGCAAACCATTTCCACTCCCCGTCCCATTCTTTAGATGACATGTCCATCATGGGCCTCCTGCAGTGCCACAATGATGCCACCCAAAGGTTGCAGGAACAGCAACTCATATTCCGCCTGGGAACCCTGCAGCCATATGGTATCAATGTGGACTTCACCAGTTTCAAAATCTCCCCTTCCCCAACTGCATCCCTAAACCAGCCCAGTTCGTCCCCTCCCCCCACTGCACCACACAACCAGCCCAGCTCTCCCCCCCCCACCCACTGCATCCCAAAACCAGTCCAACCTGTCTCTGCCTCCCTAACCGGTTCTTCCTCTCACCCATCCCTTCCTCCCACCCCAAGCCGCACCCCCATCTACCTACTAACCTCATCCCACCTCCTTGACCTGTCCGTCTTCCCTGGACTGACCTATCCCCTCCCTACCCCCCCACCTATACTCTCTCCACCTATCTTCTTTACTCTCCATCTTCGGTCCGCCTCCCCCTCTCTCCCTATTTATTCCAGTTCCCTCTCCCCATCCCCCCTCTCTGATGAAGAGTCTAGGCCCGAAACGTCAGCTTTTGTGCTCCTGAGATGCTGCTTGGCCTGCTGTGTTCATCCAGCCTCACGTTTTATTAACCAAGAACAGATCATGTGGTTTACAGAAAATGTTGCCAAACAATATCTTAATCTCCAAACACTTGAAATGTTAGTGCATTCAACGAAAACGTTCACTGAATACAAGGAGAAACAGCAACTCAGCTTTTCACTGGGAACCACAGCGTGCTCTCCGTGATACCATTCCTCAAGCTGCAGGATTTCCCTAACCTTGGGGCATTTCAGCTGTCTGTCCATAACTCTGCAGTCACAAGCTGCCCTGTGCTGTGATTGTTGAGGTTTAGAATGTGGAAGCTAAATATTTGCCTCCTTTCTTTGCCCGACTAAGGTCAGAAGATGAAAGAGAGCGGATGCAGCCTTTCCTTTCCTTTCCTTTTATCTCTGAGGGTTTAAAGCTCTTGGTGAGAAACATTTAATTTTCAGTCAGTTGAATGTGAGAGTTCATTTCTGAAAGGTCAGTAATGATAAATGGAATGGATTTTTGGAGGAGCTGTCTTTTCATGGGTCAATCTGCTTTCAGAGAATTTGCCAGGATATCCACCAGGCATTTCTCACTTCATTAGCATCAAACTGCATTTGTATAGTGACATTAAAGTCATAGAATATCCCAACGTCTTTCCTAAAAGCTATTATCAAACTCAATTTCACACTGAGCCACGTGACGAAATAATAGACAGTTGACCAAAGGCTTAACTGAAAAGGGTAGTAGGTTTTGTCAGAGAGGGTTAGGGAGGGATTGTCAGGCCCCAGGCGATGGCATGGATATATTATTATTAAACAAGTGACACAGAGACCCAAATAATGTATTGGGTTCAAACCCAGTACATGATGGAATTTGAGTTCTGTGAAAACTCTGGAATTCTGGTTTAAGGATGACCTCGTCAAATCTCACTTAGTTCATTGAAAGTGTTTTGAGCCCATACCCAGTCTGATCTGGATGTGAGTTCAGATGTAGTTGACTCTGAAGAGGCTGGGCAAGACACTGCAGTGTGTCAATGTCTACCTAGAGACGGGCAGTAACTGCTGGCCTGGCCAGATGATGTCTACATCCCGGGAATGAATGAATAAAAGGCAACCCAAAGCATTGTTCAAGAGGGCTGGGTGAAGGCTGTTGCAGAGATAGAGGGGGGTCCAGCTGTGGTGGAGTTCAGACAGGGATGGGAATTTGAGGATTTTGGCCATTCCTTGACAAAAAGCAGGTGTACATCAGTGAGCACAAGGGGAGAACTAAAAGGAGAAGGTGTCTTGATGAGAGTTTAAATGTGGGCAGGGTGAGGCTCAGGGTGAAGTCTGGGAAGGAGCCCGGTGCAAAGTGTACTCCAACGTGACCTTCTATATGAATCTTACTGCACAGCCTGATTTCTTCTTTTTAGAGCACTATCATAACTTGGTTTTGGAAAATGAAATTGCGTTTTTTTTTTGGGAGAATAACTGTTACTATTGTCAAAAGCAGTTGGGGTTCTGTTTACATTGTAACCAACTTTGCAGCAGCTGCCTTTACAATTCACAAACTAAGTGGAAAATAATGACCAGCCCAAACTTTATAATCGAACATATCCACCCACACAGAATGCAGCTCTTTTCTGCTAAACTGATCTTAATAAAACTGATCTTAGTAACAGCTGTTTGATAATTGAATCGATGATGAATATACGGTAAAAGAAAAGGTAGATTTATATTCTGCAGCTGACCTGGGCTTGGTAAGTGTTCGATTTAATGTACAACATTTTGAATCTGGGTGGGAACTGGAACAGCTATTGATCAGGCCTGAGACAGTGCAGCAAATTAATATTAGAATTTCACTCCACAAAGCAACATGAATTTATTTGTTTTATAATTCTTCACACAAATGATCCACTAAGTACCCAAAATGGCTCACTGCACATAGTGCTTGCTTTGAGGTTTTTTGCTGAGCGGCCGCCGCACTGTCGGAGGGTCAGTGCCGAGGGAGCGCTGCGCTGTCGGAGGGTCAGTGCCGAGGGAGCGCTGCGCTGTCGGAGGGTCAGTGCCGAGGGAGCGCCGCGCTGTCGGGGGGTCAGTGCCGAGGGAGCGCCGCGCTGTCGGGGGGTCAGTGCCGAGGGAGCGCCGCGCTGTCGGGGGGTCAGTGCCGAGGGAGCGCCGCGCTGTCGGGGGGTCAGTGCCGAGGGAGCGCCGCGCTGTCGGGGGGTCAGTGCCGAGGGAGCGCCGCGCTGTCGGGGGGTCAGTGCCGAGGGAGCGCCGCGCTGTCGGGGGGTCAGTGCCGAGGGAGCGCCGCGCTGTCGGGGGGTCAGTTTTTTTGATGAGATACAAAACCTGAGGTCCTTTTAGTTCCTGTTTCTGTAACTAACAGTTAATAGTCAACCAAGTGACCAGCATGTCACGTGTTGTTGTATTGCAGTGCAGTTTCTGGGATCTTTGATCCTATTTCATTGGCAGTGCAGCACTTTCAGATATCCTGAGGACGGCCCCACTTTTGTCTTTGGTGACCTAGCACTACAAATCAGACAGTAACCTGTGAAAAGGATCTGGCCAATTCTTAACATGGGAAAAGGTGCTGTAAATGAGGGAGTTATTTGGATAGCTTTTCCAAAGACCCAGCACAGCCACAATGGGATGAATGGTCTCCTACTGTGCTGTGATATCAATGGGCATTCTTTTGGGACCTGTCAGTTGAGTTTGTGAATTGCATTTGATCTTTTGCCATTTCCTTATCTATTAGAATCCATGCTAAGCACACATGTTTAATACGTAGCAATTTAAAATTGGGTTGGTCAGGGAGTAAATCGGAGTGTGTCTGACTCTCAAAATCTTTCTTTTATTGCTTTGTTGAAGGTTAAGGTTTCAATGGAGCTGGTAGATCAAATCAGGGAAAAAAAATGTTTCCCCTCCAGCAATCTGCTGAGGCGTTACTATATTCCTGACTCTAACCTTGAAGGTGATCCACTGCTGCTAATTTACCGAACCTAATGTATCATTGTGTGTATTGGCTGGTGGTAAGAGAGCAATAATAATTAGCCATTTCAGTCACACTGCAAGGTCCCAGCAGCTCCTGGGTTCTGGGATGTGACACTATATCACGGACATGGATAAACACATGTTGAAATCACTTGAGCTTGTTACCTCAGTGATAACACTGTTTTCAAATTAAATTTAGTCCCCAATTTGCCGCAAGATACCCCGCCCTGGTGTCTTTATGGGGGACCACAGCCTTGTGCACTGAAACAGTTTTGAAACAGAAGAGGTTGTCTTTTCTGATTGAGAATCAGTGAGAGTATGATCAGTTTGCACATTCAGTCACACAGTGGTATCATGGTAATGCTAATCAAACCTGTGCTGTTCTCAGTGTGGACCAGCTCTGAGCGATCACTGATAGCATTGCCAAGGCTGATGGTGTGAGAGTTCTCAGTTAGCGCTGGCTGGCCATGGACTGTGACAGGGTCGTTCACCTCTTCATTTCAGAGAAATGCTGATGGTCTGCTCTCCCTTTGTTTTCAAATAATACAGTTTCAAAGGGAGTTATTGTCGAAGAGCAGGCAGGAATTTGAGTAAACTCATCCATCTATTTTCTCATTTCAAGTAGGGAAAAGGCCATTCAGTCCCTTGATCTTGTTCCATCCCGCTCAGTAGCTGCAGTGTGTACTGTCTACAAGATGCACTGCAGAACTTCACCAAGGATCCTCAGACAGCATCTTCCAAACCCACAACCACTTCCATCTCGAAGGACAAGGGCAGCAGTTACATGGGAACCCCAACCCCCTACAAGTTCCCATCAAGCCACTCATCATCCTGACATGGAAATATATCACTGTTCCCTCACTGCCGCTGGGTCAGAATCCTGGAATTCCCTCCCTGAGGGACATTGTGGGTCTATCTACAGCATATGGACTGCAGCGGTTTAAAAAGGCAGCTCATCCCCACCTTCTCAAGGGGGCACCTAGGGACAGGTAATAAATGCTGGGCCCGAAACGGGAAAAGGGAAAAATCCTTCAGTGAAATTATTGCTGATGTTGATTCAGCTCCATCTGCCTTTCAGTACCCACTGAAGTAATTGAGGTTTCCTCACTGGATATTTTTAAAGCTAAGATAGATAATTTTTTGAACAGTAAAGGAATTTAAGGGTTATAGTGAGAGAGTGGGTAAGTGGAATTGAGGCCATGAAAAGATCAGGCATGATCTTAGTGAATGGCAGAGCGGGCTGCAAGGGTCATATGACCTACTGTTCTTATTTCTTACGTACTGATGTTCTTAAGTGCATTGTTTTACAAAACAGATTTAAGACTTATTAATTGTTGGTTTTATGTGTGTGTGTTCTGCATTTTCAATCACCTTTTTACATGAAGGAATGTTTCACCACCATTTTATCACAGGCAGTTCACAGAAGGTTCACTGGATGACCCCCTGGTATGAGGGGGGACTGTCTTATGAGTAAAGGCTAAACAGGTTGGGGCTCTACTGACTGGAGATTGGAAAAAAGAGAAGTGATCTCATTGAAACGCAGAGGATTCTTAAGGGGCTCGACAGGGTAAATGCTGAGAGGATGCTCCCCCTTGTAGGAGAGTCTAGGACGAGAGGGCACAGTCTCAGAGTAAGTGGGCACCAATTTATAACTGAAATGAAGAGGAATTTCTTCTCAGAGGGTTGAGAGTCTTTGGAACTCCTTGCCACAGGGAGCAGTGGGGTCAGGGTCCTTATATAAGCATAAGTCTGAGATAGAGAGATTCTTGATCAGTCGGGGAATCAAGAGTTGCGGGGAAAATGCAGGGAAGTGGATGTGAGGAATGTCGGATCAGCCGTGATCCTAGTGAATATAGAGCCGGTTTGGTGGGCTGAATGGCTTCCTGCTGTTCCTATTTCTTATGGCTTTATAAATTTCCAAAGTTTGCTCCTGAGTGGCCTGGCTCTGGATTTAAGTCTTTCCAGCTGCCAGTGGAGAAGAATACTCCCAATGGTGTGAATAAATCTTTCAAAACTGTCAACTTTGCAAACAAATCCCAACAAAAAAAATTCGGCAGAAGTTTACTGCGCACACGTGTGTGCCAGGCAGGGGTTTACTCTGCGTGCGCCAGGCAGGGGTTTACTGCGTGTGCCAGGCAGGGTGCGCCAGGCAGAGGTTTGCTGCGTGTGCCAGGCAGAGGTTTGCTGCATGTGCCAGGCAGGGGGTTTGCTGCACGTGTGCCAGGCAGGGTGCGCCAGGCAGGGGTTTACTGTGCGTGTGCCAGGCAGGGGTTTACTGTGTGCGCGCGCGTGCGCCAGGCAGGGGTTTACTGTGCGTGTGCCAGGCAGGGGTTTACTGCGTGCGCGCGCGTGCGCCAGGCAGGGGTTTGCTGTCTGTGCCAGGCAGGGTGTGCCAGGCAGGGGCTTGCTGCGTGCACCAGGCAGGGTGCGCCAGGCAGGGGCTTGCTGCGTGCACCAGGCAGGGTGCGCCAGGCAGGGGCTTGCTGCGTGCACCAGGCAGGGTGCGCCAGGCAGGGGCTTGCTGCGTGCACCAGGCAGGGTGCGCCAGGCAGGGGCTTGCTGCGTGCACCAGGCAGGGTGCGCCAGGCAGGGGCTTGCTGCGTGCGCGCGCCTGCCAGGCAGGGGTTACTGCATGCCTGCCAGGCAGGGGACACCCTTGACAAAGGAAATGTCCCAAAGCCTTTCCCAATGGAAGGAGAACCCACAGGGTCGGGTATTTAGAGCAGGTGGTTTGGTTAGAGGCAGATTTACCAGGCTTTGAGCAGGAGAAAGATTATGGAGATGGCAGAAGCTGGAGGAATTGGTGCCTGGGATTAAATCGAGAAGGGGAAACGTATACAGTGTAAGCAGTGCAGAGTTCTGGGGAAGAAGTTTGCAGGGATTTATCGATCCGGAGTGGTTTTGGGCGGGGGGGGTGGTGGTGAAAACTGTATGTTAGTTTTGAAGGAACTGAGGCTTAGGGAGGTGGCAGTTGAAAGCTGCAGAACAGTGGGACAGAGATAATGGGAACTGCAGATGCTGGAGATTCCAAGATAATAAAATGTGAGGCTGGATGAACACAGCAGGCCAAGCAGCATCTCAGGAGCACAAAAGCTGACGTTTCGGGCCTAGACCCTTCATCAGAGAGCTGATGAAGGGTCTAGGCCCGAAACGTCAGCTTTTGTGCTCCTGAGATGCTGCTTGGCCTGCTGTGTTCATCCAGCCTCACATTTTAGAACAGTGGGACAGTCTGACTTGGAGGTGGAAAAGGCTGGCCATGAGGCAGTACTGGAAACTAGACATCATGCAGAAATGTAACCAATAGTCTTTGTGTTGGAGATATAAGTTCAGCAACTCACCCAGGGTTAGGACTAGACATGCACCAGGCTTCTTCTGAGGGAAGCTGTGTGTGTATTCCTGAGTCCTGTGGAGAATGTAAAGCTCTTGTCCTGTTACGTTAGGGCATTTAGACTTTTTTCTGAGCTCATCGGCTGGAGATCTGTATGGCTCCATGTGGTAACATACACTGGGAAATTAGTGACTGAGAAGACTAGCAGATTATCTCCTTCATTTATAAGGTGGCAGGATGGAAAAAGAGAGTGCAAGGAATAGCAATGAAGGTAATTGAATGAATTAGAGTAGTATTTGGGCAAAAGAGAGAAAAAGATTTATTTGATTAGAATCTTTAAAGTGGAATTGCAGGGACATAAATGTCACTTAAAGGGTCCTTTACCGTGTTAAGTAGCAATCCTATCTTTCTACTCTGTGATTACTGGCTGTTTAATGTTTAAATAATGATTCTGACACTGGGCCAGTTGCTGGTTACCTGCAGTGAATAACAGGACAGGACAAATCTCCCAGTAACTTGTGTCTGCTGTCAACTCCTGGGAAAATCCCTCAGCACAAACACGGAGATTTGCTTGAAAGAAGTTATTGTCGGTGAACGCCATTAAACTTCCTTCGTTTTTCCGGAGGGTTTTAATAATGTTTTCCAATTGTATTAGATTAGATCAGATTCCCTACAGTGTGGAAACAGGCCTTTCGGCCCAATAAGTTCACACTGTCCCTTGAAGCGTACCACCCAGACCCATCGCCCTATAACCCACACTCCCCTGAACACTACAGGCAATTTAGCATGGCCGATCCACCTAGCCTGCACATCTTTGGACTGTGGAGGGAAACCAGAGCACCCAGAGGAAACCCACGCAGCCACGAGGAGAATGTGCAAACTCCACACAGACAGTCACCCGAGGCTGGAATCGAACCCGGGTCCCTGGTGCTGTGAGGCTGCAGTGCTAACCACTGAGCCAGCGTGCCGCCCCCACTGAGCCACCGTGCTGCTCCTAGCCCCTTTATAAGTCTACATTCTATATTGGCCTCTAGCCCCATGTGAAAGTGTTTATTAAATGCTTCTTGTATATTGTCTTAAGTTGCTGCCAATCAGCAAATCCTAGAATAGTGCATTGCAGAGAAAGGCCATTCAGGGCATGGGCTGAATACCAGCTCCTAAAGTTCTGAGGAAGGGCCACCAGACCTGAAACGGTTAAGTCTGTTTTTTCCTTCACGGGTGCTGCTGGACCTGCTGAGCTTTTCCAGCAACTTCTGTTTTTGTTCCCGATTGACAGCATCCACAGCTCTTTCTGATTTTTTTTACTAGCTCTTAAATGTTTGCCTTACTCCTCTACTGTCTGCCCAAAACCATTACAAATTTTTATCCTTTAAATGTTTACCCAGCTCCCTTTTGGAAACTCCTATTGAGTTTGTAGTTGACATTAGACAGTGCATTTCAGACCCTGAACACCTCTGCAGAAAGCATTTCCTAAGGTCACTATTAATGAGCCTTCAACCACTGAGGAGTAAGTATAAAAACAGCTGGTTTCCTCACTACATTTCTGACCACAGGAACTTAGAGTTTTACAGCAGAGGGGTACTTCTGTAATGTAGTCATTGGTAATGACGGGAGCACAGCAGCTAATTTACACACAGTAAGCCCCTGCTAACAATAGTATCTAAACAGAAATAAAAACCAAAAGAACTGCAGATGCTATAAATCAGAAACAAAAATAGTAATTGCTGGAAAAGCTCAGCAGGACTGGTAGCAGCATCTGTGGAGAGAAATCAGATATTATTTCATGTTGAGTGAGATTGCCTGAGGTTCTGAGGAAGGGTCACTCAACCTGAAATGTTACATATCAACATGATGCTTTTGATGTTGGTTGAGGGACAAATAATGGTCGGGGCGCTGATGGAGAACTCCAGGGTGCTCCTTTGAAGTAGTCAGTGCCCTGTGATCATTTACGTTCTCAGAGCTTCACTCCCCTGAGAGAAGACACCTTTTAACAGTGACGTCCCTCGGCGCGGACCCTCCGACAGCGCGGCAGCCCCTCGGCGTGGACCCTCCGACAGTGCAGTGCCTCAGCCTTGTATTTGGAACATTCTGGAATGGATTTATATCCACCTCATTGCACAGATCAGAGAGTCCTACCATCTGACATTGATAAAATTTATGAATTTGAGGAAAATGTACGGTTTCCTTGTTGATGTACACTGGTGAATAGTTCATCTGTTATACTCTTGGGCATTCCCAGTAAAACTGTCAGTTTTTATAAAACTGTTTGGATTGAAAGAATTATTTGTCTTCTCAGTGAACCGTTTGCAAACCTTCAACTCTACACGGCATTCCCAACCGGACCTTCCTGAATAGGCTTGTGAAATCAATTTAATATTTGATGTGTGAACTGAATATTCATCTGTTCCCCTTGGATTCTAGGAATTACATTGCTGGTAACTTCCGTCAAAACTGTGGTGCTGCTGCTGTAAACCTGTGATTTCAACCCTGATCCTTCATCTACTTATTCCAGCCTTCCCTGAGAGTTAGGGGGGAGTAAAATTACTCAGCGATAAAACAGGTGGACACACTTCAGGAAAAAGTTACTTCCAATCCAGCTTCGCAGCAAATATGAACCCAGATTAAACCTGGATGGTATTCATCCCCTGTTCACACAGCCTGCAGGAACCTTGTTCCTTTTAGACAGAGTGTACTATCTTTTCAGAAAGATTATTCTCGCCTCTTGTGTCTGCCGGCAGTGGTCCATTAGTTTGTTCACGATGTTTTGCTCCCCTTTGAGGGCTGCAGTATAGCTGATAAAAGCCCTGACATTGCAGATCCCTTTGGTGTTATCAGAGACCATTCCCAGTCAGGGGTCACACAGTCAGTCTGGAATAAATATGCATTGCGAGGGTGACCAGAGCACTGACTGAGAATATTTCTGTCAGTGATGATGGCTTGGATAATGCTGCAGCAACTCAGTGTGGGCCGGTGTCGACCTCCTGATCCAGACTTGCCATAGCCCTTACAGCAGTTGGCTAAATGCTGCACACTGGTGACAGGTGGATAACAACAATCTGCATTTATGTAGTGCCTTAATTTGCTACAGCACCCCAAAGTTCTTTACAGGAGGTTTAACAAATGGAAACATGTCAGGGCGTAGATTGGGATAGCAGGACAGCTAACCAAGTCTGCTTAGAGAGGTGGGTTTTAAGGAACATCTCAGGAAGGGAGGGAGACCGTTCTCTAACTTTGGATCCAGACAACTCAAGGTCCAGTCGTTGGTAGTGGAATGAGCGAGAGGACAGATAGGAGATCTCGGTAGCTCGTGGAGACTGGGACAGATAAGAGATGAATAGTGGGGAGAGTTTTTAAGTGTTTCCAGCCAGGGTTCTAATGTCAGCCTGTGAATACAAATACACAGTTCCTTAGAAATAGAAGGTCCTGTCCCCATTCCCTTTAAATATCTTCAAAAAGAAACACTCAGTTGTTTGAAAAAAAACTGATGTGGGTATTGAATAAATTGACCAGTATTTAAATCTTTTGAAACTAAGCGAGTGATTTGCCCAATGTTATGATAAATCTGGGAAATTCTCTCTTCTTGAGATGGTAGTGACTATTTCTTTGTGTGTAGTGTAAGGCTGAGGGAGCTCTGAACCTGAACACAGCACCCGATCGGAAAGCAATTGGGCTCCAGGTGGAAGATGAGGTGCAGTTCCAGCAGCTTGTGCTGAACTTCACTGGAACGCAGCAGCAAGCCTGAGACAGAGATGCTGGCCAGGGAACGGGGTGTTGTGTTCAAGGGGCAGGCAAGTGGAAGCTCAGGGTCTTTTTTTTTAATGAGCAAAGTTGTTTGGCAAAATGTCTTGTGTTTGGACTGCCCTGTCTGGTTTCACTTGAGAGTTGATCTGTGACTCCTCTTGCATTATGCACTGTGGAGTTAGTGTCTGTATGTAGGAATCTGCCTTATCTCTGCTGTCCCCCACCAATCCAGTCATGTCTTAGTTTCACTGTTTCAAATTGCTGTGTGGCCCCTGTCTCTATGGCCTCATCTCTATAACTCCTGCAGTGCTCTGGGATCCCTGCACTACTCCATCCCTGTTCCTGACCTCTGTATTTCGGATTTTCCGTGTTTCCCCCATCAGTGGCCATACCTTCAGCAGACTTGGCTGAATGCTGTGGAATCATTGCTAAACCATCTCCATCCCTTGTCTCTCCTCCTTCCATTGAGCTGTTCTTTAATCCTATCTCCAAAACCAAACTTCTGATCATCTGCCCAAAGAGCTTTGACCTTGAGGTAAAGGAGCAAATTTAGGCTATTCGGCCCATTGAATCTGCTATGCTGTTCAATCGTGGCTGATGGGTTTGACAAACTCGTTCTCCTGTCTTCTCACTGTAACCCTTGATCCCTTTACTAATCGAGAATGTATCCATCTCAGTCTTAAATACACTCAAAAACTTGACCTCCACAGTGTTCTATATCAAAGAGTTCCTCCAGTTGGCATCACATTCTGTTTGAAAGCTCTCCTGTGCAATACCTGGGATATTTTATTGTGAAGTTGCTTTATAAATGCAAGTAATTGTTGTATATTACCTATGCACAGGGAGCTGGTAATGTCCCTGTGCTACTAATCCAGAGAATTTGATCTCAGGACATGGGTTCAAATCCCACTGAGGTACGATTGAAACAGTTTTAGTGACTGTTGTAAAAACCCATCTGGTTCGTTTATGTTTTATGGGAAAGAAACAGCCATCCTTACCTGGTGTGACCTACATGTGACTCCAGACCCACAGCAATGTGGTTGACTCTTACTTGCCCTCTGAAACGGCTGAGCAAACATGCTCAGTTCAAGAGGCAATTAAGAATGGACCACAATGTCAACTTTGCCAGCGATGGCCACATCCTGTGAAAAAATAAAAAAAATCAAACGTGGTTTCAAAGGTGAGAAATCCCAAAATGGGTGAATAAAGTTGTTGTCTGTCATCCTGTAGGAATTGTAGCCCAGGGCAAGTAGAGATTCAAATTCACTAGAGTTCACAGAAATATGAGGAAACTAGAGGCCAAACATGTCTGTGCTGGTTGTCCAAATGAGCATAATGACTTAGTACAGTTCTCCTGCCTTTTCCCCATAACCCTGGTCTAAACAGCATACGTGTCAAGAAGCGGTTCCTATTGGTCGATGAATCCAGGCGCATGGGGCACAGATTAATGGTTATTGGTGATATGAGGAAACTCTTTCCCACACACTGAGTGGTAATGATCAGGATTGGCACTGCCTGAGACTGTGGTGGAGGTACACTAATTGGATCATTAGCAGAGCAGAAAGAAAGTGAGGATGACAGGGAAAGGATAGGGTGGAACATGATATGCAAGCCTTGGAGAGCTGGTGCAGATGCAGTTGGCCGAATGGCCTTCACTGTGCTGTAACCGTTCTGTGATTGTAATTGTGCAAAGCTCTGGTTAGTCCATACGTGCCATAATGTGAACATTTCTGTGTCCCACAGCTTAGGCCAGGTCTAATTAATTGTCCAAATGTGTTCGTTTCAGTTGTCTTTTGACAAAATTTCTTCAATGTCACATGCCTTTGAAGAGCTGTGAAGTACAGTGACCATTCCACCTGCAGTAATCTTCATGGTTCTGATTGCAATATCTTGGTGTTATGCAAGAATGTGTTGAGTCTAATTCGTTTTAATTTAAAACCTATTTTTAACCTCACCTTGAAAAGTAAATAAAGCTTCACATATTTCAAATGGATTTTGGCACATCTCAGGCTTCGATTGAACATGTTAAATGTTTCTGAATCAGTTCTGAATGACTCTACTACAATCTTTCTGACATCATTTTTGTCTCAGTCATTTGCAGGAGTTTGTGGATGGAAGGTTGTGTGTGAGGTCAGGTGCTGTACCCAGACAAGGCAGTACTTTGAGACAGTAGGAACTGCAGATGCCAGAGAATCTGAGATAACAAGGTGTAGAGCTGGATGAACACAGCAGGGCAAGCAGGAAAGCTGGCGTTTTGGGTCTGGGCCGTTCTTCAGAGCCCTGCTGTGTTCAGCTAATCAGAGAGAAGCATTGAACTGGAGTAAGGGTTAGATCTTGGCAACACCTGACACTGCCGCTCCCCCCCCCAGCGCCGATGGGATGTGATGAGGGTTTGTAAATGCAAATTTTCCTTTTTTTCACTGACATCATCTGCCTCGGTGTACAAGTTGCCTTTTGAATGAGCACACTCTCTCTCAAATGTTTTCTCTCTCTTAGTCTCTGTCTCTCTATAATCTCCATCTGTTTGTTTCTACGGTGCTCCCCCTTGACACTAGCTTTGTCTTGCTCCCCCTCTTGACATCTAGCTTTCTCCCACTTTTGCCACCTCTCTCCATCCATCAACCTCTCCCTCCTCCCTCACACCCCCTCTCTCCCTCTGGCCTCCTTTTTATTCCCTCTGCCTATCGCTCTCTCCTGCTCCACTCAGAATGCTGTGCTCCATCTCTCTCTCTCTCTCTCTCTCTCTCTCTCTCTCTCTCTCTCTCTCTCTCTCTCTCTCTCTCTCTCTCTCTCTCTCTCTCTCTCTCTCTCTCTCTCTCTCTCTCCCCCCCTCTCTTCCCCCCCCCCCCCCCCCCCACCTCACCTCCCTCCACTGTGCATGCCCTATCCTGATTGCAGTTCACCAATTCCTGCTCTATTTTCTGACCTACCTTGACTGTTGAATCACTGGTGCCTTGGTTGTAACACCTCGTACCATCTCAACTCCACTAATGCCTTCACCGCAGAATCCTCGCTGGATCTCACCAATGCAGCTGCCGGGTACCTCACCGGCTCAAACTCTACTCTCTGCTGCCTGTCTCCACTTCATTCTAACCTCACCGATGCTGCCTGGTCGCACACTGGTTCTGAACTCCCCTTTGTCACCGCTTCCATAAATCTCTGCTGGCTGCAATCACCACTGGGGACCCAAACCTACCCCCACTGCACACTGGGAAAGCTGCACTGGGCTCGCTCGGCACTGCACACTGGGAAAGCCGCACTGGGCTCGCTCGGCACTGCACACTGGGAAAGCCGCACTGGGCTCGCTCGGCACTGCACACTGGGAAAGCCGCACTGGGCTCGCTCGGCACTGCTGCTGGGAAAGCCGCACTGGGCTCGCTCGGCACTGCACACTGGGAAAGCCGCACTGGGCTCGCTCGGCACTGCACACTGGGAAAGCCGCACTGGGCTCGCTCGGCACTGCACGCTGGGAAAGCCGCACTGGGCTCGCTCGGCACTGCACGCTGGGAAAGCCGCACTGGGCTCGCTCGGCACTGCACGCTGGGAAAGCCGCACTGGGCTCGCTCGGCACTGCACGCTGGGAAAGCCGCACTGGGCTCGCTCGGCACTGCACACTGGGAAAGCCGCACTGGGCTCGCTTGGCACTGCTGCTGGGAAAGTCGCACTGGGCTCGCTCGGCACTGCTGCTGGGAAAGTCGCACTGGGCTCGCTCGGCACTGCAGACTGGGAAAGTCGCACTGGGCTCGCTCGGCACTGCACACTGGGAAAGTCGCACTGGGCTCAGCACTGCAGACTGGGAAAATCGCATTGGGCTCAGCACTGCACACTGGGAAAGTCGCACTGGGCTCAGCACTGCACACTGGGAAAGTCACACTGGGCTCAGCACTGCACACTGGGAAAGTCGCACTGGGCTCAGCACTGCACACTGGGAAAGTCGCACTGGGCTCAGCACTGCACACTGGGAAAGTCGCACTGGGCTCGCTCGGCACTGCACACTGGGAAAGTCGCACTGGGCTCAGCACTGCACACTGGGAAAGTCGCACTGGGCTCAGCACTGCACACTGGGAAAATCGCACTGGGCTCAGCACTGCACACTGGGAAAGTCGCACTGGGCTCAGCACTGCAGACTGGGAAAATCGCACTGGGCTCAGCACTGCACACTGGGAAAGTCGCACTGGGCTCAGCACTGCACACTGGGAAAGTCGCACTGGACTCAGCACTGCCGATTCCGTTGCCCTGACGAACCTCCTTAATAAGCGGTAAGCAAAATGATAAAAACATGAGAAAGGAGAGAGGAAAAGGAAAGAAATAAAATGACAAGTGTAGAGAACGGAGGAGCCCTGGGCTTTGAAGCTCTACTTTACTGCACCTTACCAACAGACGGTACTCACTCGAGTGTGATCACAAACAGGTTGTATAAACAGTCACCAGATCTGTCACCGAACCTCCATACGCACATGTGCACACACACGCACGCACACACTCTCTCACTCACACTCTCACCGACCTCCCCCTCAACCACACAGATACACGCACACACACCCGACACCGTGCACAGATTCCGTTATCGCTGGCCGGTGAGTGAGAGCTGGCAATATGCTTTCTGCATTAATGTAGCGGAAGAGTTAATCAACTATGTGAGCTGGATTATAGATATTTCAATATGAATATACTCGTTTTTAGGGGAAAAAATGTTGGACCAGACTCAAGATAATTACATTCTTTTAATAAAACATTTTGGAGCAGCTCTGATGAGCGGTACTTGAGTTTGAGTAATGTGCTCACGTTGCTGCCCTCCATCAGTCCCACACTCTGCGACTGTTGTAACAACTCACTGGAGGTTTACCACGCACAAAATCCATGAGGATAGAGAGTAGTGTTTTGTCAGTCTTGTTGTTGTTTTGTAGACAAACTGCAATTGTTAGTATTCTCAGAAGTTAACTTAATATTTTACCTTGCTAATAATGTTAGTCTGCACATTTGTCTTGTTAAGCAATGGGAAATGAACCTGTCTAGTATTTTGAATATAAAGGCACAGGAACTATTCACTCAGGAGGGTTGGCATCTGTGCACAGAGGAACAGGACACTAACCTTCAAATCCAAACCTGACCATTCAGGGCTGAGGTCAGGAAAGACTTGCTCACACAAAGGAGTCAGAAATTTTAATTTCCAAATCGAAAGTCGCTGATGCTGGAGCTGTGATTATAACTTTCAGTTGAGATGTGTAGTTTTGTTAGAAGAGGGCATTAAGGGTTGCAGAACCACAACAGGTAGATGGAGTTAACATGAATAGAGCTGTCCCCTTGTAGAGTTTTCCATCGTAATAGTGGGACATCACAGATATTCATTTACCGAAAGCTGCAGTCGGTAAGTGAGAAGTGTGGTGTAAGCAGGCACTTTAGAAAAGATGATGCTTAATGGAAGCATTTTTCACTGTTTATGGGTGTAGCTGAGTGGAGTTGAGTGCATTTCTAATTCAAGCCCAGTGTGGAGTACACTGTGAGAGCCTTCGGCTGGATGTGAAGTTGCTGCTGGTGTTCACTGAGCTGTGGAGCTGGTTGTAAGTCTGACAGTCTGTGGGAGCTCTGAGCACAATCCACAAATTAATGAGCAACTTCAACATTGTCCAAATGATTAACTATTTCTAGGGCAGAGAGAGAGAGAGAGAGGGAGAGAGAGAGAGAGAGGCTCTTGATAACCAGGCTGATAAAGGTTTTCAGCTGTTACGTAAGAATGTAGAGTTGAGGTTAAAAACTAATCAGTCATGATCCTATTGAAGGATCGGGCAGGCTCAAAGGGCTGAGTGGCCTACTTTTGTTCCTTATTCATATGTTGGCCAAAACAGGACACCTTTGAAACCTCACTGCGAAGCCTCTTTCAGGGATGCCTAACCTGAAGAAGTTACCCTCTGGACCAACCTCGGGGAATCTCTCTCCCACTGCAACTCTCTTGTCCGTCTTCGGTCCACCTCCCCCTCTCTCCCTATTTATTCCAGAACCCTCTCCCCATCCTCCTCTCTGATGAAGGGTCTAGGCCAGAAACGTCAGCTTTTGTGCCCCTAAGATGCTGCTTGGCCTGCTGTGTTCATCCAGCTCCACACTTTGTTATCATGAATATAGGATAGTGATAGTGTTGGATAGTACCTTCCTTTTAATTAAGAGCCCACATTCTGCCCCAGTCCACAGCCATGTTTATGAACCAATCCAATATCTTACAGAAAGTTAAAGCCTCTTGTCCCTGCCCCACATTCTCAGGCTGTTACTGCGACATTTCCAGGCCCCAGCTGTGTAGCTTGGTTTCCCCTCTGGGCATTAAGGGTGAGACTAAGGGATAAGGTTCCATTCACCTGGATGCTGTTTTCTTGATCTGAGCAGCGAGGGATGTGGGGAGAGGCTGCAGAGTCACGAGAAGCTGCTGGAGCTTTACAGCCATGCGGTTCAGTGACCAGGGCCAATGAGGAGAGATGTCAGGGCAAGAGCCAAGACAGCCTGGGTCATCAAAACTGGTGGGTTATATCTTCCCCTCGGTTCCTTGGTGTTTTTGTTTTTGAGGTGGTGTTTAGTAAGTGTTATGAGGAGTGCAAACCCCGCATGTTCTGGATTGAATCAAAACCTTTGAGTTGGAGATTCCTGACAAACTGGTGGAAGGGGGGGTTGACTCTAATACGCCCGCTCAGCGAGCTGCAACATGAGAGAACATTCTCCTGGATTTGCCTAGTCAGGAGACTCAATGTTCATCTTCCAGGCCTGACCATTTTGCTTAGAGTTTGGGAATCATTAGCACTGCACTGAGCACAGTTAAGAATAATGACTTTGGTTATAATCAAGGGTTTTGTTACAAGAAAGTACAAGCATTTCCTCTGTTCACAACTTCCAAACATCTCAAAGTGCATGGTCAAAGTACTTCTGAGTGTGTAATCCCAGGGCAAAGTAAGCTGCTTATGGAAGAGTGGGGTAGCTCAGCAGGTCTGTTTGCAACTAACCTGGACTTGCCATGGAAAAGATCTCTCCGGATGACAAGCTCTTGGGCTATTAATTGAAGAAAGCTGCTGTCCAACACTTTCACCATCCAATAGTCATGTCATCTTTTATCCCCTTTTAACAAAGGCTTCCTGCTATAGGCAATGTGTAAACAACGAACAAGAGGAGGCCTTTGAGCCTGACCTACCATTCAATACAATCATGGGCTGAGCTGATTTTAACACCAACTATACATTCCTGCATATCATCCTGACCCCGTCCACCACCAGCGAAAATCTCTTATCCTCCTGGTCACCAAGAGACTCTCTCTCCCTCTGCTTTAGAAATAGTTAATCATTTGGAGAATGTTGGTGAAGTTGCTCATTAATTTGGTGATTGTGCTCAGAGCTCCCACAGACCGTCAGACCTACGACCAATCCACAGCTCAGTGAACACTAGCAGCAACCTCACATCCAGGATCATTCTTGTAAACTTCCTCTGTACTCTCTCCAGTGCCAGTACGCTCTGCCCTTAGGTAAGGGGCCAAAACTGCTCACAATATTCCAAATGCAATCTGATCTATGTCTTCTGAGGCCTCAGCAATACATCTCTGCTGCTGTATTCTAGCCTCCTTGAAATAAACGCTCACATTGCATTTGCCTTCCTGACTGCCAACTGAGCCTGCATGTTAACTTAAACCTAGTCCTGAACTAGGACTAATAAGTCCCTTAGTGCTTCAGATTTCCAAAGCCTTTTCCCAATTTAGACAATAGTCTACACCTCTGTTCTTCTGACCAGAGTGCATAACCTCACAATTTGCCTTTCCAGCCAGCCAACCCTCTATCCATGCCAGTACCTTGCCCCTAACACCAGGGGCTCTTATCTTATTTAGCAGCTTCCTGTGAGGCATCTTGTCAAAAGCCTTCTGGAAATTCAAATAGATCACATCCACTGGCTGTCCTTTTTCCAATATGCTTGTTACCTCCCCAGAGAATTATAACGTGTTTGTATTGTATGAGCTCTCCTTGATGAAGCTATGCTGTCTTAGCCCTATTTCTCACACACTTCCAAGTAATCCACAATTTCATATTTTGTGATGGACTCGACTTTAACCAATGACTGATGTCAGGCTCAGTGACCTATAGTTTCCTGTCTTTTATCTACCTCCCATTATAAACAGGGGTTTTACGTTGTCTGTTTTCCAAACCTCCAGGACCTTCTGTGACTCCAATAATTCCTGAAAGATCACTGCCAATGCTTCTACAACATCCTCGGTTACCTGGTTCGGAACATGGGGTGTAGTCCTTCTGTCCAGGCCACTTACTCACCTTCAGACCTTCCTGCTTCCCCAGCACCACCTTCTTAGTGATGGCTACAAGACTCATCTCTGCCCCGACACACACTCACTTATACCCCTGACGCACTCTCAGATTTGGTAGTTCTGAAAGGGTAAAGTCACCCACAACCCCACCAATTAAATACCCCTTGCAAAATGTGGGAGGGCATTGAATTTCATCGTGGATGGGAAGAAGAGTTTGGTTATGTGATCTGTCCTGGTGAAACGGCTACTTTATGTGGATACTGAACAATTGGGAAACCAGAAACAAAGGATAGTAAGCAGCAACTTATGGTGGGGGGGTCAATCAGGAAAGTCTTGATAGACATAAATGTTCTGGGGGAAGGTGTAGATGGTCTGATCAGCAAATTTGCAGATGACACTAAGATCGGTGGAGTAGCAGATAGTGAAGGGGACTGTCAGAGAATGCAGCAGAATATAGATAGATTGGAGAGTTGGGTGGAGAAATATCAGATGGAGTTCAATCCAGGCAAATGTGAGGTGATGCATTTTGGAAGATCCAATTCAAGAGTGAACTATGTTGTAAATGGAAAAGCCCTGGGGAAAATTGATGCACAGAAAGATCTGGGTGCTCAGGTCCATTGTACCCTGAAGGTGGCAACGCAGGTCAATAGATTGGTCAAGAAGGCATACGGCATGCTTTCATTCATCAGACAGGGTACTGAATATAAGAGCTGGCAGGTCATGTTACAGTTGTGTAAGACTTTCATTCAACCACATTTAGAGTACTGTGTACAGTTCTAGTCGCCACCTTACCAAAATGATGTGGATGCTTTGGAGAGGGTGCAGAGGAGGCTCACTAGGATGTTGCCTGGTATGGAGGGTGCTAGCTATGAAGAGAGGTTGAGTAGATTAGGATTATTTACATTAGAAAGACGGAGGTTGGGGGGGACCTGATTGAGGTCTACAAAGTCATGAGAGGTATAGTCAGGATGGATAGAGGGAACTTCTTCCCAGAGTGGGGGACTCAGTTACTAGGGGTCATGAGTTCAAAGTGAGAGGAGGAAAAATTTAAGAGAGATATGCATGGAAAGTTTGTTACGCAGAGGGTGGTGGGTGCCTGGAATGTGTTGCCAGTGGAGGTGGTAGAGATGGGCATCATTTAACATGTATCTAGACAGATACATGAGTGGACAGGGAGCAGAGGGATACAGATCCTTGGAAAATAGGCGACAGGTTTAGATAGAGGATCTGGATCGGCGCAGGCTTGGAGGGCCGAAGGGCCTGCTCCTGTGCTGTAATTTTCTTCGGTTTTTGTTTGTTTTGTTCTATTTTTAAATCAACCTATTTGGATTAGATATGAGACAACTCCAAGTGACATGGGACCTTTGGGGTCAGCTTCTGGTTTTGCTCGGGTCACTTGGTCAGTTCCTCTCAGAAGCCGCTATTTAGGAGTATCACCATCTACTGACCATGGCTGGTACTGCAAACCCAATGTTCCTGTTCAAAATCAAACAAAAACAACCCTTTAAAGTGAAGAACAAATTAAACTTAATTTGTGGCGAAGGTACACCGGTATCTAATGCTATGTATTATTTACAGCTTATAATTAAAATATGCCATTAATATCTGCAATATACTACACAATCTCAAACATATACGCTGTATTGTTGTATGTTCTATGTACCTTGATTAGAAAGTCCTGGGAAATGTTGCTGAGCACAAGTCTTGGAGTGCAGGCTCATAGTTCCTTGTGAGTGGAATCATAGTTAGACAGAATAGTGAAGAAGGTGTTTGGTATGCTTGCCTTTATTGGTCAGTGCGTTAAGAATAGGAGTTAGGAGATCATGTTGCAGCTGTACAGGACATTGGTTAGGGCACTGTTGGAATACTGTGTGTAATTCTGGTCTCCCTGCTACAGGAACAATGTTGTGAAACTTGAATGTGTTCAGAAAAGATTTACGAGGATGTTACCAGGGTTGGAGGGTTTGTGCACCAGGGAGAGGCTGAATAGACTGGGGCTATTTTCCCTGGAGCTTCAGAACCTGAGGGGTGATCTTATAGGGGTTTATAAAATCATGAGGGCCATGGATAGGGTGAATAGACAAGGTCTTTTCCCCCAGGGTAGGGGAGTCCAAAACTAGAGGGGCATAGGTTTAAGGTGAGATGGGAAAGATTTAAAAGGGATCTAAGGGGCAGTTTTTTTTCATCAGAGAGTGATGCGTGTATGGAGTGAGCTGCCAGAGGAAAGGGTGGAGGCTGGTACAGTTATAGCATTTAAAACGGACCTGGATGGGCACGTGAATAGGAACGGTTTAGAGGGATACGGATCAAATGCTGGCAAATGGGACTAGATTTACGTAGGATATCTGGTTGGCATGGACAAGTTAGATCAAAGGGTCTGCTTCCATGCTGTACATCTCTGTGACTGACTTTGATCTAAAGCAAGTGGTGAATAAATTGTTTCTGGCATGGTGCTGGGTAAGGATGGGGGGGTTGGTGCAAAATGGGATGTATACATAAAACCTGAGGCAGGCCATTTAGGGAGTTATATCAGGAAACATTTCTCCGCAGGAGGCATTTGGAGTCTGGAACACTCTGAAACAAAAACAGTAATTATTGGAGAAACTCAGTCGGTCCAGCAGCATGTGTGGAGAGAAGGCGGAGTTAATGTTTCAAGTCTGGTATGACCCTTCTTCAGAACAGAGAAGGGTCACTGGGCCTGAAATGTTAACTCTACTTTCTTTTCACGGATGTTGCCAGACCTCCTGAGTTTCTCCAGTCATTTCTGTTTTAGTTTCTGATTTCCAGCATCTGCAGTTTTTGTTTAGTTTGGAGCACTCACTCTTTCCCCTGAAAGGCAGTTGTGGCTGGAGTCAGTTATAAAGTTCAGACCGGAGTAGGTAACTTTCTGTGAGGAAGGTGTTACTAAGGGTTACAGAATCAGGGCTGGTAGCTGGGAGCTAACATACAGGTCAATCATCACTGTAACTATTAGAGTCGACTCAAAGGGTTGAATGTCTGGTCCAGTTCTTATCGTAAACATCAGGCCTTAAAACATGAACTAAAATGGATACAGTCAGTCAGTCAGTCAGTCAGTCAGTCTGGCCCCTCCAAGTGGAAAGAGATTTGTGGGTTTTGGATAAGGTTGCATTTTAGTGAGCACTGGAGCCAGTTAAAACGTGCTGGTAATATTTGTTTAGATAGACAGGGCTAGCTTTAGTTGAGGGATCGTAGAAACATGGAATACTGGAGCAGGAGTAGGCTATTCAGCCCTTTGAACCTGTTCTACCACTCAATTGAATCGTGGCTGGTTATCTGTCTCCACATTCTCCCCATGCTCTTTGATTTCTTTAAACCTAAGAACTGTATCTGACTTCTTCTTGAAAAGTGTTTGCCACAGAAAGCAGTTGAGTCCTGTGGCAACGTGTTCCGAAGAATCCCCACTCTCTGGGTGAAGAAAGTCCTAAATGGCCTCCCTGTTCCCTTAGACAGTGACCTCTGTTCTAGACATCCTGCCTGCCTTTACTATCTCATCCTGTTAGAATTTTATAGGTTTCTATCAGACCCCCCCTCATTCTTCCAAACTGCAGTGAATATAGTTCTAACCAATCCAGTCTGAATTCATATGTCAGTCCTGCCAACCCAGGAATCAGCCTGGTAAACCCCCACTGCACTCCCTCTATCGCTAGAACATCCTTCCTCAGATAAGGAGACCAAAACTGCACCCACTGCTCCAGGTGTGGTCTCACCTAAGGCCATGTACAATTGCATCAGGATATCCCTGCCCCTGTACCTGAATCATTTCACTATGAAGGCCAACACACCATTTACCGCCTTCACCAGCTGCATGTACAACACTTATCTTTAGTGACTGGTGATCAGGACACCAGGTCTCACTGCATTTCCTCCTTTCTCACTACATCACGAGATAATCTGTTTTCCTGTTTTTGCTCTCAACAAGGATAACCCAACATTTTTCCACATGAGCTGCACTCTGCCATGTATTTGCCCATTATCTCACCCTGTCCAAATGCACTGAAGCACCTCTGCACCCTCCTCCAAGCTCGCCCTCCCTCCCAGGTTTGGGGTTCAGTGTGATTGTGTCAGGAACCTGTGCTGCACGTGTGGGGTGCTGGTAGGAGACTCATCCTGCTGATGGGTGCCAGCTGGCACTTCTCCCAGACCAGTCACCAAGGATGGGGGTGGGGAGGGGCAGTCCCGCCCACAGAGAGCCACTGACCCACTGGAGCCTAGCAGCTGCCTGAAACGGAGATAAATTCACCAAAGATCCTCAGACAGCACCTTCCAAACCCAGGATCACTTTCATCCAGAAAGTCAAGGCCAGCAGGTACATGGGAACACCAGGCCCTGTGGTTCCCGATGGTGTGCAGTTTTAATTGTGATATCTTCAAGGATATTGGAATGTTGCAATATTTGGGAGGAAAGTCTCAAATTCTGAATCACTGGACCCTGAATCCAAGCACCCAGTCCACACCATCTAAAGGCCTAAAGTAACAGAAACCAAAAGTGCAGGAGAAGCTTTGTTCTAGATAAATGTCTAAGCTGTTGTGTCTGAAAATAAGATAGGTTGTAGCTGTGACCATGATTGAGTGTGTAGGTACAGCTTACTGATGTGAAAAGCTGAACTTTCCCCCTGATCTTATCAACAACTGGCAGCAATTTATAACCTGCCAAGAATTGGGCCAAAAAAAGGCAGATTGTTGGCTGGTGCCAAAGGGAACACCCAGCTCCAATTGGATTGAGAGAAAGGGAAGTGCTGAAGTGAGCTGATCAGTTTTGTAAAGTGATTGATTTAAATGGCTTGAAAAACAGTGGGAACATTCCCTCTGACTGCTATCACAGGGTGTCCTGGGTGGTTTGATCTGCCTGAGAGAGCAGTGTGTGTGAGGAGTGACAGTCTGGGAAATCAGAACAGAGAAATGTAGACAGCAGACAAGGTGTGAGAAAAGTATTGTTTGCAAGTCAAGTACAAGAAACAAGGGAGTGGTGATTTAGTTCCCATTTTCACTCTTCCATCATTGTTGGTTGGACACACTGAAGCACTGTTTGCTCTGGGGAAGCCTTGAGATGTTGAACTTATTCGAACTGATACTTTCCAATACAGCGTGATTAATACCATGTCCTGGACACATAGTATTGTGGAAGAGAAAGGATAATTAAATTACTGAGACTTAACCCTATTTTAAAAGTATTTGGTGTTCTAGTTTTACATTCTGTTATATGTTTCTGTTTTGTATCTTTGGTAGAATATCGAAAGTTATGCTATTTTAGGCTGTTCAGCCCGTCTTTACTAGGCAAGCGTTCTGAAGAAATGCTCCAAATTGTCCTACCCCTCTGATCTTACCTCATCGCTCAACAAGTACTTTTTTTTTCCAAGTATTTTTCCTAACTCCCTTTTTTGGACGTGCCTAGTGAGCGTTTTCACCAGCCACTAAGGCTTTGTGTGTTAAATCGGAATATTCTTGGATAAACCTGATCAGATGACCATCTGTGGCTGGCAAGCAAACTGCAGTGTAGCACCTTCACGAGTGGTACCAGATAACTCGTTTACAGTAGCTTACCCCGGGAAGCTAAGACAGAGTTGATATCAGAGAAAGGTGAGTAGTTGAAAGTTGAGCATGTGTACAGACATGAGCCAGTGGGTTGGATTTCAGCGGATGATTGCTGTCATTGCTCCCAGGCTATAAGAGCTTAACTGATTTAGACAAGTCTGTTTCATGCCAGGCTTCCCCAAAGACAAAAACAATGTGTGGGATACCCGTAATCCTCTCCTACTGCCTGAAGGTAAAGGCTGATGTTGCTCTCTTGCCATCAGTGAGGCTGCAGCCACTGTTGGATGAAACAAGCCCAATATTCCCCAAATCTCCTGCAAGCGTGAGCTCAGCTCCATGGGGAATGTGGTCACTCAGTCGGAACACTTTGGGATCATTCCCACTTCAGGTGACAGCCTTCCTGTTCATAAGATGTTACTCTGTACCGTGTGATGGTCGATATTTGTGTGAGGCATCCCCTGGAGTGGCTAAATACTCCCACTCTGGCACCTCAAACTCTCTTATATATCGCGTAGAGTAATGCAGTGTGTTGAGGTGGTGCATGGTTCATTTCCCTCTGTTTCCTTGGGCTCCGCTTGCCTGAAATTTTCAAATCCCTTCCAATACCATTCAAAACAGTCAGACTCCAGAGGTCAAAGCCATCAGCAACTGTCTCCATTTACCAGGGTCTGTGTCTGCCATTTCCTATCTCACAGGTCATAGAGTCATACAGCACAGATACAGACCCTTCGGTCCAACCAGTCCCATGCTGAACATAATCCCAAACTAACCTAGTCCCACCTGCTTGCTCCTGGCCCATATCCCTCCAAACTTTTCCTGTTAATGTCCTTATTCAAATGTCTTTTAAACATTGTAAGTGTACCCATATTCAGTGACCCTGACACTAGCTCCTGGTTCGATATGAGAATTGTAATCCTCCAGTTTGAATCTGTTTCCTTTACCACCCTCACTGCACCTCAATCACTTTCACCAGTCCCATGACTCTGAGATGTGAAATATCCCCCAATTTCTGACTCTGTGCAGCCCCTGACCTAGTCTCTACTCCCCTGGATTAAAGCATATTAGAGACCAGAAACGCATCATCGCAGACCGGGATCAAGCATTTCAGCGGATTTTTGCCAGTGCTAGTTGTGTCCTCAGGTGGCAGGTGCTTTTACAGATCAGGTTGTGGTCGTTGTTTTATTAAAGTGTGAGAGAGATGTATATACACAGAGCAAACACAATTCATGGGAGACAGCTTGATTACATTTTGGCAAGTTGTTATTTAACCACTGGTGTATCGAGCCAGCAAACAATCGATCGATCGAACGCTTCATTGTGAACCCTTGGAAATTGGCAGCGTGTGGTACAGATAGATAAACAGTGTTTGTCTCGTGATGGTTTACGCAGGACAGAGGTTATACCCTCTGCCCTGCTTTAATATAACATTGAGCGAGAAAGAAATATCTTCTCTGATGAGCTGAGTTCATTGTGACACTGATGTTTCAAGAAAGGTTCATTTACTTTGGACAACAGTCACGAAAGCTTCACGTCGAATGCTTATGATGGCCTTGAGTTTGAAGAATTGTGGATGTCTACATTGCTTTTATCTTTATTCTTCCAAGGAACATGTGTGCCATTGACAAGACCTTAGTTTGCTCTGAAGAAGGATCACTGGGCGTGAAACGTTAACTCTGCTTTCTTTCTACAGATGCTGCCTACTGAGTTTTATCTAGTAATTTTTGGGTTGTTTTGTCCCTGTGTGTGTTGCCCATCCCTAATTGCTCTTGAACTGAGCAATGGCTTGCTTGACCATTTTCAGTGGGCAGTTAGCAGACCACATTGCTGTGGGTCTTGAGTCACAGGTAGGCCAGACAAGGCAAGCCCAGCAGTCTGTCCTCCCTGATGTCCATTCATGGACCTTAATGGACGTATGTAGTTATGTTTTTGAAATGTTAACGCTTTCTCTGCCCACAGACACTGCCAGACCTGCTGAGTTTCTCCAGCATTCTCAATGATATAGTTTCATTTCTTAAAACCTATTATTTTTATCTATTGGACGTACATTCCACGAGCAGTCGTTGTGGGATTTTTAACCCATTTTCATAAAGATTTTGGCTGGGCTTCTGGATTACCGGTCCCCCAATAAAGGATGGGCTGGACAGTGTGAGAGTTGGTAGTTTTGTGGTAAATGGGTACTGAATGGACAGTGGTCAGGGTTATTTTAACAAGGTGTTTCTTCATAACTGTTTGTTCGCTGGAGGCCACCTGAATGGTTTCATGACTGCCAGGTTCCAAGTTGTGCTTGGGATATTGTTCAGAGTGGTTGGGGATGAAAGGAAGAAGCTTCCCAGCTCAGCTGTCCAGTTGCTGGGAAAGAGCTGTTCTTATGGGTGCAGTGTACACCATGAGCCCAGGTCCAGCTGCTCCTGTGTGAGGAATCTCTAGAGGAGTTTGTCAGCGTTCCCTTAAATGACTGTATCTACAAAGACTGACCACCCCCGTCCCACTGACTCTGAGATAGCTGCGCACAATCACTGGCCTCTGTTGGCTACAAATGCTTCTTTTTAATCTCTACAGAGAGAAATCCCTGTTTTCCAATTGAATGCATCTTTTTCTTTTAAGTATGAATTATGGAGGTGTACAGTTGGCCAGATTGGGAACTGGTTAAACCAGTTACATTTATGTTGTAGACCAACAGAAGGCTGGAACAACACTGCTGACCAGGTAGCATCTGGAGGAAAGGAACAGCCAATGTTTTGGGCATTCCTGAAGAGAGGTTATACCTGAAGCATTGACGGCTCTTTTCCTCTAGATGCTGCGTGCCTTGCTGTGTTCTTCCAGCTTCCTGTTTTGTCTACCTTGGATTCCAGCTTCTGCAGTTTCTTGGTCTCTAAATTGCAGAGTAGTTGATCGAGAGAAAGAGAATGTGCTGCACCCATCTCAGTCAGAACACAGCCAATAAAAATCATTGCAGCACCTTCAGTACAGCAAGGAGGCCATCAGCCCCTTTTTCTTGTGCCAGCCCTTTGAAGGAGTTATGCAGTTAATCCTAGTCCCCACCTCCTCCATCATCCTGTCAATTTCTCATCCCTGGTGCTATTTGAGACAATCCCCTGTTCGCTATTTGCGAAGTCTGGAAAGCTTTCCTGAAAGGAGTTCCCCAGAACGTGGCAGCACCTCTATCTTATCCTTGAGTTAAACAAAGACCACCTGTTGAGTTAAAGCCCACTAAGACATTCAAATTCACAAAAGAACAAATAAAAGTTTGTGAAGTTGGGTGAAATGATCTCCCCACCTCTTAAACGTGACTTATAAAGGTCTAAGTGCAACTCACCAAAGGCACCTTAGCACCTTCCTAACCCACAATTACTACCATCTAGAAGGATAAGGGCAGCAAGTACATGTAAACATTACCATCTGCAAGTTCCACTCCAAACCACTCACCATCCTGACATAACAAAGTATCGTTAGTCCCTTAGTGTCAAAATTCTGGAACTTCCTCTCTAACTTACTGCCATTTTACGTCCACATACACCATAATTATCGCAGCAGTTTGAGAAAGCAGCTGACCACTACCTTCTGAAGGTCAGCCAGAGACTGGCAATAAATGTTGACCAGCCAGTAACTCCTGTGTTGTATTGACCATGTAATTAACACATCAGCATTTGCAGCTTTCACTGCTAAAGTCTCACTCTTGTATTCTCATTCATGTTTACTAAGACTCAAAGTAGAATGGATTACACCACTTTATTCATTCATGCGATATGGGCATTGCCGGCTAGGCCAGCCCTAATTACCCAGAGGGCAGTTATGAGTCAACCACGTTGCTGTGGGTCTGGAGTCACATGCAGGCCAGACCAGGTAAGGATGGCAGTTTCCTTCCTAAAGGACATTAGTGAACCAGATGGGTTTTTGCAGCGACAAACAATGGTTTTATTGTCACCATTAGACTCTTAATTCCAGAAATGTGTGGAAATCTAATTCCACGAGCTGCCATGGTAGGATTCAACCCCTGATTATGACCTGGGTCTCGGGATTAATAGTTTGAGAATTAATAAGACTCAACCATCAACTCCCCTAAAGTTGCAAGGATCTTTACTCCTTGAATAAAGAGCAAGTCCCCTGCACCAGAATTGCCAGCTATTTAAGTTTATACCTCACTTTGAGTGAAATGAAGCATCTCAAAGTGGTTCACATGAGTGTTACCAGGTGCATGAGGGTAAATGCTTGGATAAGTGATTGAGTTTGAAGGGGGAAGAGAAGATGACTACGAGGTTTTTAGCAGAAGTTCCAGAGCCTCAGGCTCAGAAACTGTAGGCATGGCTGTTGATGGAGTGACGGAAATCAGGGGCTTGAGAAGTCAGGTTTGGAGGAACAAAGATATTGTGGGGCTGCAGGAGATTGAAGGCCGTCAGAGATTTGAAAATTGAGGTGTTCCTTGGACAGGAAGTCAAACGGTTTGGATCTTTGAGCTCAGAGGGTAAAGGGTGAATGGAGCTGCATCCTCCTCCTCCTAACATACAGAAAGGGGGACCCGAAAAGACAAAGCCAACGTAATCTGTGGAAGCTTCCAAATTGCCGCCAATTAGTGATGTTTTTGAGTTTTTATGAATTGATTTGTGCCTTTACTGTGACGGTAATTCATTTCACACAGTGTCCAGGTCCCAGGCGATATCTGTGGGCAATGCAAACCTCCCCTAACAGCTCTTCATCTCAGCCTAGCATTTATCTCCTCCTGATCATTCCTGCCTTGCGTTTGTCCAGCTGTCCCCTTGTGTATCTGTGCATTTCATGATTGTGCAAAACCTTGTTTAAAATTTTAACCAGCTTTTAATATTTTTTATTTGCAGTTACCCTGCTGTATGTGACTTCCTACAACACAATAATTTATTATCAGTAATCCGAGCACATGAGGCACAGGATGCTGGGTAAGTGTTTGATTTTCCAGCAGAAATGTAATTTTGTTCCTACTTTAATTAAGCCTTGTGCAATAACATTCATACAGGGTGTGTCCCACTGAGCAGCTTAAATTTATTACATTAATCAATAAGTACTGTGTTCTTTAGGGATGGCTTCCTGTGAATATTTTCCAATCGGCGTGTTCCGTGATGTTAAGGCATGCCTCTGCAGCAGGTGGGGACTTGCAGGCTGGGCCTCCTGGCTCAGAGGTAGGGACACTGCCACTCCAGCCCCTGCTGCTGTGCCGTGAATTGAATGTTGGTCCCAACCAACTGAAGAGAATTTCGAGCCTGGCGATTCGATCGATTGAAATTCACCTGAGCTGAATGAACCTAACGTGCAGCTGTCTGCATTATTTGACTGATTCTTCAGTACGAGTAGATAAAAAGTAAAATACTGTAGATGCTGGAAACCTCAAACAGAAACAGAACATTCTGAAAGTGCACAGCAAGTTTGACAGTGCCTGTGGAGAGAGAAACTGAGTTGGTGACTCAGTTCTGACGATCACTCCCAGGCCCGATGTATTGACTGGGTTCCTCTCTCCATTATGCTGTTTCCAGCTTGTCCTATTTCTGTTTCAGACTTACCTAAGACAAACCTGTAAGCTCGGAGCTAGTACCGGGGATCTTTCCTCCCCTCAGGCTATTGAAGCTAACCCTGGAGATCCACTTGTTCCCAATGAAGACACTGACCTTCTATACAATGTGATCTCTGCCCCAGTCAGGAACCGGTCCAGCTCCCTCTTGAAGGGACACAGAGAGTCAACACCCAGCACCTCAAAAGGCAGCGCTTTCCAGAAGCTCACTCAATGGGCACCTGGGGCTTTTGGATTCCTCGCCGAGAGCTTCAGAACTTTAACCACTGCTCCAAACTAAAATGTAACAGTAAGGTAATGACCCTGGTTCAAACTGGCAAAAGGCAACGTTAGCCCAGTTATCAGAAACATCTTCACATTGAGGTACATTGACAATGAGGGATGGGGTTCTTTGTAGCAAAATCCCTGGAGACTGTCAGGAAGTATTCTGAAACTTTGATTGTAATGATTTAATTTGTGGGTGTACTGAGCTGAAATATGTGGTCTTTACAGCCCTGCCTGTCTAGTTACCCAGGTTCTGTTTCAAAACAATGACAATCACATGTCTGACATCAATAGAATGGCTAATTGAACTAATCATTACTTGCTACATGTCTGGAGCAAATTCACAAAAAAGGAATTAATCAACACCGTAACATCTGAGATGCAGCAGTCATTTACTGAGGCAGGTGAAAGGTAAACTTTGGATGATAATGGTACACTTTGATAAATAGAGTGTAATTGTATGAATGCCCAACCTTTTGTGTAACTGGGTACATTGATATTCACAGGTACCGAATGTATAGAAAGAGTCAAACAACGGGCTTTCCTTCACTAATCACCATCTTTTCAGCTCCCAACTACCTGGATGTCTACAACAACAAAGGTATGAGGATGTGCGTTGTGTGTTTTGGTGATTACTAAATTAATGTGCGCTAAACTATTTCAAAACCTATCTCAGACTAGGGAGTCCTGATCCTTGGGTAGCCAAGGGCAGCTCTTTCTGGCTATGTCTGAAGGTAATTATTTGCAATTCTGAATTTTTTTTTACATGTTGACAATGATTTGACTGCTGCTTTGAGATTTCCAAAGCTTGGTACTCAATCTCGATAAATTTGCTCTCAGCCTTGTGTGTCTGTCATCAGATGTGCTGTTACAATGAGTATGTCCGGGTGTTAAGCTGCAAGGTATCACTGTTTATAGGGAGATGGTTGAGGTGGGAGAAATTTAGAGCTAAATTTATGTTTGAACTGTGAACACATCAGTGTAACAAAATAAAGTTGGGCATAAAAATTTATAAATCTCACAATGTCAATGTTGTAAACTGCAGAAAAGATAACTTGGACTTGTTACTGAAAACTTGTTAGGTACATTTCACTTAAGTTGGGGTATAATCTGATCAAGTTGGACCAAAGGGTCTGTTTCCATGTTGTATGATTCTGAGACACTCTGACTTTCAGGAATTTGTTGGTCTTCTGTTTTTGAAGACTCCTGACAATTTCTTAATTAATTTGGTAAACTGCAGTCCTCAATAAAAAATCAATTTAGGAGCATAAAAGTGTTTTTTTGTTTTGTGCTTCAGCATTAAGCAATTAGTACAATAATCACGTCAAAATAATGTAGATTGTGGGAAATGTTTACGAATCGTTTTCCAATTATCTTGGGTGACAATCCAACCTGTTTAGTGAGCAGTAGTTTGATTTCTGGGCAAGGCCATTCCTGATGCAGCTGGTGATAGTACGGTGTGGACAATATTGTCAAGTATTGTACGATGCTGATGTTCTCTGTTCCAGTGGTAAGGCTCTGTCAGTATTATTGACGCTAAATTGATCCACCTCCTCTGAGAATTTCATTGTCAAAAGACATTTGTGCAAAACTATTCTGGTATATTAAGAATATTGAGGTGTAGAGCTGGATGAACACAGCAGGCCAAGCAGCACCAGAGGAGCAGGAATGCTGACGTTTCGGATCTGGATCCTTCTTCAGAAGGTCTTCTTTCTGAAGAAGTGTCTAGGCCCGAAACGTCAGCTTTCCTGCTCCTCTGATGCTGCCTGGCCTGCTGTGTCCATCCAGCTCCACACCTTGTTATCTCAGATTCTCCAGCATCTGCAGTTCCTGCTATCTCTGTTACATTAAGTACCAGCATAGCTACTGATGTTGCATAAACATTGACTGAGGTGGTCTGATCTTTCCCAAATAGCTCTGTTACAAGACTGATTCATTCTTCGAATCTCTCAGCACAAAGGAGATCATTGAGCCCGTTGTAGTTGTGTTAACTGTTTGCAGGAGCTATCTAATTAGTCTCTGTCATCTTATTCTTCCTCCTAGCCCTCGATCTATTTCCTCAATTACTATTTAATTCCTTTCACTATTGAATCTGCTTCCGTCTCTCTGTCAAGTAGTTCTGCAGCAAATACATTGTTCAGAAAGGATTTCTGCTGGGGCTGTAAGTTTCGCAGTTTCCTGTCATTGCTCAGCCAAAGAATGAAGGTTGTTTTATGTGATTCTTCTCCTTTCCCTGTAAACTCCAACTGATTTCCTGCCACTGCTATTCTGCTTGGTGCCGATTGGGAGCATGTTTCAGTTTGATGCTCTGAGTAGGATCAGGCCATCGGAGATTAAGTTGCCTGGAGTAGTGTTTGACAGGTCGAGTGGTATCCGTGGAAGACAGTGAGTTATGGGATGGCCTAGGGTTTGTGTTGTGTTCTAATGCACCAGGTATCACGATGTAGAGATCTGTCAGGGCAGCAGAGACACTCTCTGCCGTTGGTTCCACGTCTTGCTGGCAGCTTGCACTGGACTCTGAAATGAAGTGGGAACCTGAATCAGTGACTGATGTTTTACCATCTCATCACCAACATGCTTTCACTTCTTGTCAATAAAATGTTTGTGTTCTCTGCTTTCATCAGTTCCAGTTCATAGCCATTGTTCTCTGATTTCCATATTAGAAATAAATTCCAAAAAGCCATTCGCATAAATAGGACCAGGAGTGAGAGGTTATAACTTACCAGAAATTTCTTAAAAACTGAAGATCTGGGGATTCATCAGTGAAGAACCAGGGAGTGACCTGACAGAGGACTTGAAAAATATGACAAGGTTCAATAACCTGAACAGGAGGATGATATTTCAATTATGAGGAGACCAGAATGAGGGGTCATTAATAAAACAAATAAATCCTATGGCGAATTCAGATGAAATCTCTTCCCCAGAGAATGGGGAAAATGTGAAAGTCATCGTTCAAGGAGTGTTCGAGGTGAACCAACATCAACAGAGTTAAGGACCAGAGGAACAGAAGTAGGCCATTCAGCCCCTCAAAACTGTTCCACCACTAAATAGGATTATGGCTGATCTGTAGCCTAACTTCATATTCCTGCCTTTGGGCCATATCCTGAAATATCTTTCCTTAACAAAAATATATCTATCTCAAACTTATACTTAACAACTGATTCAGCATCCAATGCCGTTTGTGGAAGAGAGTTCCAAACCCCTTCCACCCTTTGTGTGTAGAAGTCCTTCCTAACATCCTTGAAAGTTGCCACCCAGGTTGACAGGGCTGTTAAGAAGGCATACAGTCTTTTAGCTTTTATTAATAGAGGGATCGAGTTCCGGAACCAAGAGGTTATGGTGAAGCTGTACAAAACTCTGGTGCGGCCGCACTTGGAGTATCATGTACAGTTCTGGTCACCGCATTATAAGAAGGATGTGGAAGCTTTGGAAAGGGTGCAGAGGAGATTTACTAGGATGTTGCCTGGTATGGTGGGAAGGTCTTACGAGGAAAGGCTGAGGGACTTGAGGCTGTTTTCATTAGAGAGAAGAAGGTTGAGAGGTGACTTAATTGAAACATATAAAATAATCAGAGGGTTAGATAGGGTGGATAGGGAGAGCCTTTCTCCTAGGATGGTGACGGCGAGCACGACGGGGCATAGCTTTAAATTGAGGGGTGGGAGACATAGGACAGATGTCAGAGGTAGTTTCTTTACTCAGAGAGTAATAAGGGAACGGAACGCTTTGCCTGCAACGGTAGTAGATTCGCCAACTTTAGGTACATTTAAGTCGTCATTGGACAAGCATATGGACGTACATGGAATAGTGTAGGGTAGATGGGCTTGAGATCAGTATGACAGGTCAGCACAACATCGAGGGCCGAAGGGCCTGTACTGTGCTGTTATGTTCTATGTTCTCCTGAACGGTCTGGCCTCAATTCTCAGACTGTACCCCCAGTTGTAGAAGCCCCAACCAGTGGAAGTAATTTATTTTCACCTACCTTCTCTTTACCTATTAATATCTTGAAGACTTCAATCAGATCACCCCTGTTCCTTCTAAAAGAGGAAACTGGGTAAACACACCTTGGAGAAAGGAATAAGAGGAGATGGTGAAGGAAGGGTGATGTGAGTAGTCTGGGATAGAGTGGTAGCATGAGCCACGTACCATTTGGAAACACTCTGTACTTATCCTTTCAAACAAGATTAAAGGAGAAAACTGTTGAAGCTTGTTTGGTTTTTAGACAAGTTTTCAAACGTTAATTTTACTTTCGCCATCTGTGGATGCAAGAATCAACTTGTTTGTAACAGTAGTATGAGAGCTACCCAAAAACCACATCCCTTGTCACGCTGTACTCTAGTAAACTGATCCAGAAACCAGTTACAATAACTGTCACAACCTGGACCTTTTATTATGGTATTTATTTCTGGTAAATGTTTAATGACTGGATCAGGTGTTTACAACATGAGTAGATATTGTTCCATTAGCCTCTTTGTGCATAACCCATTAACCTCTCACCCTATGCAATATTGAAATTGCTTTTTTGAATTATTCTAATTAAAAATTCATTAGATAGATGACACCAACAACAGATTATATTTAAATAGTGCCTTTAATGCATTAAAATGAGCTGAGTGACAGCTCCTTGCTAGAGCTCCTGGTGCTGGGAGGTCTGGGCTCACACTTGACGTCTGTCTGCCTTGTACTATCCTCACACATGGACTTCAACTTAGCTGTCACCCAACTAGCACAATTCCTGGTTTGTCTGCTGTCCTTAACCCTCCAGGTGAGGCCTCTGTCAATTCTTTACAGGAGATTCTTTACATTTATAAAACCTGAACAAGAACCAAAAGAACTGCGGATGCTGTAAATCAGGAACAAAAACAAAGTTGCTGGAAAAGCTCAGCAGGTCTGGCAGCCTCTGTGGAGGAGAAAAAAAGAGTTAATGTTTTGGATCTGGTGACCCTTCCTTAGAAGTTCTTCCAGCCTCCAGATTGTCTACCTTGGATTCCAGCGTCTGCAGTT
Source organism: Stegostoma tigrinum (assembly GCF_030684315.1). Taxonomy (NCBI): domain Eukaryota; kingdom Metazoa; phylum Chordata; class Chondrichthyes; order Orectolobiformes; family Stegostomatidae; genus Stegostoma; species Stegostoma tigrinum. The sequence goes on from NC_081354.1 coordinate 2,322,868, forward strand.
TTTTTACTCTCTGTCCTGAACTAGAACATAGAAGAACATAGAACATAGAACATTACAGCACAGTACAGGCCCTTCGGCCCTCGATGTTGTGCCAACCTGTCATACCGATCTCAAGCCCATCTAGCCTACACTATTCCATGTACGTCCATATGCTTATCCAATGACGACTTAAATGTACCCAAAGTTGGCGAATCTACTTCCGTTGCAGGCAAAGCGTTCCATTCCCTTATTACTCTCTGAGTAAAGAAACTACCTCTGACATCTGTCCGATATCTTTCACCCCTCAATTTAAAGCTAGCCCCCTCGTGCTCGCCATCACCATCCTAGGAAAAAGACTCTCCCTATCCACCCTATCTAACCCTCTGATTATTTTATATGTTTCAATTAAGTCACCTGTCAACCTTCTTCTCTCTAACGAAAACAGCCTCAAGTCCCTCAGCCTTTCCTCGTAAGACCTTCCCTCCATACCAGGCAACATCCTGGTAAATCTCCTCTGCACCCTTTCCAAAGCTTCCACATCCTCCTTATAATGCAGTGACCAGAACTGTACACGATACTCCAAGTGCGGGCGCACCAGAGTTTTGTACAGCTGCAGAATAACCTCTTGGTTCTGGAACTCAATCCCTCTATTAATAAAAGCTAAAAGACTGTATGCCTTCTTAACAGCCCTGTCAACCTGGGTGGCAACTTTCAAGGATCTGTGTACATGGACACCGAGATCTCTCTGTTCATCTACACTATTAAGAATCTTACCATGAGCCCTGTACTTTGCATAAGGTTACTCCTACCAAAGTGCATCACCTCACATTTGTCACTCTTGATGTCCTTCCTGTAAATTGACGGGATTTCCTTTTTACATCACATCTTGGGGTTTGTGCAGCTCAGCAGGATTATTTCTTCCTAATCCTGTGAACGTGGTGGGCTTTGGAAGTGAAAGGTCAGAGTTTGTTTCTGTTTCTCAAAAGGTCAGAAACAGGACTAGGAGCGGAGCCCAGATGACAGCACCTGTTGCTTTTGTATGAATTGGCCTGATATTCGACATCCAGTGTTAATGCTAATGCTCCTCTGAGCTGTACACGTTCTTACTTCAATAAGCATGTTCTTAGTCATTAGGGAATTGTCACATCGTTGAGGATACTTTCATGTTGTGACTGTAAATAAAATGTCTACATCCAGCAGTAAAGAAATCATCTCTGACTGAACCTTCTCACAAAGACCAAGTCTAGCTTTAAAAAATATTAGTGACCATCTATCATTGTTACTTGCAGCAAAGAATCACCAGGTCGTACCTTCAACTTTGGTTTCTCGATCCGCACAGTGGAATATCCCAGGGCACTATACAGGAGCAGTTATTAGCTACCGTTGACAATAGGTGTTGTGCACAGGTTTTGGAACCAACGACCAAAAGATTTATTGAAGAGTTAGTTTTTAAGGAGATTTCTAAAGGTTGAGGGAGAGGTTGGAGGAAAGAGTTCCCAGAGCTACGGCCCAGACAGCTAATCTGGGACTGGAGCAGGCCACAGTGGCAGGGAAGGGTTGGCGGGGTAGGGAGGGTGGCGGTGGGGGGCATGGGGGGTGGGGGCTGGTGACAGGAAGGAGTAATTGAGAGACTAGTGTGAACATTCCAGAATTAAGCATTGCTAGCCCAGGAGCCACGAATAAATGGGAGTTGGTGTACGTTTAGATTTGTTAACAGGGATTTTGATAATTTTGAGTTTGCAGAGAGTACGAGATGAGAGATTTTCCACAAGCCGTTGTCAGGTCTGAAGACAGAGGCTTGGATGAAATATGAACAGTTATTAGTGTCTATTAGAGATGGACAATAATTTTCAGTCAAATCAGAAATGCCTACATCTCGTGAATGACTAAAAAAGTTTGTTTGCAAAATGACTGGACCAGTTTCCTCATGACTTACAGCACTAGATATTCTACTGGACAAGTGTCAAAGGCTAGTACCTTAATGAGCATCTCAAATGTACTAAAATGAAATTAAAATTGAAATGCAGTTTTAATGGATGAGCATTTAAAAATTTTTACCTTGGGCAATTTGAACAAGAAGTAAACTAGTTTGAAAATTCGGGAAGGACTGTTAAATAATTTTGTTCTCTTTTGGGGTCATGTGTGGGAGAAAATTGAGTAATAAAGCTCTGTCTTGTTCAGAGTACAAAGTAAAGACACCACAGCGTCATACTGATTGGAAGTTGATGAAAAATTAAATGTCAGAATGAGAGCCCTATAAATATAATGAACCAGAAAATGGTGACAAAATGTAGAGACCTGGGAATGAGAGTTCCTGGAGAGATAGTGAACAAGCCAGTACCAACCAGGCAGACTCTGTTAGTCATCACTCCCACTGAAATGATTCCTGGCCTTGTTAAATTGGTTTTAATTTTCTTGTTTCGTCTTGTATGGTTTCTAATTACTTTCCCTTTAGCTTTCTGCTTGACCATGATTTCAGTCCCTGCATTGTGTGCTTTGTCCATTTGTGGTTGTTAGGCTTATTGAAGTGTGAAGGCACCTCGAGAACTCCACTTAATGAAACCCCAGCTGCATGAACGTGTTTGGGTTGTTTCTCTTTAGCATCACTGTGATTCACATGTCCAAGGGATGGAGTAATTGGCCTGTTCCATCTCTGGAAGTGGGGTGGGGTGGGGGGGCTACCGGGTGTCATTAAAACTTGAGTTAAGCAAAATATTGATGTAGTTTTCTATTTCAACTATTAACTTAATATGCTCTTGAGGTTGGAGAGGGGTGTATTTGTGTATCTGACTGCCTGTGTAATGTAAATGCTGTTCACTCCCTGACAGAAAGTGAATTATTGTAAAGGCAACATTGTCAGTTCCACACTAGTACTGAATCAGAACTGTTTTGTTTCTCCTGGTATTTCCTGGTTCTTCTGTAAAGAGGGTTAGAATTTTAGGTGAGATTGACTTTCATAGTGTTTTTAGGATGACTGGGCATCTCAGCCAGCGAGGCAGTAGCTTTTAGAAAACATGACCACTGTTTTAGAAAGTATGCCAGCTAATTTTTGCACACCAAGCCCCCTCCCACAAAAGGCGACCTGATCCTGTTTCCTGGTGTTGGCCAGGACATCAAGGAGAAACTTCCCTCATGTCAGTCTCCGCCAGTGAATATATTTATATCGGTCTTAGTGGCCAGGTGGAGCTGTGGTCTAGTCTACCAAAAAGACAGCACTTGGAACTATGCAGCACACTGTGTACCCTTGTGGCATTTTAGGGTGGCATGATGGCTCAGTGGTTAGCACTGCAGCCTCACAGCACCAGTGACCCAGGTTCGATTCCAGCCTCGGGCGAGTGTCTGTGCGGAGTTTATACATTCTCCCTGTGTCTGTATGGGTTTCCTCCGGGTGCTCCGGTTTCCTCTCACTATCCAAAGATGTGCAGGCTTGGTGGATTGGCCATGCTAAATTGCCTGTAGTGTTCAGGGGTGTGTGGGTTATAGGGGGATGGGTCTGGGTGGGATGCTTCAAGGGACGGTGTGGACGTGTTGGGCCGAAGGGCCTGTTTCCACACTGTAGGGAATCTAATCTAAACATTCATATTTGTGCTCAAGGCTGCAGGTGGGACTTGAATCTGGAATCTTCTGACCCAAAGGACAGAGAAGTTATCATACACTTTATTGAATCCTTCCTTTGAACTGAGAGTACTGCACTCTATTCTCAGAGAGTGTAGAAGTGTTGGCGGTGATCCCAGACCAGGCTGATTATCACGATGGAAAGATTGAGCAAATCAAAGTTGCGCTCTCATGAAGAGTGGAGACAAAAGTCTAACCCTAAAAGTTTGATGGTGGTTCAGGAGAAATTATCACTGGTTGTGAAATTTGGGACAAATCCTTTTACCCACAGAGAGTTGAGATTGTAAAACCAGCTGCCATGGGGAGTGGTTGAGATGAACATACAGATGTTTCAGGGAATGCCAGAGAAATGCATGAGAAGATGGGATTTGAAGAACAAGGTCACATGGCATAAAAGAAGAGGCTGTTTGACCCATCAGTCTGCACCGACCTACCTGCAATAATGTTGATGTGGGGAGTGAAATGGAGTCAAGTGGGCGGGGTTCCTGTAGAGTCCAAACCAGCAACAGCAGTTGGGCTGAATGGCCTGTTTCTATGGTTTGTAACTGAGCAAGGTTTCACCCTTGTTGAGTTAATCTCTTGTTAACTCTGACTATTTGACTAAGGGCAGGCCAGATATTTTCTTGCTGGGAAATGGTTTTACCCAGACTGCCTCCTTGCACCTTAGCTTAGTGCCATCTCTGTCTTGCCTACATTCAGCTGGGATTTGAGTCTGTAGGCCTTGTTTCTGTTTGATTGAGTTGTGACATTTGGGGCTGATCCCATCTGAATTCCATTCTCACCAAGTCCCAGCCACCTGATGTCTGTGTTTATTGAACCACTGTGATCTGACCCTCGCTCTCAACTTAGGGTGGGAGGGGGGAAGCTAACAGATTCAAGGAATAATTTTTAAAATAACTGTTGATTTAAACCATCGAATGTACCAACAATATCTCTGCTGAATTTGACTTACTGCAGTGACTCGGAGGATTGATAAATCTGTCGATCACTACACACAGCTCTGAAAGCAGAGTTCTGTGGCGTCAGACCTGTGGCTGTGCAGTTACATTTTTCAAATTTATTCATCAGTGGAGGGTGTGGTTTTTGCCCCTCTGTAATTACCCAGAGGGCTCTTAAGAGTCGACTACATTGCTGTGGGTCTAGAGTCAAATGTGGGCCAGACCAGGTAAGGATGGCAATTTCCTTCCCTAAAGGACATTAGTGAACCAGATGGGTTTTTCCAACAATCGACAATGGATTCATGATCATCATTAGGCTTGTAATGACAGATTTTTATTGAATTCAGATTCCATGATCTGTCATGATGGGATTTGAACCTGGGTCTCTGGATTAACAGTTCAGCGATAATACCACTAGGCCATCACCTCCCTGGTGCTTCCTGAAGGACTCGAACAGCCCCTCATGATGTGAGAAAGACAAACTGTTTTTCTAATCCACCTGTTCATAGATGGTATTACACACCTCTGGAACAGGTGGGACTTGAACCTGGGCCTCCTGACACCAAGGCTAGGAACACAACCACATGCATCACAAGAGCCTTCATGGTGTAAACGTAGTGAGGCATCAGTCAGCTTGCCCAAGAACAGTGTTCCACAGACAGCAATGGCAATGGTGTCATTAGGGTCAAGGGTGATAGGCTCATGACTAGCAAGTAGTCACCGGTGTGGAAACAGAAGGAATATAGAGTTGAGACCACAGAGAGATCAGCCATATTCTTATTGAATGGCAGCGTAGAATTGATGGGCCGAATGGCCTACACATCCTAACTTCGATGTAAATCCAACAGAAATCGTGTTAAAATAAAAGTTATTTGTTTCTACTGCATTTGTGCTGTGTAGAATCACAAAACTTTACATTGCAGGAGTCCATTATATCTGTACAGACTCCATACAAGAACAATTCCTTAGCACCAATATCCTGCCTAGTTCCTCTGGCCCTGCAAATTTTCCATTTCAGATAATGATCCAGTCCCCTTTGAATCTGCTCCCTTGGACAACACGTTTGAGATCCTCACCACCTGCTGTATGAAAACAGTTTTCCTCATGTCACTATCATTTCTTTTGGCAATCACCTTAATTTTGTGCCCCCTAGTTGTCACTCCTTCCACCAATGGGACCAGTTTGTGTGTCTCAGCTCTGTCTAGACCCCTTGTGATTTTGCAAACCTCATTCAAGTCTCCTCACAATCCTCCCTCCTTCAAAGAGACCTGCCCCAGTCCCTCCAGTCACTCCATCTCACTCAGGTTCCTCATCTCTGGGTCTAGCTGCATAAATATGCCAATATCTGTTTTTAATATGCATCTAATTCTTTCCCCATTTTTAGCCACTGTTAATACTTTCAATTTCCTTTTTTAACATTAAAAACATCGTTTTAATGTTAATTACAAAATTGTAACAAAATAAATTGATTGCAAAATAAACAAGATGTTTGTGAAACAAAAACCTCATTCATAAATATAAATCTGTTCATGGTCGGCATGTGAATAGCAGCATTGCAGCTGGGGAGAGATTACATTTTTGACTAAAATTTAAAATGCCTTTTCTAGATATGAATGTTGCTGATCCCTGAGTAAGGCTAGCTGTTGGGTAGAGTGTTGAGACAGTCATTTATTTTAGCTGGTTTGCTTTTAGATGCTGATGAATAAATATGATTTTTTTCCTGCACACAGTGATGGCGAAGAGAGTGAGATTTATTAGATTGGTTTTTATCTGTTTGAACCAGAAAAGCAAGATGACTATTGGAGCAGTTATGTGATTGAAAACCTGTCTAACTGCAAGCAAATGCAGTCATCCTTCTCTTATCACAGCACAATAACAAAATGAATGAGTTTTGATTTAATTTGAAGAAAACTTGTTTACCTCTGTCATTGCATAAGTCATTAATGTCTGAAAGAAGAGCTTCAAAATTCATAACTTAATTTTGTTTTTATTTGCTAAGTGAGCTCCTGTGAAATTGTACAGTTTTGTTAATGGGCCAGTCTTAAATATCAAATTCCTTTTCAATAATTGCCAAATCCAGCATTCTAACAGACTGGCTTATGGCTTGGTATTAAATTTGAACATTCATTATAAATGGTGTCTCAGTGGTTAGCACTGCAGCCTCACAGCGCCAGGGACCCAGATTTGATTCCAGCCTCGGGCGACTGTCTCTGTGGAGTTTACAGGTTGTCCCTGCCTCTGCGTGGGTTTCCTCCGGGTGCTCCAGTTTCCTCCCACTGATCGAAGATGTGCAGGTTAGAGTGGATTGGCCATGATAAATTGCCCACAGTGACCAGGGATGTGCAGGTTAGGTAGGTTAGCCATGGAAATGCAGGGTTACAGGGTTGGGGTGGGATGCTTCCCAGAGTGTCGGTGCAGACTCCAAAGCTCCAGATGGCCTGCTTCCACATGTAGGGATTCTATGATTTGGAGACCCCAAGAGCAGGAGAAATGAGCCAGATGCCTACTCTACTGTTTAATATGATCACATTTCACATTCAACCCTATCACCACCAATTCAATCAATAAAACCTCTTAGGGAAATCTTCCTTTAATTCACTGCAAAATGGCCAAACCCTTATCCTGAATCTGTCTTCCACATGTTCTAGCCTCTCACCAAGCAAACACCTTAGAAGCAAGAACATTCATCCGAATCTAACATACCCACTGTGTTCAACTTTGGAATAATTCTGTGCACTTCAATGAGATTGCTTCCCTTCATTTCTCCTAAAACACTGACATCTAGGCCTATCCTACTCAATGCCTCCAAATGGGAAAGCGCCCTCATTCCCAGGAGTTGGTTTGGTGAACTTTCATGGCACCATCTATAAGCCATGTCTAACTTTTCTTTGGTAAAGATACCAAACTGAAATAACTCCACAGAGGCCGGTATCCTGTCACCAGGTCCCCCTTTACTTACACACAGAGAGCCCTTGACACTGATCCAGCTCCGTCAGAGCCAGCTCAGAGTGAACAGAACCCTCTGACACTTCAGGGCTGCGCCTGGGGCTCCCTGATTGAACCAGGTTAATAGCCCTAATCAGGGAGTTAATGTTCTATGAGGTCCACCTGGTTGACCTCTCGGTACTCTCGGTGTGGCCTCACCCAGCACATGTAATTATAGGAAGACTTTCTTATACTGCTACACCACTTACCTTGCTCATTGCTTGGTATATTGCCAATTTTCTGTAATTTTCTGTAATTCAGGCCTATTGACAGTCACATCTCTCTGAACATCAACATTTACTCTTCTCTCATGACGAGTTTTGATGAAGCAGCTGAGGCGGGAGAAACAGAATTAATATTTCAAGTCCGGTATCCCCCCTTCAACAACGACAAAAACAGAAGTTGCTAGAAAAGCTCAGCAGGTCTGGCAGCACCTGTGAAGGAATAAAACAGAGTTAATGTTTTTGGTTCGGTGACCCTTTCTCAGAACTAATGACGATATTCCCTTCCTCTCCCTTGTCCACCTTCCGCAGGGACCGTTCCCTCAGGGACACCCTGGTCCACACTTCCTTCACCCCCAACACCACCATCCACTGAAAAAAAAGCCTCACGGCACTTTCCCCTGTGACCAGCGAAGGTGCAACACCTGCCCATTTACTTCCTCCGTCCCCAGTATCCAAAGGCCCAAACGTACCTTCCAGGTGAAGGATCAGCTTCACCCGCACATCCCAGAACCTAGTCTACTGCATTGGCTGCTCACAACGTGCTCTCGTCAACATTGGGAAAACGAAGCGTAGACTGGGTGACCACTTCACAGAACTTCAGGGTCTTTTTTGTGAGCAGAACATGTTGCCTGCCACTTCAATGCACCACCCTGCTCCCTGGCCAACATCTCTGTCTCCGGCTTGCTGCATGTTCCAGTGAAGCCCAGCCCAAGCTGGAGGAACAACACCTCATTTTCCACTTGGGGACCCTACAGCCCTCCAGACTCAATATTGAGTTCAATAATTTTAGGGCCTAAACTCTCCTGTGTCCCAGCCCCCCACCCCACACACCAGTCCTTGTTACCACACAGCCTGCTACTACACACCCCCTGTTGTTAGTCACTAACAGCCCCCATTAACAACTATTCACCCTCCCAGCCTGATCGTTACCAACTCCTTCGTCCCACTGTTTTTCTCTCTGGGGTCTATCCTATCGTTTACTCCCTACTCCATCCACCTCCCTATTTTCTGCAAATAAACTGACGTTTTCCCAGCCACCATCAGTTCTGAGGCAGGGTCACCGGACCCGAAACGTTAACTCATTTTTTTTCTTCACAAATGCCGCTAGACCTGCTGAGTTTCTCTAGCAATCTATGTTTGTTTCAGGCTTCCAATATCCACGGTTCTTTTATACTATTGGGAGAATATCATTTGTGTTCACATATTGAGATTTCAAACAGTAACGTTTTCATGAGTCATGGTCATTATTATGTGAGAGATTTTATTCAATTATAGCATGATGTTGACAGATGTGTGGCAATTTCCATAGCAACAGAGTCTATACTCCTGTGAAAATGTCACATGAACTGATATTTCCTCAGAGCCACATCGATCATTTCGAGACAGAAAGAAGTGGCAGTAGCATTTATTAAGAATATCTGCCTAAACTGGAAATCAGCAGCCAAGTGGTATGTGTAGATTCTAAGGCAGGGAATTCTGTCAGGCGATTTAAAACTTGTGGAAACTTGACTTACAAAATATTCAAAGTTTCAGCTATTCTTTTAAAAATCTAATCTTGGACTTTAAAATCTTAACCCATTGTCACTGGACTCACTTGTAATAATCATGAACAAGTGAAATGACCAATTATACAATCTCTTTGGACCATAGCAGGATAGAACATAGAGCACTACAGCGCGCTACAGGCCCTTCGGCCCTCGATGTTGCGCCGATCTGTGAAACCAATCCAAAGCCCATCTAACCTACACTATTCCATTATCATCCATATGTTTATCCAATGACCATTTAAATGCCCTTAAACTTGGCAGGTCTACTCCTGTGATCAGAGATAATGGGAACTGCAGATGTTGGAGAATCCAAGATAACAGAGTGTGAAGCTGGATGTACACAGCAGGCCAAGCAGCATCTCAGGAGCACAAAAGCTGACGTTTCGGGCCGAGACCCTTCATCAGAGAGGGGGATGGGGAGAAGGTTCTGAAATAAATAGGGAGAGTGGGGGAGGCGGACCGAAGATGGAGAGAAAAGAAGATAGGTGGAGAGAGTATAGGTGGGGAGGTGGGGATGGGATAGGTCAGTCCAGGGAGGACGGACAGGTCAAGGAGGCGGTATGAGGTTAGTAGGTGGGAAATGGAGGTGCGGCTTGAGGTGGGAGGAGGGGATAGGTGAGAGGAAGAACAGGTTAGGGAAGCGGAGACAAGCTGGGCTGGTTTTGGGATGCAGTGGGGGGAGGGGATGAGCTGGGCTGGTTTTGGGATGCAGTTGGTGAAGGGGAGATTTTGAAGCTGGTGAAGTCCACATTGATACCATTGGGCTGCAGGGTCTACTACTGTTGCAGGTCGGGCATTCCATGCCCTTACTACACTCTAAGTAAAGAACCTACCTCTGACATCTGTCCTGTATCTATCACCCCTGAATTTAAAGCTATGCCCCCTCATGCTAGCCATCACCATCCAAGGAAAAAGGCCCTCACTGTCCACCCTGTCTAATCCTCTGATCATCTTGTATGTCTCTATTAAGTTGCCTCTTAACCTTCTTCTCTGTAACGAAAACAGCCTCAACTCCCTCAGCCTTTCCTCATAAGACCTTCCCTCCATACCAGGCAACAACCTGTCAACCTGGGTGGCAACTTTCAGGGATGAGGTGGGGTTTGGGGGGTGGGTGGAGAAACACATGGTGTGACGGTATCACGGTCCAGATACATCACAAGACTTAGGCTAAAACTCCGGGCACATTGCTTGTGTGACTGTTGGAATTTAAATTTAATACTGCACCACTGAAAATGGTGATCATCAATTGTCATAAAGATCCATCTGGTTCGCCAACAGCACAGACACAAAGGGCTGAATGGCCTCCAGCAAAGGAAATCATCTGTCTTTGGTCTGACCTGTATGTAACGCCAGACTCTCGCTGATGTCCCTTGACTCTGAAATGACTGAGCAAGACATTCACTTCAAGGGCAATTAGGAAAGGGCAATAAACACTGGCCTGCAACACCAAGCATTAACTAATCCAAGTACAAACTGTTGGAAATATTCAGGTCAGTGATCGGAGAGAGGAGCGGTAATACCATCCCAGTTGGCTCAGCCCGACTGATGAACTCGACTTTACTCAACATGCCCTGTTGCGTAAAGTTAGTTATCTGCACAGTTTTCCAGTGCTTTTCTTGTGGGGAGATGTCTGTGAAGATGAAATGCACGCCTCCGACCCTCAAAAATCCTGGGCAGTCCCCACAAACTCACCCGGAAACAGGATGTGTTCTAATAATTTTAAAAAGATTTACTTTTGGTCCAGAACCTTTCACCTGAGAGCTTGAGAAAATTTTTTACAGCCGACGAGCAGCTCACAAAGTACGACACGGTGAAGAGTAAGGGCTCAGTTCGTTCACAGCATACTCCACAAACAACAACAATAACAAGGACAAAGACACTGACAGTAGACTTTTTCCTGGGACTTGGTGGAGAATTCCTCTGATCTCCCTCAAAATATTGCAGACCCCCCCCCCCCCCCCCCAACTTAAGAGGACAGGCAGGCAGGGGAAAATGGGTGGGGAAAATGCCCAATGTTCTGTATTCTACAACTAATATAGGGAAATGTTCAAATAGCATTTTTTAAAAATACGTTATTCGAAACACCTCTATCGCTTTTCTGGTGCCCTTTGTTTACAGCAGTACCATGGGAGCTGATAATCCTCCTCCCAAATTCAAATCCAAGAGACCCTATCTCCCTCCCACCCTAGGGACCAATCTTTATTTTCAGAGCCGTGTTCCCCATCAGTTTGACGGTGCATGATGTACTGCCTGTGATCTGGCTGAGGACCTGTGGGCATTCAGCACGACTTACCCTGATGTGACGTGAAGCTGCTTACATTGTTGAAGTTGACATTAAGTTGCCACCCCCATCCTTAACCCCCCAACACCACCAACCCCCACCCCCCACCCCCCATGCTTTGCTGCATAATGCAAGGACTAAATCCACGAGATTTCTCTTTCATCCTGTCTAACGTCGCCCATGTTGAATTTTCAGCTGTCTTCACTGCATCTCCAGTGTTTGTAGGAGGATTCTGAATCACTGAAAGCAATGTAATAATTGTGCATTTGTGCAGCGTATGAGACATGCCAAGGTGCCTGCACAGAAAATGTCAGATAAAACGTGACAAAAAGCCGTGTGAAATATTGTGATGGATAACCAAAGGTTTGGCAAAAGTATCTTAGGAGAGCATTTTCAGGAGAGTCCTCGAGTGTGGAAGCCAGGATAGTTGAAGTTACAGCTACCAAAGGTGCACAGCAATGGGAATCAGGAATGTAGAAAAAGGCCAGAACTGGAGGAGCACCGGGATCTGGCATGGTCATTGGGATTGAGTTTGGGAGAGGTGAGCCAGGCAGGAATTTTGATCACATGGCTAGGAATGTGGAATTGTAGGTTTCTGGAATAGCAGTTGGTGAGCAGCAACCCAGTTGCTGGGTGACCATGCCTAGGTTAGTGTACTAGCAGCTGGCTTTTAAAGTGAGTGAAGTTTGTGTGGGAGGCCAGTCAGGAGAGCATTGCAACTCTCAAAGGCATGACTGAGAGAATGTGTCCTAATGAGCTCCGGCGGAGGCAGTTGTGTGGAGTAAGGCAGTGTTAGAGCTGGTGTTTGGTATATTGCTGCTGATGGTAGCTGTGACACGGGAAGGTCAACTCAATGAGACACTGAACCAGTGTGTTTGTAATATCAATCTCAATGTCTGCGAAGTAGCTTAGTAACAATGGCAAAGGAATGGAGTTTCATCTTGAAGTTATTCAAGTTTCTATTTGCATCAAAAAATGATGAATTTTTCTGTCACTTTGAACACGTAAGAAGATAATCCTGCAGCTAATGACTGGCACAGTGCCACAGTTGGTGTTTTCAAAACACAGCTCTAGGATGGCTAAGGCTTCTCAGAAGTTTGGTGTTGCTAACTGAGTGAGATATTTGTTAAGAAATAAAAGCCTGTTCTGACATTAAACCTTGTGACAGCAACAGTCACTTTGAGATGGGTTTCAATAAACTCTCCCTGCTATACTGTGTTTACCTAACAAATAACATCTCCCTGTGGCAAAACCACAGTTTGTACTGCCCCAGGCGCGAGCGCGCGCACTCTCATGTTCACTTTCTCTCTACCGCGCTCGCTCTCGCTCCATCTCTATAACCGCTCTCGACCGCGCTCACTCTCACTCCACCTCTCTACTGTGCTTGCTGTCGCTCCATCTATATAACCCCACTCGCTCTTGCCCTTGATCTCGCTCCATCTCTATAACCGCACGCACTCTTGCTCCATCTCTATAACCGCGCACACTCTCGCTCCATCTCTATAACCGCGCGCACTCTCGCTCCACCTCTATAACCGCGCGCACTCTCGCTCCACCTCTATAACTGCGCTCACTGTCGCTCCACCTCTATAACTGCGCTCACTCTCACTCCACCTCTATAACTGCGCTCACTTTCGCTCCATCTTTATAACCGCACTCAGTCGCTCCATCTCTATAACCATGCTCGCTCTCGCTCCATCTCTATAACCGCTCTCGACCGTGCTCACTCTCACTCCACCTCTCTACTGTGCTTGCTGTCGCTCCATCTCTATAACCCCACTCGCTCTTGCTCTTGATCTCGCTCCATCTCTATAACCGCGCACACTCTCGCTCCATCTCTATAACCGCGCTCACTGTCGCTCCACCTCTATAACCGCGCTCACTGTCGCTCCACCTCTGTAACCGCGCTCGCTGTCGCTCCACCTCTGTAACCGCGCTCACGCTCGCTCCACCTCTGTAACCGCGCTCACGCTCGCTCCACCTCTGTAACCGCGCTCACGCTCGCTCCACCTCTGTAACCGCGCTTACGCTCGCTCCACCTCTGTAACCGCGCTCGCTCTCGCTCCACCTCTGTAACCGCGCTCGCTCTCGCTCCACCTCTGTAACCGCGCTCTCTCTCTCTCTCTCTCTCTACTGCGCTCTCTCTCTCTCTCTACTGCGCTCGCTATCGCTCGCTCTCTCTCTCGTGCTCGCTCTCGCTCTGTCTCTCTCTCTCTCTCTCTCTCTCTCTCTCTCTGTCTCTCTCTCTCTCTCTACAGCGCTCGCTCTCGCTCTGTCTCTCTCTCGCGCTCTCTCGCGCTCTCTCGCGCTCTCTCGCGCTCTCTCGCGCTCTCTCGCGCTCTCTCGCGCTCTCTCGCGCTCTCTCGCGCTCTCTCGCGCTCTCCCCTCTCTCTCCCCTCTCTCTCCCCTCTCTCTCCCCTCTCTCTCCCCTCTCTCTCCCCTCTCTCTCCCCTCTCTCTCCCCTCTCTCTCCCCTCTCTCTCCCCTCTCTCTCCCCTCTCTCTCCCCTCTCTCTCCCCTCTCTCTCCCCTCTCTCTCTCCTCTCTCTCTCCTCTCTCTCTCCTCTCTCTCTGTCTTTCTCTCTCTCTACTGGGCTCCCTCTCGCTCGCTGTCTACCATGCTCACTTTCTCCCCTGCGTTCGCTCTCTGCCTGGGTACAGTGGCTTGTTCTGGTTTCATTGCAATAGAAGTAATCATGATGGGGGCTCTCAGAGAAACTTACTTCTGGGCACCAAGAGTAAAGGGCTTGTTCTACGATGAGTAAATGGTGTTTGATATTTATTTACTGGCTTTTATACTAAAATACAGTGAAAAGCTTTGCTTACGAGCGGTACAGGCAGATCAGAGTAAGCAAAGGATGCACAGATCAAAAACACTTAGAGGTTACATTGCACAGAGCTGCGCTAGGCAAGATCAAAGTTAGCAAGATCAGCATTATTTGAGGCTGGAGAGTCCATTCATTGATCTGATAACGGCCGGGAAGAAGCTGTTCCTGAACCTGCTAGTCCAGGCTTCTATATCTTCTGCCTGATGGAAGAGATAGTAGGAGATCATTCCCAGGGTGCGATGGATCTTTGGCTGCCTTTCTGCAGCAGTGAGCTGTGTAAATAGAGTCCATGGGTGGAAGGTTGGTTTCTGCGATGGTCTGGGCTGTGCACACCACCTTCTGTAGTTTCTTACGGTCCTGGGCACAGCAGTTGCCGTACCAGGCTGTTATGCACCGGGCAGTTTGTTTTCAATGATGTATCTGTTGGAGTTGGTGAGGGACATGATGGACATAGCAAATTTCCTGAGCTAGCCGAGGAAGAAGAGGCATTGTTGTGCCTTTGTGACCATCACATTTACATGGGAATTCCAGGACAGGTCATCAGTTATCGTCACTCTGAGGAACTTGAAGCTCTCCACCCTCTCAACCTCAGTTCTGTCAATGTAGATGGGGGCATGTTCTCTTCCTTTCTTCCTGATCTCAACGATCAATTCTTTAGTTTTGCTGACATGAAGAGACATATTGTTTTCATTGTACCACATCACCAAGCCCTCTATCTCCCTTCTGTATACTCACCTTCGTTAGATATCTGTCCAACTATGGTGTGTTGTCAGCGAACTTGCAGATGGCGTTTATTTGGAATTTGGCAACACGGTCATACACGTACATGGAGTACAGCAGGGGGCTGAGGATGCATTCTTTGGGGGGGCTCCATTGTTGAGTGTTATTGTAAAGAAGGTGCAGGTACCCGTTCTCACTGATTGCAGCCCATGGGTCAGAAGCCTGAGGATCCAGCTACAGAGGGTGGAGCTGAGACCAAAGTCGCACAGTTTTGAGATCAGTCTGGAGGGGATAATGATGTTGAAGGCAGAGCTGTAGTCAATGAGCAGGAGCCTGACGTAGGTGTCTTTGTTGTTCAGGTGTTCCAGGGATGAGTACAGGGATAGGGATATGGCATTCCTAGTGGATTTGGAGTTTGGAAGATTGAGAGGTGATCTGATTGGCAGGTCTGAAGGCGTTTTGAGAAAGCAGCTATTCAGGTATTGTTTAGAACGTAGCACCTGGGAATCAGATAAGGGAGCGATCGGTTTGGGTGGAGATGAGGGGAACCACCTTTCCTCATTGAATCATGAATCTTCGGAATCTCTCCACTGGGGTGGAGATGGGAGATGGGTTTTGGCCTTTCAGAGAATGGAGGAATGTGGTGAGTGTGTGAGGAAGTGGAGTTGAGGCTGGGAATCAGCTGAGAGTGTCATGAATGGTAGAGTAAAGCCAAGGGGCTGGATAACTTGTGCACGCTCCTGTTACTTTCTATCCAGCTGCTTTCCAGTTTCTGTTTGAAAGCTAAATGCTTGGCCATCAAGCTGATAAATGTTTAGCAGTGTTGAAAATATAAAGTTCAGATCTGTGCTGTGAGGATCACAGTTGCTGCCTGTTACTCTGCATGGACTGAATTCTTGCCTCATGGAATCATGCAGCACAGGCGGCCATTCAGCCCAGTGGTCTGTGCTAGTTCTCTGGAAAAGCTAGCCAGTTGATCCCAGTCGGCCTGCTGCTTCCCCATTGGCCGCAGAATGCTTCTTTGTTGAGTTTTTGTCTGGTTTCCTTTTGAACATTATTGCTGAATGTGTTTCCATGGCCCCTCCCTAGTTCTTTTACAAATTTCTATATGTTTGTGTTCTTCTCCTTCTGACCCTCTGCTGCCAGTAGAGGAGCCCCTGCTAATTGTGAACCTCTCTGTTAAATCCACATTTGAACCCTGCTCGTGGGGGAACTGAGTGTTTCCTCTTCGACATGTAACTGAGATTTGCTTTTGGAGTGTTTTTGTTTGAGATGTGTTGTGATAATATGTCTTGGAGTTGCTGTTTTTCTTTAAATTAATGACAAAGTTGAAATTTAGGGTTGAGCAGGAGTGAAGGAATTAACGTGTGTGAGGAGGTTCTTAACTCCTTAATCTGCCATGGAGTTTGAAAGGAATAGAATTATTTTGATAAAAGAAATATTATAACTCCATTAATTTGGAAAGGTTTGCAGGAGATTAATTGCTGGGTCTGGAGGGCCCCCTGGTGTATAGTGCCAGTACACCCGGTTTTGTAGATAATGGCAGACCCTAGTTACACTTCTGCAATTTGAATTTTTCATAGAAGTCCTACAGGATGAAAGCAGGCTATTCAGCCCATTGAATCCCTCAGAAGAGCATCCCACTCAGATCCACCCCGTAACCCTGCCTTCCCCATGTCTAACTCACTTAGCATGCACATCCCTGGACACTATGGGCAACTTAGCGTGGCCAATCTAGCCTAGCCTGCACATCTTTGGACTGTGGGAGGAAACCGGAGCACCCGGAGGAAACCCACGCAGACACGGGGAGAACGTGCAAACTGGGTACGGACACTCGCCGAGGGCTGGAATCGAACCCGGGTCCCTAGAAGTTCTGACTACTGAGCCTCCCACTTTAATGCTGTCTGTTCACTTTACTCTTTCTTAAGAATCATAATGTTTCTGTGGTCACTAGCTGCACATTTGAACTAATAGAAGGAAAATCACTGAAAATAGTTTGATGTGCTGTTGTGTGAAATGGTGTCACACAGTGTTTTATGCTTGGCCTAGTGATAGGATTCGGGTCTTCAGGATCTTTGGTTATGATGTCAACTGGAAAACAAAGCTGACAATAAAGTCCTCCCCAATATTGTAAAACCTTCTCCAACATCACTAATTGTCATTGCCCAAAAAACCCAAAGAGCCGCAGATTCTGAAAATGAGAAACAGACTCAGAAATTGCTGGAGAAACTCAGCATGTCTGGCAGCATCTGTGGAGAGAAAGCAGAGTTGACATTTTGAGTCCTACGACACTAGGTATTTTATATTTCTGAGAAAATTGACAGCACTATCAGTCCAGGAGATGACAGTAGGTCTAACATCAGGATGGAGACATCCACCAGTCTACAAAATGATCAGAGGTATAGATAGAGTAGACAGCCAGAGACTGTTTCCTAGGGTGGGGATAGCTATTATGAGGGGGCATAGTTTTAAAGTGAATGGAGCTAGATATCAGGGAGACGTCAGCGGTAGGTTCTTTACTCAGAGAGTGGTCGGGGCGTGGAATGCATTGCCAGAGAGGGTAGTGGAGCTGGCCTCATTAGGGGCATTTAAGCGGCTATTAGATAGGCATATGGGTGATAGTATAATGTAGGGGTGGAGGTTGGATAGACCTTAGGTTTCGGGTAAAAGTTCAGCACAACCTCGTGGGCCGAAGGGTCTGTACTGTGCTGTACTGTTGTTCTGTGCTCTTCAATGAGCGGCCATTGGTAGTGAGAGTTTGTGTCTGACCTTTGACTTTAAGGTTCTGGAATATTGTAAAGGCTGGTGAATGTTAAACATGATCTACTCAACAGGATAATAAAATGTGAGGCTGGGTGAACACAGCAGGCCCAGCAGCATCTCAGGAGCACAAAAGCTGATGTTTCGGGCCGAGACCCTTCAACAGAGAGGGGGATGGGGTGAGGGTTCTGGAATAAATAGGGAGAGAGGGGGAAGCGGACCGAAGATGGAGACAAAAGAAGATAGGTGGAGAGGAGAGTATAGGTGGGGAGGTAGGGAGGGGATAGGTCAGTCCAGGGAAGACAGACAGGTCAAGGAGGTGGGATGAGGTTAGTAGGTAGGAGATGGAGGTGTGGCTTGGGGTGGGAGGAAGGGATGGGTGAGAGGAAGAACAGGTTAGGGAGGCAGAGACAGGTTGGACTGGTTTTGGGATGCAGTGGGTGGAGGGGAAGAGCTGGGCTGGTTGTGTGGTGCAGTGGGGGGAGGAGACGAACTGGGCTGGTTTTGGGATGTGGTGGGGGAAGGGGAGATTTTGAAGCTGGTGAAGTCCACATTGATACCATTGGGCTGCAGGGTTCCCAAGCGGAATATGAGTTGCTGTTCCTGCAACCTTCTGGTGGCATCATTGTGGCACTGCAGGAGGCCCATGATGGACATGCCATCTAAAGAATGGGAGGGGGGAGTGGAAATGGTTTGCGACTGGGAGGTGCAGTTGTTTATTGCGAACCGAGCAGAGGTGTTCTGCAAAGCGGTCCCCAAGCCTCCGCTTGGTTTCCCCAATGTAGAGGAAGCCACACCGGGTACAGTGGATGCAGTATACCACATTGGCAGATGTGCAGGTGAACCTCTGCTTAATGTGGAAAGTCATCTTGGGGCCTGGGATAGGGGTGAGGGAGGAGGTGTGGGGGCAAGTGTAGCATTTCCTGCGGTTTCAGGGGAAGGTGCCGGGTGTGTTGGGGTTGGAGGGCAGTGTGGAGCGAACAAGGGAGTCACGGAGAGAGTGGTCTCTCCGGAAAGCAGACAGGGGTGGGGATGGAAAAATGTCTTCGGTGGTGGGGTCGGACTGTAGATGGCGGAAGTGTCGGAGGATGATACGTTGTATCCGGAGGTTGGTGGGGTGGTGTGTGAGAACGAGGGGGATCCTCTTAGGGCGGTTGTGGCGGGGGCGGGGTGTGAGGGATGTGTTGCGGGAAATGCGGGAGACGCGGTCAAGGGCGTTCTCGACCACTGAGGGGGGAAAGTTGCGGTCCTTGAAGAACTTGGACATCTGGGATGTGCGGGAGTGGAATGCCTCATCGTGGGAGCAGATGCGGCGGAGGCGGAGGAATTGGGAATAGGGGATGGAATTTTTGCAGGAGGCTGGGTGGGAGAAGGTGTATTCTAGGTAGCTGTGGGAGTCAGTGGGCTTGAAATGGACATCAGTAACAAGCTGGTTGACTGAGAGATCCAGGAAGGTGAGGGATGTGCTGGAGATGGCCCAGGTGAACTGAAGGTTGGGGTGGAAGGTGTTGGTGAAGTGGATGAACTGTTCGAGCTCCTCTGGGGAGCAAGAGGCGGTGCTGATACAGTCATCAATGTAACGGAGGAAGAGGTGGGGTTTGGGGCCTGTGTAGGTGCGGAAGAGGGACTGTTCCACGCACCTGAGGGGAGGGAATATTTTGAACTCTTTACCACAAAGGACTGTTGAAGGTGGGTCGTTAAGTACATCCAAGATTGAGGCAGACAGATATTTAATCATTAAGGGAATCGAGGCTTACGGGGAAAAGGCAGGAAAGTGAAGATGAGGATTATCAGGTCAGCTGTGGGATAACTGATGGTGGAGTAGGCTTTAGTGAGCTGAATGGCCTACTTTTGCTCCCATTTTTTATTATAACATGTAAGACTACTAAAAATTGGAGGCCCTGGTATTTGTTTGCAGTCTGTCCATGTGCTTTCTGAGACCCAAACAAAAATATGCTGATTATTTGCATGTAGTGAGTTTGAAATTATTAAGAATGTCAGCGTTTTGTATGATCCATTAAATATACGGCTAAAAATGCTTTTCAAGATGATATTTGTGCATCAAACTGGAAGCTGATGCTGAGGAGAGTGTTTGGAGAAATCCAGCCCCTGGGTGTTATAGCCACCTGGGAAGACTTCCACATGGAGAGGGCAGCTGGAATGGCCAGGGCACTCCATTCCCACCAACCCATTTGAGTTTGTTAACACTCCAAGTGATACACTGCCCATGCTGTGAAATGGTTAGTATGGGAAAGTAGAAAAAAATACAGGCGTAGACAATAGGAGCTGGAGTAGGCCATTCAGCCCTTCAAGCCTGCTGCACTTTTCAATGTGATCATGGTTGATAATCCAGCTCAGATCTTGTTCCTGCTTTCTCCCCACACCCTTTGAACCCCTTACTCCTGAGAACTATATCTAACTTCTTGTTGAAAACATTCAATGTTTTGGCCTTAGCCAATTTCAGTGACAGTGTGTTCTACAGGCTCCCTACTCTCTGGGTGAAGACATTTCTCCTCATCTCAGTCCTAAATGAACTACCCTGTATCCTTAGACTGTGACCCTTGGTCAGCTGGAACATCTTTCCTGTCTAGACCTGTTGGAATTTTATAGGTTTCTATGAAGTCCCATCTCATTTTTCTGAGCTCCAGTGAATATAATCCTAACTGATCCAGTCTCCCCCCTATTCATCAACCCTGCCAACCCAGGAATAATTCTGGTAAACCTTTGCTGTGCTTCTGCTATAAAGTCAAAAGTCACATGACACTGGGTTACAGTCCCCAGTTTGTGTTTTCAAATAAACCTGTTGGACTATAGCCCAATGTCATGTGATTTTTGACCGTGTCCACCCCAGCCCAACACCGGCACCCCCACATCTAGGCCACCCTCAGTAACGATTGCGAAGGCTTTAGTTTAAATAATTCTGGAATAAAGGGAGGTACAGCTTTAGCAAGTGCCCTTACACACTGGGGCCATGCCCCCCCCCCCCCCCCCAACTCCGTGATATTACCTCGTCCATGTTCATTCCAGCATCCTGAACAGAATCCAATGATGATTCCAATGGTGCTGGGCCCATTGCTTTTTGTTATTGATATAAATGATTTGGATGTGAGTATAGGAAGTATGTTTAGTAAGTTTGCAGATAATATTAAAATAGCTAGTATAGTTGACAGTGAAGAAGGTTATCGCAGAGTACAGTGGACCTTGATCAGATGGGCCAGTGGACTAAGGAGTGGCAGATGGAGTTTAATGTAGATAAATGTGAGATGTTGCATTTTGGTAAGACAAGCCAGGGCAGGACTTATACCGGTAATGGTAGGGCCCTGGGGAGTGTTGCCAAGCAAAAGAGACCTGGGATGCAATTACAAAGTTCCTTGAAAGTCGACTCTCAGGTAGATGGTGATGAAGAAGGCGTTTGGCACACTTGCCTTCATTGGTCAGAACATTGAATATAGGAGTTGGAAGTCATGTTAGGCTGTACAGGGCATTGGTTAGGGCACTGTTGGAATACTGCATGCAATTCTGCTCTCCCTGCTATAGGAAGGATGTTGTGAAACTTGAAAGGGTTCAATAAAGATTTACAAGGATGTTGCCAGGGTTGGAGGGTTTGAGCTACAGGGAGAGGGTGAATAGACTGGGGCTATTTTCCCTGGAGCGTGGGGGGCTGAGGGGTGACCTTATAGAGATTTATAAAATCATTAAGGGGCATGGTGAAGGTGAATAGCCAGGCCTTTTTCCTTGGGTAGGAGAATCCAAAACTAAAGAGCGTAGGATTAAGGTGAGAGAGGAAAGATTTAAAAGGGACCTAAGGGGAAACATTTTCACACAGAGGGTGGTGCGTGTATGGAATGAGCTGCCAGAGGAGGTGGTGGAGGCTGGTACAGTTACACAAGGATGGGTATGTGAATAGGAACGGTTGACGGAGATAGGGACGAAATGCTGGCAAATGGGACTAGATGAGATTAGGATATCTGGTCAGCATGAACGAGTGGGACCGAAGGGTCTGTTTCTGTGCTGTACATGTCTATGACTCTGAGCTTCTAGGACAGTAAAATGACAAACGATTAAGCAGTAGATTTGAGCAAATGGTTTTATTTTATCCTTGCTCATGTTTTTGATCTTTACAGAGATTTGCTGATCCTCCTTTCCCTTGTTACTTTAATATTTTCCAGCTGCGGTTTTGAAATATGAAAACAATGTCATGAACATTCGACAGTTCAATTGTTCCCCTCATCCCTATTGGCTGCCCAACTTCATGGATGTCTTCACTTGGTCTTTGCCATTTGTTGGAGAGAAAGGTATGTGACGGTGTCGGAGGGGCTGGCACTCATTGTGGTTGGAGGGTAGCACGCTGCTGGGTTTGATGCTCCAAGATTGTGACCCCCCCCCCCCGACCGAGACTTATGCACAGTCATCCTCCCAGTGCTAGCAGGCTGCAGACACTCAGAGGATATCTTCTTACAGATCAGGCTTCAAACTGAGGTCCCCTCCCTGTTGACAGGGAGATATTGGAAAAATCCAAACGCTAGCACAAAGAAGAGCAAAGGATTTCTCCCTGTTGATCTGGGAAATATACATCTCTCAACCATCATCGCTACAGCAGATTGCCTGGGCATGAGTTGCTCTCTGTGGGATTGTGCCTTGCAGAATTTATCAACTGTGTTTCCCCACATCATAACTGCACTTTCACAGCTATTGTAGCTGTTTTAAAGATTCTGGGATACCCTGAAACTGGGAAAGAAACTAGACAAGTGCAGGTCTGTCAGTGACTCGACATTGAAAATCAAAATTCCTATTGTGGCTCGTCTGTTTAAATGTTAAACAGAACGTGCAGTAATTTGCTCCAGCTATAACCAATATGTTAACGAAGCAGGTACAGATCACCAGCACCTGCAAAGGTGTAGGACACACATTGAATATTGTGAATCTCTAGAATTTGATGTTTTATGAATGGAAATCCACCGTTTTCTTCAACCAAATGGCACCTCTTCACACTCCCTGTGCCTTCTGAACACTGCTGGGTTTGTAGATTAAGTGCTCATCCAGCTCATCGTATGAGTTTACTATTGGAACTAAACAGTGTAAGTTCCTTTTCAACAGTATGATATTACTCAAGTAATGCAACCTCTGGCCCAACAAAGGGAACTATTTAAATAAAAATCTCTGGATGCTGTAAATCAGGAACAAAAACAGAAGCTGCTGGAAAAGTTCAGCGGGATGGGTGGGTGTTACACTCTCAGCAATTACAGGGGAAGGTGCCGTGGGGCTGTGGGTGGGTTGTGGTTGGGGGGAGGTGGGGGTGCGTGGGGTTTGTGGGGGCTGGAGGTGGGAGAGAAGGAAGAGTTGGGCCAGGGCGTCCCAGAGGGAACAGTCCCTGCAGAAGGCAGACAAGAGAGGGGAGGGGAACATGATTCTGGAACACCTGGCCATGTACCTCCTCCCTTCCCAGAATCCAAGGGCCTAAACATACCTTCCGGGTGAAGCAACGCTTCACCCGCACTTCCCAGAATCTAGTCTACTGTATTCGCTGCTCACGATGTGGTCTCCTCTACACTGGCGAAACGAAGCATAGACTGGGTGACCGCTTCGTAGAACATCTACATTCTGCTTATAAAAAAGACCCTGAGATTCCTGTTGCCTGTCACTTCAATGCACCACCCTGTTCCCTGGTCAACATCTCTGTTTCTGGCTTGCTGCAGTGTTCCAGCACAAGTTGGAAGAACAGCATCTCATTTTCGGCTTGGGGACCCGAAAGCCCTCCGGACTCAATATCGGGTTCAATAATTTTAGGGCCTAAACTCTCCCATGTCGCAGCCCCCAACCCCACACACCAGGCCTAGTTACCACAGTCTGCCATTACACACCCTGTTGTTCGTCATTAACGGTCCCCATTAACAGTTCTGAGGAAGGGTCACGAGACCCAAAACACTAACTCTGTTTTTGCCTTCACAGATGCTGCCAGACCTCCTGAGCTTTTCCAGCAACTTTGTTTTTGTTCCGCATTAACAGCTATTCACCCTCCCAGCCAGATCGTTATCAACTCTGTCCAACTGCTATTCTCTCTCTTTAGGCTCTATCCCCACCTATCATTCACTCCTTATCCCCTCTGCCCCTACCCTAATTCCTGCATATAACCTGACAATTTCCTAGCTGTCATCAGTTCCGAAGAAGGGTCACCATTCCAGAAACTTTAACTCTTGATTTTCTTCACAGATTCTGCCAAGCTATTTAAGCTGTTTGCTAACTTTCAGAAGAAGGGTCTAGGCCCAAAACGTCAGCTTTCCTGCTTCTCTGATTCTTCTTGCCCTGATGTGTTTATCCAGATCTACACATTATTATCTCAGATTCTCCAGCCTCTGCAGTTTGTACAAACTGTGTAACAACTTTAACCCCATTAGAGGCAGCTTACACAAGTTAAAGCATCTCTCTCTCTACTGCCTCTAATGGCTGTGGGTACTAGTGTTCACCTGCTGCATTTCACTTGTGGAGGTTTTGTGCCTGTTAATGATTGTTGTAAAGTTCCTGCAGGTGAATGAAGACCGAATCCGTTCTCATTGTGTCCCACGTTAAGCTGCTTCTAACAGTACATTCAATGATATGATTAGATTAGATTCCCTACAGTGTGGAAACAGGCCCTTCGGCCCAACAAGCCCACACCGCCCCTTGAAGCATCCCACCCAGACCCATCCCCCTATAACCCACACACCTCTCAATGAACTGCAAGAGTCCTCATTTTTAAAAATTCACTCACCGAAATATTAAAAAAAAGTGAGAGTTAGGGAGAGACAATGCAGTGGTTTCTATCTTGACAACTGTATACATCCCCAATACCCTCCAAAGTGCCTGCACTCTGAATAGTTCTGGCCCCTTGGGTTCCTAATGTCTATTGTTCCACATTTAGTGACTGGGAGGGGGGCGCGGGCGGTGGGGGTGCCAACAGCTGCTAGACTCTAACAGCCAACAGCTGCTAGAGTCCTAAACTCCAAGATTCCCTCCCACATCTTTCTCGTTCTCTCCTCCTCCCCCTTCCATCTCTGTCTCCTTTGCTTCGTCGCTCTGCCCCCCTACGCCCCCTCCCACCCCCGCCTCCCACACCCTCTCCCACCCCTGCCTCCCATGCCCCCCCCCCTTTAGATGCTCCCTAAAATCTGCATTTTTAAGGGAGGTTTTGGTCACCCATCCGAATGGCCTGTAATATTCCTTTGAAGTACTTACATTGAAGGCACAATATAAGCGCACATGGCTCTTGTTCAAAATGAGACCGAGAAAGAGAGAAATCTAGGATGCGTGGTTGCTGAAATCTGAGATACACCTCGCCGTGATTTACATTGTTTCACTTCCAAATCCAATCCAGCAGGAAACTTTTCTCCAATATTGGCTCAGCCACATGTGGAACTAACTCCAAAGTCTGAAGGTTCACAATTGATTGGTTTAATTTTGTTGAGGGAGAAGTTAAAATGTAATTGCTACAGTCATATTTTCCTGTGTCAGTACACTCCGTAAATGCAACAGTCTAGAGTGGAAAGCAATCTGAGTGTAGGCCAATAAAAAGCTCAAGGGAAGGGCTGGAAAGTGAGACTGTACTAGCTGGAATTACAAAGCAGCAAATCTATTTTGTGTATACTCCTGAGGGAATGGATTGAGGCAACTTCCACATGTTACGCAGCACCATCGCTATCTGTAGCACTGCCGAGCTGTTCATCTCATAAAGCATTGGGACTCCCTCAGCTCCATACAGACACAAAAGAGATTAGCAACTCCGTTCCACAACATAAGTTTGAAACACTGATTTCCACATTAGTGCAGGAGATGGGCCCCAGAAGCTTGAATCACTAACAGCAGCATATTAATGTTAGTCACTATGTGATGAATGTCCACACTGTTGTCAAGAAGACAAGCCATTGACTGATTTTATGACAGACCTGGGGGTATGTGACAGAAATAGGTCATTCAGCCCGTTGAATCTGCTGCACCATTTAAAGTGATCATGGTTGATCTGATAATCCTCAACGCTATTTTCCTTTTTGTAACCTGTGATTTCCTTTCTGGATAAAAATCTGTTTTTCTCTCTCTTGAATATACTTAATGGTCCGGCTTCAACAGCTCTCTATGGTAAAGAATTCCACAGATTCACTTCCCTCAGAAGAAATTCCTCATCTCTGTCTTGAATTTGTGTTCCTTTATTCTGAGGTAATGCCGTCTGATCCTAGACACACTCACAAAGGGAAACAATCTTTCCAGACCTATCCTGTCAAGTCCCTAAAGACTCCTGTATATTTCAATAAGGTCACCCCCTCATTATTCTAAACTCCAGTGGGTACAGCTATTCAACCTCTCCTCCATGAGACAGTGCCACTGTCCCTAGAGAGACTGAGCATGCAGGTGAGTGAGTGAAGGAGTTTGAGACAAATGACTGATATCAGATTTTGCTTAGAAAGCAACACGCTCTCTCATCTGTCAGTCAGAATGTGTGGATTCACACTCCTGCCTAAAGAAATGGACACAGGCTGACTCCACACTGACAGAATGCTGTGTTGCTTGAAGCACTGTCCTTCGGATGAAACATTAAACCAAGACCCATCCTGTCTTAGATATTACTCTGAAAAAGAGAAAGGGAGTTTCTGGCTAATGTTTGTCCCCGAGCGGCTAGAAAAGATTTTACTGATTGTTGTTGTTTACGGGCTGCTCCAGGACGTGACTACGTTTCAAAAGACCCGGATCGATGGTAAAGCACTTTGGGATGCCTTGATAAAGTGAAAGGTGCTATACGAATGCAAGTTCTTTTGTTCTTCGTATGTAATGTGAAGAGAGAGGCCAGTGGTATGAGTTATGTTCAAGCAGAATGGGAATGGTCGACTGAAGTTTGTAAATCAGTCTGAGAAAAGTACAATAGGGAAAGAACAAATCCTGCCTTCACATTGAGCACCTGCTGCTGCCCTCACGAACCACCCTCCTCCCCGGGTGAGCGGACTGTCCTTGTCTGCATTTAGTTCTGAGGTAATTGTCTGTTTGGCTGATTTATTTTTAAACTTCTCTCTGTCTTTGCTATAGTGACTGAGATGTTGGTGAATGTACTGAGCATCTGCTCTGATGATGAACTGATGACCGAAGGAGACGATGGCTTCGATGGTAAGGAACTACATTCTGCGCAGGTTGTTGGATCTCACTTCTGTGATCAGAATTGTTTCTCTATCCTGTTCATTGCCAAAGGCTGGTCTTGGTCAGTGCCTGGCCATTTGTTTGCTGTTCGCATTGTTTTCTGACTATGTTCATTCTTTCTTCATTCTACACTGACCTTCTAACCTCAACACCACATTAAAAACATTATTTCTAACACACTTGTATGTTGTGGAACACAGTGGAAGAATTCAGCTACCTCAATGTTGCAGTTCTCACAATTAAAAATATTTTCATGCAGTGACCTGAGGGATTGCTTCAAGGATTTTTAGGTAATTGAAAATATCATTTACTTCCTGTGGGTACATACAGGATTCCTGGAAGTGTCTTGTATTTGCTTCCACTCTTGCTTCCAGTGTGACTCTTGTAACTGGTAGTGAGACAGAATTGAAGAATTTAAAAGCCAAAAGGAGATGACAGCTCAGTGTCTCCCAGGTGACATTGCACAACTTCTCCACATAGCCCCCTGCACCCCAACCATGTGCCCTCTCTGTGAACGTGAAATCCTATTTGACCCCTTTCCTTGTGGAGCTGCCATTTCCAAGTCTTTATCCAATCCTGTTTTTGAAAGTAACCATTGAATTTGCAGAGCCGTGCAATCCGGAAGCAGGTTGTGGTCTGTCGGAACTTGCCATGCTTATACCACACATCTTCCTCATTTCCACCTTCGGGTCTTTTGCCAATTTACTTCAATCTGCCCCCCTCAGGGTACAAAAGAAAAAGTGCAAATTGGGCTGGTATTTCTGACCACTTTGGTTAAACAGTGATTTGATCAAAGGTTTTGCAATTTCCGAGACAGCCACTAAGGTGGATAGAGAGAAATTGCTTCTTGTTGGTTTGGGACCTTAACACCAGGGTTGTTGCCACAAAAAAAATGGAGTAAAACTGGCGATCAATTTTTGCCAAAAATGCCAATTGACACTCAACTAATTGTTAATTTTAAATTGTAGATCAATGGACCTGTGTTACCCTGAGGTAGGAAAGGACGTGGGGCAAAGGAGTTAGGTCACAGATCAGCCATGGTCTCATTGAATAGTGGTACAGGTTCAAGGGGGCTGAATGGCCTACTGCTGTTCCCATGTCATTATCCCATCTACTTCCTGAGAACAACTTCTTACCTACTCTGTCAAAGGGTCTTTGCCATTTTCAATAACTCCTATTAAACCTCCCACCGTTTAACTGTTCCCTTTTCTACATCCTTGTCTCTCTACGGAACTGAAGGATCCCTGGAATATTCTCACAAATTTCTGCACCTTCTCCAAGCCTCCGATGTCCTGCTACTGTAAATAAAAGCTATTCCTCATTACAGAAGATTAAATTTGTTATGTTGCTTCATGCAGTAATGACTGTGTTTACAGTATGACTGTGCAACCGTATCCCAGTAGAGTTTAGTGACTTAAGCCAACTTTAATTGAATTAATTTAATGTGCTAACAAGTGATTAAATGCTACCTTAATCCAAGTGCCTATTTTCATCAACTAGTTTTGTTTATTTTTTTTCCTTTTTTTCCTTTATCTAATTTGTTTTTCTTCTATCTCCACAGAATTTGGTTTTAAAACTTTTCCATTGGTTCTGTCAGATATTTGTACCTGTGTTTTGTTCCCATTCTTCAAAACTTTCTACTGATCTTTCTATCTCTTTATTTTCTGGATTTTCTTATGAGAAGAACACCTCATTTATGGCCAGAGAAAAGGTACAAACGAGATGACGAAGGGAAAAGCTGGGGGTAGAGACTTGCTTGTCATTTTTTTGCCTGCAATATTTGACATTTCTAGGGCAGTATTGAGGGAGCTTTGAAAACAGCTTTGTTTGTGCTCAGGGGCATGGAGGTTTGAGATTCACAGATTAGGTTTCTATTGAATGAGTTTCTGGCATTTTCATATCTAACCTTTAATAATTTAACTTGCAAGGAGTGTGGGGGATAAAAATCTCATACTAGAAGTGTTGAACTTCGTGTCTTCAGTCATGGTCTAATCTGATTTGCTGCTTCTGTGCTGTGTGAAGTAAACCAGAGATGATGCTAATCATTTCCGTTCAGCTTGTGTTTTCAGTCAGAGAAAGACCCCAAAACTAAACATCGTGTATTATGTTGTCTGACCTAAAGTCGAACGATTCAAGCCCAGCCAGGTTTGGGAAATCCTGGAGCTTTTCCTCCAAAGTCTTACCCCAACTTGAGTAATTCATATTTGTGTATAATCTTTGGCATTGGCTGTCAACAGGTTAGGTGTGCTGGGGATGGCAAAGCTGTGATATGCGAATCCAACTCTGCCTGTTCCCGAGAGTCAGGTGCAGGAGAGAGTGTGTTTTTTTTTACTTCTTTAAACATTCATTCACAGGATGTGGGCGTCTTTGGCAGTGCCAGCATTTATTGTCCATTCCTAGTTGTCCAATTGACTTGACACTTTTCGAAGGGTGTGTGTAAGAGCCAACCTCATTGCTGTGGGTTCGCAGTCATATGTAGGCCAGACCAGATAAATACAGCAGATTTCCTTCACTAAAGGACATTAGTGAACCAGATGGGTACTTAAAATTATTGACAGTGGTCACAAGGTTGTCATTAGTGCCACTAGCTTTTTAGTTCCAGATTTTTATTGAGTTTGTGTGTCGAGGTAGGATTCGACCCTTGTCCTCGGACCATTAGCCTGAGGTTTTGGATTATTTGGTCTGTCACACCATTGCACACATCTTCTCACTGAGTGAGAGGTACTCAAACTGTTTGTGTTGGCCTCCAGAGAGTTTTCCCATCTCCGCTGGGGAGGAAAATCACCGAGGCTTTTCTGTTGATATTTTTCACTGCATGCCGGTGCATTCTGAGCTCTGGTACTCTCGGAATAAAACTCTCAGGAGGAACTGGTCAAACAGTCTGCACTCGCTTCTGAAATATGTTTATAAATTTGTTTATCCAGGGATAATGATCACAGCAAGAACCAGGCACCAGATCTCTGTAGTCTGCTCACCCCTCAGTCATGCAGATCCTAAAGAGTTTATGCAGTTGTGAAGATGCTGCATTCTCTGTGCTCCTCCTTGTAAAATAATGTCCGATCTGGATCTGGTTCCTGATTCCAAAACACTCTATAACAAAGAGTGCCCTATAAAATCTTAACAGTCAAAGACTCTCATTTTGTAAGGCCAATGCACTGGAGTGAATTAAAGTGGAAACCTAATGATAATTGCTGAGAATTTTCTTTTTGTTGGTATATATTTAAGTAGTACATTTGGAAAATATTGACTCTGGGTAACTTATTTTAGCAATTGGATTTCAAGGCAGAAGAAATCAAAAACCCGGTGACTGTAATGAACATAGAACATAACAGCACAGTACAGGCCCTTCGGCCCTCGATGTTGTGCCGACCTGTCATACCGATCTCAAGCCCATCTAACCTACACTATTCCATGTACGTCCATATGCTTGTCCAATGACAACTTAAATGTACCCAAAGTTGGCGAATCTACTACCGTTGCAGGCAAAGCGTTCCATTCCCTTACTACTCTCTGAGTAAAGAAACTACCTCTGACATCTGTCTGATATCTTTCACCCCTCAATTTAAAGCTATGCCCCCTCATGCTCGCCGTCACCATCCTAGGAAAAAGGCTCTCCCTATCCACCCTATCTAACCCTCTGATTATTTTATATGTTTCAATTAAGTCACCTCTCAACCTTCTTCTCTCTAATGAAAACAGCCTCAAGTCCCTCAGCCTTTCCTCGTAAGACCTTCCCTCCATACCAGACAACATCCTGGTAAATCTCCTCTGCACCCTTTCCAAAGCTTCCACATCCTTCTTATAATGCGGTGACCAGAACTGTACACGATACTCCAAGTGTGGCCACACTAGAGTTTTGTACAGCTTCACCATAACCTCTTGGTTCCGGAACTCAATCCCTCTATTAATAAAAGCTAAAACACTGTATGCCTTCTTAACAGCCCTGTCAACCTGGGCGGCAACTTTCAAGGATCTGTGTACATGGACACCGAGATCTCTCTGCTCATCTACACTACCAAGAATCTTACCATTAGCCCTGTACTTTGCCTTCCGGTTACTTTTTACCATTAACCCTGTACTTTGCTTTCCGGTTACTAATGCTCCTGATTGTAGTTCTGGCCCCAGTTTTATTACATTTTTTAAACAGTGCAGTCAAGGCGTTTTGTACTTGGGGCAAATAATTGTGATTTTGGAGGGCTTCTTTTGGCACCTGAACTGGTAGGCACAACCCCTGTTTAAATTATCCCATCGAAAAGACAGTGCCTGAGATGCTCTCTGCCAAAGTTATACACAGGCTATAACCGAATATAGAGTGGGAGCTTGTATCCACAACTTTCTGATACATAGGCACCAAAACCTGATCCAATTATGTTGCAAAGCTGAGATATTGAGCAAACATTTGGAATATTTGTTGGGGAGGGATGAGTTTGATTGTTTTAATTCTGTTGAGGTTCGGTTGTTAGAGGCAGCATGAACTTTGTCTTCCATCTGAAACCCAAAACCTTCCCAGCATTTCCAGCTGATCCAAGGATTAATTTCCCCAAATGACAAATCACTGTTGCAGCACACCGAAACATTGTATTGCGAGTTCCTAATATGCTTACTAATGCTTTAATCAGTCTTTGCCTTCAAAATAAACTGAGCTAACAATACACATAAAATAGCTTAAAGATTAATCAAAGTTATTTCACTGGTGTGAGAAACCTGACCTCCGGATTGGAAAGTGAGAGAGGGTGTTGTTTATTTCTGTGTACTTCCACGTTGATCTTTCATTCACATCCATTTCATCATCATACAATGAAGGTTTTCTTGTTTTCACAAATACATTTTGTGAATTGATTTTGGGCAGATTGGCCTTGGTACAGCCCACTCCATTCCTGCCGGGGTGAGATTGTTTCAGGTCAATGTGAAACAGAGTCTCTCTGAAGCTGATCACAAAGCTGGGCTTTGCAAACTTCAACAAATGTCCCACGAAACTGTCTCTCCTCCCCTGCCCCTCTCATTCCCCTTTCTGTTCAACTCTCGGTCTCTCATTCACCCTTCCCCTTTTTTCTTTTTCTTTTTCTCCCTCCCTCTCTCTCTGTCTGTCACACACTTAACCTCTCTCTCTGCACAAAAAAAGGTTTGTCTACAGACGCCCTATGGACTCAAAGCTTAAAAGTTCCTCCTATCTTTCGAGAATTTTTGACCAGGGAGAATGTTATAACAGAAATTTTAGTTCACCTTCTGTCATGATTCAGCTTTTCAGTTATTCATTTCTGGGTTGTTAAACTGTGATCGCAGAATGTTTAGCATCTCATGCTTAGAGATTCGTTTAGAACTTGCTGGGTTTTTTTGTCATTACAAACCTGGAGACTATTTTAACCTGCACAGCTAATACATTCTGGTGAAAATTGATTTGCACCCATAATCAGATTTTGCAAGAGAGGGTGAGAGTGACTGTGTGTGCGTGTGTGCACGCGTGCGCACAGTGAGCAAGCAGAGACTAAGGTCATTGTGATATTTTGCCAGGTGCGTCTGCTGCTGCTCGCAAAGAGGTCATTCGGAACAAAATCCGGGCAATTGGCAAGATGGCCAAGATGTTTTCTGTTCTCCGGTAGGTCTCGTTCCATTTCCTCTCGGCTCTTGCCTGGTAATTGTGGTTTTATTTAGAACTTCACTCCTGACAGAATTTGAAGGCATGAGTTGAACAAAATGAAAACAGATAATGCTGAAATTACTCAACAGGTTAGGCAGCATCTGTGGAGGGAGAGAGTCAGAAACAGTGTCAACATCGCAGACTGATGGAAAACAGTGACAGTGTTGTGCTCCTGAGATGCTGCTGGGCCTGCTGTGTTCATCCAGCTCCACACTTTACTATCTTGGATTCTCCAGCATCTGCAGTTCCCATTATCACTGATACAGTGTTAATGATCCTTGTTTCTTCCCTAGAGCTCTCTAACTCTGTGGGACAGTCCCCATCTCAGCAATAGTGGGCACCAGATGTTATGGCAGATGTCAAAGAGATGGTGGGACAGAGATTTACTGGAATAGCCAGGAAGATTTATTTACAGTATTTGGCACTAGTGGGTGAAGGGGCAGAGAGTAAACAAAGAAAAAACTGCTTCCGTTGGTCGGTGGGTCAATATTGGGAGGCCATAGGTATAAGCCAAGTAGAAAAAATGCAGGTGGGTGGCTTTATTATTAAACACCACATGATGTGATTTGGCTGAGCCATTCTGTAAGTCAGTGGAAGCAGATTGAATAGTACCTTTCAGAACAGAATTAAATACTTGAAGACATACAGTTTTGCCTGAGCGTAGGGAAAGACCAAGAGCTCTTTCTCAGATGCCCCGACCAGGAGGTTTGGGGGTTGGGGGGATTCATGTAAAATAGGGCTGATGCCCAGAGCACCAGACCCCCCAGCTCACCCCACAGTATGAAGGGTAGCTAGGTGACAAAACCCAAATGAGCAGGATTGGTGCACAGAGTGTGAAGAGGAGCATTCAGCTGGAACACCGTAGCTAGAGGACTTTGTGTTTCCCATTTCCTGAGGTATTTGTGGCAGCTCTCCCACAAAGTAATCTGTCAATTCTGCTACAAGATAGGCTGCAACGTGCACATATTTTAAACTCATTAGCAGGGTATGAATGTCGTTGGTGGGGCCAGCATTTATGTCCTGTCCTTGAGTTGCCCCTTGAGAAGGCGGGGGGTGAGCTGCCTTCTTGAACTGCTGCAGCAGCCCATGTGCTGTAGGCGGATCCAGGCTCCTCTCACTGAAGGAATTCCAGGGTTTTGACCCAGTGACAGTGAAGGAACGGTGATATATTTCCATGTCGGGATGGTGAGTTGCTTGGAGGGGAACTTGCAGAGGGGTGGTGTTCCCATGTAACTGCTGCCCTTGTCCTTCTAGATGGTAGTGGTATAATAAAACAAAGAACTGGGTCAAGAGGCCTGAGTTTGAGTCCCACCTTCTCCAGAGGTGCATCATTAACATGTCTGTGAATAGAGTGATCAGAACAACAAAGTAGGCATTTTTAATCACCCTATCCTGGGATTTATGACACACCTCTGGAGCACGTAGCATGCAAACCTGGATGTACTAGCTCAGAGTTAAGAACACTACCATAGTGCCTCAAGAGCCCTCAATGCAAATTGATGAAATTCCGAAAAGTAATTTACAATTGGCGCAAGTTTCCACTTGCTCCAGAAGCCATGCCATCTCATCCTGTAACTGCTAGTTTCATATCATAATCAGATTGTTTACAGTCTTTTGTCTGAATTATTTCCATTATAATGTAGACCATGTTTGCAAGTTAATAGTGTCACATCTGATAATGCTGCTAGGTATTTTACAGCCCTTTGGAATTCAGAAGAATAAAGGATGCTTTTACTGGATTTTTCAGGAGCTTGAGGTCGATGTGGATAGATCGTTTCACTTTGTGAGAGCACCCAGGACCAGAGAGTATAATCTCAGAATAAGGGGCCACACACTTAAGATAGAGATGGAGTGAAATTTGTTCTTTCGGAGGGTAGCAAATCTGTGGAATTTTTTTATCACAGAAGGCTGTTGTGGCTGGGTCATTAAAATCCATCTGTCTCGGCTTGAATAGAGTGGATGAAGAAGGGAATTGAGGGTTGTGGGAAAAAGGCAGACAAATCGAGTTGAGAATTAACAGACCAGCCACAATCTCACGGGGCGGCACGGTGGCTCAGTGGTTAGCACTGCAGCCTCACAGCGCCAGGGACCGGGGTTCAATTCCAGCCTCGAGTAACTGTCTGTGTGGAGTTTGCACATTCTCCCCATGTCTGCGTGGGTTTCCTCCGGGTGCTCCGGTTTCCTCCCACAGTCTAAAGATGTGCAGGGTAGATAGATTGGTCATGCTAAATTGCCTGTAGTGTCCAGGGCTGTTTAGGTTAGGTGAATTAGACATGGGAAATGCAGGGGTAGAGGAATGTGCCTGGGTGTGATGCTGTTTGGAGGGGCAGTGTGGACTTGTTGGGCCGAATGGCCTGTTTCCACACTGTAGGGATTCTGTGACTCTCATTGAATGACAGAGCGGCCTGGAACTGCTTCTGCATTTTTCTGTTCTGATGTTGGGTTTGTAATCATGTACTTTAAACCGACCAGGGAGTGCAGTGAGCTGAGCTGATCTGCTTGGCTAGGTCTCCGTCCAATTGCATTGGTATTTGTTTTGCTCTTTTCCAGAGAGGAGAGTGAGAGTGTTCTGACACTGAAAGGCCTGACTCCCACAGGAATGCTTCCGAGCGGAGTGCTGGCTGGAGGCAAGCAAACCCTCCAAAATGGTAAGAGTGGATTCCATTATTCCATGCTGATTGTTCTCAACTGATGGCAACAATTATGCCAAAATGTGGAGCTGGATGAACACAGCAGGCCAAACAGCATCTCGTGCTGCTGGGCCTGCTGTGTACATCCAGCTCCACACTTTGTTATCTTGGATTCTCCAGCATCTGCAGTTCCCATTATCACTGCAACAATTATACCGTTTGCTTTTGTCAATGATTTCCCTGTCAGTACTTTGTGATTTGGCATATTTTGTTGCTGGTAATGATGGAAGTGAGAACAAGGGGAATTAGTATCATTTGCCTGGAGCAGTATGATGTGCAGTATAGGATCAGTTCTTCCAGAAATTAAACAGCCTTTTAAGGTATCTTTGCAACAGTGTGCGACAAACATCTGTGAAACACAATATGGTCAGTGCATCTCTATGTGAAGAGAATCATGATCCTTAACTTTTTACAAACGGTGGGACTGATGGACTAAACGCACACAGCAAGTTCAGCCTGTGTCTTAACCTGTAACATAGACAAGGAATTGAAATCATTGCCAGTCTGTTGGTAATTTTGCACACTGCAATCTGTTTATGGTGCGCTGCAGTAAACAGTAAATTAAATAATACAGCAGGTGCCAAAAACTACAAAATGGAAAGTTTCAGGAAACAGCAGCTATCCACTTTCCAAGCCCCACTCCTGATGTCTGCCAGCTTCAAAGCTGACCAGATGGTAGCTATACTGCACAAAACAGTCTAACCCACTGTACCCAATTGCTCCAGATCTAGCTTTACTTGTCTCAGGATCTCTTGTGAAGCAGATCCATTCAGACAGTGAGCAACTTTATGTTTCACTCTTGTTCACCACTCCCAGAGGAGATGTTTTTTAAAAGAAAGTATATGAAAAATAATATAAAACATAAGGTTTTGGCATAGATTTGCAGCTCGGTTTGTGGGTGAGGTTGTTGACTCGCTCGGCGAGCTGGCTTGTTTTCATTCAGAAGTTTCACTGCCATGCTAGGCAACATCAGTGGGGCCTCTGATGAAGCGATGTTATTCCACTCCATTTGGAATGTGAAAGGTCTGGGCTGCTATGGTGAGTAGTGTCATTTCTGGTTTTGGTCTGTATGGGTTTTTAATGTGGTGTTCAATTCTATATGTATGTTGATTGCATTATGGGACTCTGTGCCAAGTGGGCAACATAAATAGTATCCCAAGCCAAACATAGACATTCATGGGAATTCCTAGAGGCATGGTTCTCAACACATGATCCTATTAACAAACATATAGAATTGGACCCCATATGCAAGCCCGTACAGAACAAACCAGAAATGACCCAACTCGCCACAACAGACCGAACAGTACAAATTCCAATTGGAGTAGAATAGCGGTGCTTCTTCGGATACTCCACCGATGATGTCACCTCGCACGGAAATGAAACATCTGAACGAATATAAAATATAATTTTGCACAAAAATGTTGCACATTGGTGAGAATATTGTGAGTGATCTTGTTTAATTCATTGCCAGAATAACTAACTTTTTTTATTTGACATATTTCTATAATTGAACAACCAATAAGAATTTGATTGATTAATGTGGTGGAAGAAATAACTAGACTTGGTGCAAACTTTGATTCATAACCTGCCTTTTTCAATTTATTAATGAAAATTAAGTTAGATTTATTCTCTAAGTGTTAGCTGCCCTATTATTAATAATAAGCAGAAGGTGTTTATTATTAGAATTGTGCTGTGTAAGTAATTAGATATTTAACAAGCTGCATCAGATAACCCTAAAAATTACAGAAATCTCAGGATCAAAACTTTAGGGTAACAATTCTCAATCTGGAGGTGAATCCCAGATTTTCAAAATCCCTTGATTATCCTATTGAAATGAACCCATGTTGCCTTATTTGGGTACTGAATTTTTAAGATTACCAGGGTCTCCCCAACATTTTAGCACTCTGAAAAGCTGAGCCAGGACTGTATCTCACTGAAATACATCACCTCTCAGCTAATGACGAATTTGAGATTAGTTTCTTTCAGTTTGAGCATTTAAATAGCTTTGACTATAATATCTTTCCTGCATGCACTTCTCATTCCCTCCATATTACCTTCCCTAATAACAGAAATTAGCTCAAAGAGCTATTTTGAATGAGCCCTTCATTTATAATCGCTCCTGTTTGGATTATTACAAGTAACCTGGGTGTGCCTTTTGAAATAGACCATACTCTGGAGATTTTTAATCAACCTGTTCAGAGATGTTATTACACACCTCTAGAGCAGATGGGACTGAAACTCAGATCTCCAGGGTCAGAGGAAGGGACGCTACCACTGCACCACCAGAGCCTTAAATTATACAGTAACTTCTCAGTAATCCCTGCATTT
Organism: Stegostoma tigrinum; assembly: GCF_030684315.1. Taxonomy (NCBI): domain Eukaryota; kingdom Metazoa; phylum Chordata; class Chondrichthyes; order Orectolobiformes; family Stegostomatidae; genus Stegostoma; species Stegostoma tigrinum. The sequence goes on from NC_081354.1 coordinate 2,360,555, forward strand.
GTGTTAGGAGTTACGTGATAAGTCAGGGCATGACTCTCCTTGTTAAATTTGATCTTCCAAAAAAAAATTGAACAAACTATTGAAATATTTGATTCTATTGTCTTCATTTGGGCGCAGGTCAAACTTACAGAAGTATCAGGCAAATAAAGTCAAGATGTGTCGCTATTGGAAAATGTAATTTTAATTCAAAGCTTGTATTCCTTCTGTTAATGTGAGCCAGGTTTTTGATAGTGACCGTTTTGATATTACTGCTGATATACAATATGTTTGAAGTGAAAATCAGTAACAGAAACTGGGGGGGGGGGGTGGGGGGATAGGGGGGCACCCCAAAAGAATGAATTCAATGAGTTATGTAGTTCCATGAAATCTAAGGAACATTCTTGGCTTGGCAAGTGGAGTAACCCCTTAATGACTTTGGGTAAGTTAATTATATGCTTATAAAGTTATTAAGATATATTTAATAACTCTACACTTTACATTCAGCCGCAATTTCTAAAATCAGAGTTTACATAAGTGTTGTATTGAATCAGGAGAACGATTAATTACACCCCGGTATCCTTCCCTTATTGTCATGTAAAGTGTGTAATTGAAGGTATCAGTTTCGGGTGATAAATGTTGGTGAAGCTTGGACTCAAATGAAACTTACCATCACCCAGTGCCATGTTATTTGGTATTTAAAATTTCTCCAGATTGTTGACTTGTATTGTTGCATTCAAGTAACTGAAGTAAATTGTCTCCTGGTATATTTATGTACGTGTGAACTGGGTATTGTGTGCGAATTGGGGATGTCTGTTCAATGCTCCCCATGAACTTCCTCTCTGCTTCACTCTTTTCAATATTCTATTTGCTTTCTGATATACTCTTTCTCTCTCCCTTCTGTTCAGACGAATCAGGTACCTGTTTCATTCACCTCATCCACGTACCTGTGTATGTCTGTGTTCTGTGTATTGGTGCTAACTCTGTCATGCTAATATCTTTCCCTTGTGCAAACTGACACATGGGATCAGCAATAACATGAACAGGACAAACAGTTACCAGGCGAAGCTGAACATTAGAAGCCCCGAGGAAAGCAGTTCTCTCTCAGTTGAGGAATGATTGTTTTCCTGCCAGCTCCTCTGTAGCTACACCATCCAGGATTATCACCAACTCCGGACTTACTTCTTTTGTTAGTCAATGAATTACTTCATTTCTTATTTATTTAAATTAAAACAGAAAAACTAACCCTTAACAGCAAACAAGAGGAATGTTTAGCTTCATCCTAAAAAATATTCCGACAGTTTAAAAATATCCAATCTTAAACAATCTACCGAAAGGCACATTTAGTTGTTGCATTGATCCACACATTAGCTGTGTCACTGGAATAACTGCAGTATCTGATGGAATGTAAAATAACTTGTGTGAACTGTAATAGACTCATTGGCATTTTCTGGTCTGCTGTGCTATTATAAAACCACAGTGTCATAGGATATTCCTGGAAGCCTCTTATAGAAAGAGACAATGGTCAACCGAACCAGGCGAGCCACCACAAGTTGTCAAAAAGGTACCTTGATCAGGAGAGGTCCTCTCTTCACTTTTAACATCAACATCCTGGGTCCAAGTGTTGGGGAGATTGCAATTGTCAGACTGAAGGCAACAAGTGGGAGTGGTTCATCTCACAACTGACAAACTATTATTGAGATTGAGAAACCAGTGAGTGATCAATAGGAGACTGCCATCCCCTGAGAAAAAGAACAGGAAATGACATCACCAAACACAGGAAATGACATGACCAACCCAAGGAAACCTAACCAGATAAATAGAAAGTGGGACATAACACCAGCGCTTCGTCGGAGGCTCACTGATGATGTTACCTAGAATGGTGACGAAACGTCTGAAAACTAACCTTCCAGCTCAGCGAGCAAACTCACATCCAGAACCTCAACCTGAGCTACAAATCTTCTCAAAACTCGCTAGGAGACTGAGTAGCTCAGCTAAACTGATAGTTAAACTGCTGAAATAATAATCATTCCTTAACCTGTGTAGAACTGAAATTGCAAAGAATTCCCTCAGTATGCCTGAAGCCGGGTTGTAAACTCCTGGTCAAGGCATCATTCTCCTTTTATAAATTTATGGAATGTTGATATTGCCAATTGGATAACATTTATTACCCATCCCTAGTTGCCCCCTTGAGAAGGTGGGGGTGAACTGCCTCTTGAACAGCTGCAGCCCTGGTGTTGTACGTAGACCCACAATGTCCCTTAGGGAGGGAATTCCAGGATTTTGACCCAGTGAAGGAACGGTGATATATTTCCAAGTCAGGTTAGGGAGTGGCTTGGAGGGGAACTTGCCAGGGGTGGTTTTCCCATGTATCTGCTGCCCGTGTCCTTCTATATGACCACAAACCCCAGATATTAGTCACAGGGACTTTGCAGGGTTCCTGGGGTTAGGTGTGCCATTGACACACACTGAGATTGATAATGACAGGTGGGTCATCCAATTCCCTCTTGAATACTACAATGGAACTTGCCTTCACCAGATTTCCAGGCAGTCAGTTCCAGACCCTAACTCCTTTCTGAGTGAAAAAGATTTTCATCACGTCACCCTCACTTTGTTTGCACATCATTTTAATGAATGATATCTGATTTTGTCAAAGAGCGTTGTGTTTATGATCCATTCAGGAAATTCACTCACTCCAGGAGACAAAGGGAACTGCAGGTGCTGGAGAATCCAAGATAATAAAATGTGAGGCTGGGTGAACACAGCAGGCCAAGAAGCATCTCAGGAGCACAAAAGCTGATGTTTCGGGCCTAGACCGAAGGCCTGCTGTGTTCATCCAGCTCCACACTATTGTTAACTCATTCCAGGAATCATCTTGAGGAGATACTGGCTGGTTAAAGATGCCTCCCAGTCTCTCGAAGATTCAGAGGATGAAATGGGTAATGCTGAATGAATGAGGAGGAGTAGAGTGTGGAAGCAAAGATTCACGTGAGTGGGACATGCCTGCCCCAGACCTGAAGAATATGACCTTTGACAGAATGGGTTCCCACTGGGACATGAATGCGTGGAATGCCAAAATCACAGGTATTGAAAGACTGTAATAATAGTTAATTGCTGTAATTGGCTGTTAAAGTGAGGGTACACTTGACGAGCTGATGCTATCCATGTTTGAGCTGAATTACTGGTGAGTTTCGACTTGCAATAACTCACTTTGCCTGAAGCACTAATCAGTGAGTCTGCTGCATTTCGAGACAAAGGGATTGTCCTTTGCAGCATTAATACTTACCCAGATAGAACCAAACTTCACTGGCAAGAATTACAAAACAAAATCCAACCATTAACGTAGCAGAACACGGTATTCACCCCGCCCCCTCCCCCAAACACCCCGTCCAGCGCAGGTTAATCTGTGCATCTCAGACATGGTGACAAGTTTGAAACTCTGGTTCAGCATTAGCATTGTTGTCACAGTAAAACCTGTGTTCCTTATTCTTTTACACCATGTGGATATCCCTGGGAAGGCCAGCTCTTATTGCCCATCCCTAATTACCCTTTTGCTGAGTGTTTTATGCAGCCCTTTCGGAGAGGGCAGTTTAAGGGGACCCATGTTGCTGTGGGTCTGGAGTCACATTTAGGCCAGACTAGGAAAGGATGGCAGATCTCTTTCCCTAAAAGTATATTAGTGAACCAGATGGGTTTTTGGATTTATTTGTTGAATTTAAATTCTACCACCTGTTGTGGGGGGGGATTTAAAACCATGATCCCAGAGCGTTAGAGAGCGTTACCATTACTGTCTCCCTTCATCTTGAGCCTGGGTCTCCAGGCTCAGAGTTAGGTGCTCTACCACTGTGCCACCTCCCAGCTATATGAACCTAAACTGTGTTCCTGCTGATGTATGTTTGCAGCTGTTTCATACAGACTTCACTCTGAGTGAGCCATTCATGGGGAGCACTCAGAACAAGTACCACAGCTTTCAGGAGCTTTTCATGCCTTCGCCAGTGATGAGAGAATGTCAGTGCGCGTGATTTGGACCTAATGGACCTTTAATAAGTTTCCCTTGTGAGAATCTGCACTTACCTTCCATCAGATACTGCAAACCAACCAATTGTGACTCTGTCCACATACACACCGATGGCAATAATACACTGATTTTTCTGCGCAGTGATCACTGTCACTTATTTCTTTTTCCTCCTCCACGCAAACTGACTGTGTGTTGTCCTTTGTGAACGTGTTGTTCATAATTTCTCATCTCTGCATAAGAGTACTAAAGCTTGTGTTAGACTTGCTGCAGTTGCTATTTTTTTGCTACTCATTATTGTTAAGAATATCAATTCTCAGCTCAACTTTCTCATCCAATTTGCAACCCTTTTCTTTTCTTCAGCGACTGTTGAAGCTATTGAGGCTGATGAAGGTAATATTTTGGACAGCCCCCTTTCTGTTGTACAACTGATGGGGGCTGTGCTGGGTTTATACCTGCGTATGTGTGTATATATTAGCGTGTACCTGATGTATGGGGGTTGGGTTAACCATCAGTTGTCTAACACTCCTTAACACTCTGTCATCTATTAACCATGTTGAGGTGTGGCCTTGCTTTTAAATAGATTTATCCTTTTAGGCAGCTGTGACCTTTGTTCTTGCGAAATCCCATCTGTGTCTTCTGGCTAAACTCTAAAAATTATCAAAGCTGGTCCAGAAGTGCTATTAACAACAACTTTGATGCTTCAAAATTGGCTTGAGTTACTTCAGCAAGAGCAAAGCTGACTGCTGATTAAATAGTGGTTACCAAGCTGCTATTTATATGTGATTTTAAAACCTCCTTTTTAACAAACTCTGATCCACAGTCTGCATCGGTGGTGGAAATTCAGTTTTGCTATTTTTTTGTGACTCTGTGGCTTTGCTGTGTGTTTTGTTTTACTAGTATCTGTGTAAACTATAGTGTTAGCCTTCTGTCAAACCAGAAGCAGCAGCAACATCAAGTTGGATTACTGTGATAGCTGAATCATCTGCATTTTCAGGGAGATTTCTGAATAATTACTAACCTTTTGAGTGATATTCAGTGGGACCTGCTTGCCGTGTACTTTAATAACAGTAAACTCCCAATGTTCATGGTTAATTACAAATATAACTCCCTGCTGCAGTGAAACCATGTTTGAAAATATAAATATTAATCTCCCCTTTATTTACTTTGTGAAATTGTGGAATATGCCAAACACACACTGATGACTAAATACATCCAATTAAGAAGTGTTTCATGTTACTGTTTGACATTTTGAAAACTGCTCAATTCAGTCCAGAATCTGGAATTCGATTCAAAATTTTGATAGCAGTTGAAGATGTTTATTCGGTCTAAATAGCCCATTCTATTCAGCTGTAGGCTTGGGAAGAAGGAGTTGCTGTTGTAGGAAATACCATTTTTTTATTGAAAGGATCCCACTGTACTAATCATAACCACATTGACCACTTGTTTGCTGCATGGTTTCTGGAATTGACAGCTGGAATGGTTAGTAATCATTGTGGCTGTGTTAAACCTTCCCGATAGGCTGCAGTCACACCCTGCATGAAGTCGCTGTCTCCTTAAGGACATGTTGATGTCAGGTCGAGTGACATTTCCTCTTAACCTTCTGAGTCCTGAGTTCCCTTTGCTGATGTCTTGGCTCGTTTTGTCCAGGGTTTCTAAGAACAAAAAGACTGAGAAAGTTGTGCAGTTTGACATGGCTGCATCAGAGAGTACTAGTACAGATATGATAAGTTGACTGCCCTCCTGTACCATATCGTTCTCCAGTTCCCCAACAAAACATGGGCCTGGGCGTCCGGGTAGCTAGCCCAGAGACATTGCCACTGTCGAGCCGTCTCTAATGTTGTGTGACATACGAGCCTGTCTTGCACCCGCCCTCAATCCAAGATATTTCCAAGTTTTGAGAGCGTGTGTTCTCACCTGCAGTGTAGAAGTGGTCCATTTCTGTGGCCTCTCTTCAGTAGAACAATCCAATATCTCCTGATTCCATGCTCTGCAAATCTTTTCAATGTTTTACCCATTACCACTTTTGAAATTGCACATTTTTACAAAAGCTGGAATTTTCCCATTGGACTTCATTCATTGGCAATCCAGTAAAATGGGTCCAGCTGTGTGAAGAGCTTCTTTCTTCATCTGGTGCAATTAAAAGAAACATGCCACTCGAGCAGGATGCATTTGGCCCATTTCTTCAAATCTCTGCCTCATTACAAATGCAAACAGCATTGTAAGTTATCCTTGTGTAGCAGATTAGTCTCGTAGTTAACATCCACAAAGTGGAAGATAGCTTTTCATTTATACTAAGCCTTTTATATTTGGCTCTTGTCAGTTCCACTTTGTTTAAACTTCATGCCCAGCAGAAAGTCAGTGCAGTGTAGAATTAGTTACCATCTCTGTAACTTCTGGCATATCGCATAGAACAGATCTGGGCTAAAACCAGTCTCGAATAGAATGAGGTGATCAGAATTGTAGACACAATGATTGATTGGTTTCTTAAATAGAAATCTAATGCAAATGATTTTGTTGTATCAATTTTATTAACTTCAGAAAAGAGTGGACTTATTAAATCCATCACTGCCTGTAAGCTCCTTCTGCTTTGTTGAGAATGATTTATTGCGGATACGTTAATCAGAGTTTTTTTGAATCTTGAATACATACGCCACAATGTGCTAACCAAGTAACCATGCTGAATTTGTATACCCATTGTGGTGAAGAAAAGGTGTTATTTCATTCACGTTTTCTCCCCATCTCTCTCGTCCCCCCCTCCCCCCCCGATCTCCCCTCCCACTCCCACCACCACCAACACGCTTTCTTTTCCCCTCCCTGCCCCCACCCTGCTCCCTGCCGGTGGTCCTGCGGCTGCGGCACCCCTCTCTGTTCAGCTATCCGAGGTTTCTCTCCCCAGCATAAGATCAGCAGCTTTGCCGAGGCGAAAGGTCTGGACCGTATCAACGAGAGGATGCCCCCTCGTCGCGATGGAATTCCAAGTGACAGCACCCTTAACTCCATCAACAAGGTGGTCTGCTCAGAGGCCAATGGCACTGAGAGTGGCAATATTCAATGATCGTTTTGCTGTTTCCAGTTCGAAGGCATGATTGTATGGTTGCCACCCCATGCGGTTTGACATTCTTGCCTCTGATTACTGCTGCATGCTCTGGGAGCTAGGTGTTGATGACAGATTACAGTAACAGAGTGATAGGAATTGTTTTGTGATTGTTGACAGTTAAGTTACCTCAGATGGAATATGCCTTTGCTTCTTGACAAGCAAACAGTTAAATGCTGGTAAAATATTACACATTAGATGAATCAAAATGTTTTCCTTTTGCATCAAGGAAGACTTGCAGATCAGTTTTGAAAAGGCCTTTACTATACTGGATGTGGGATCTCTCTCCAATAGCTCATTAATCTTCTCGTGTCCGTTTACAATTGCTGAACTCAGCTTTAACATATTAAAACAAAAATTAAAATTGAGGTTGTACAAACTAATAGCTGATTGAGATGTGGACTATTTATTAACTTTTCGGTTCCTCTTTTATGAGAGTTTCAAACAAATTAGGCAGTCTTAAAAAAAAATTTGTAAAGTTGCAAAATCACGAAAAATGCCAAAAATTAAATTTGGTTTTTGTACAAGTTCTGCTTACCTCAGGTTGATTTAGTGTGTTTGGATGCTACCAGTTTATGTATTTACCTATTACTCACTTGGCAATGGATAGCCTTTTTCCAAAAAAAAACTGGAAATTTATTTATAACTTTTACCATTCATTTTGCTGCTTATTATATTTCATTTGCATTAAGTTGGTTGTGGCTTGCTGGAATTGTATATTAATGAGTGACGCATTCATATTTTAAATTTTATTTTAACTATATGAAGAACAAGACATACCATATAAAATGCAGTGAATAGCATCTGTAGTCTGTAAAACTGTCCTCTGCATGGTATTTTCCCCAATTTCTGGCTGTACTGTCCCTATATGGGACTGTAATGTGCTTAGTGATCTGATATATACTGGAAATGTAAACTTGCATACTTTATATTCACTGTATGAAATTGCTTAATGCCTTTTGAATTTTTGTAATTTAAAAAGAGAAACTTCTTGAAATTATTCAGAGGGGGCGTGGAAAACTGAACATTTTTCAGTACACACAAGTGCACATATAGAAGATTAGCATGTTTATCAAACATTGTGAAAATTAAACAATTGATATGTGGGTACATGTAAAACTCTAGATGCATGACACTGTTTTAGTCACGATGGTGGAGTCTGACTTTCTTTTGTGCCACAATAAAACATTTAGTGTATTTACACATTTCACCGTATATCAGTTACGGGTTTGACGATATGGTTGAAAACTGGTCCATAATGGATGATCCATTGATTTTTTTTTGAAACAACAGTAAATGTGCCCAAGTAATTCACTACAACCTTGAATGCCTTGCCTTTGTAATTTGACCTCTGAAACGTCAGCAGTTTAAGCATGCACTTGTAACAACAAGGAAGTATTTTATATCACTATTTCAATAAAACATGCATGAACTTAACTGGCGAGTATGTTTCTTGACTGGTATTGCTGTGAGGTAACTGATCATTCACTCTCAAGTCTATCAAAGTTGACGGTGTATATAATCTTAATTTCTCCCATAAAGCTGGAGACCATTGTATGGTGTCTTCACTGGTTGTGCCTGGGAGGCAGACTGTCAAACACAACACTGACTCATTTCGCAAACTCTTCAAAGTGTTCTCCAAAGATTGGATTTTTGCTGGAGTCCTCACCTGTTGCTGCCAGAAGACACTGGTGCAGTTCCATCTGCTGTGTTACACGTGAAATTACTTGACGTTGACTCTGCTGGCCGCAATCAAACATGTGTAGGTTTTGTGTTAGGTTCAGTCATTGAACAGCACCAACGTGCCAACAGTTCCCCCTGTTTATTTTGTTCAGATTCATACCTATGTCCTGTCAGCTGAGTCTGAGGGAGAGTTATGGTAAGGCTTGCACAGGATACTTTAAAGCTAATAAAATCTATTTGAAAGAAAGTCATGCAAAATAATTAGAAAACGAAACCGCAGCAGGGTCGGCAGGAATTACCTAGTCACCATTCCAGTCCAGAATAGTGGGGTCATAGCCCAAACTAACAGGCACCTTCTTACAGCAGAATAGATACAAGGGAGATTCAGTTAGAGGTATCAGAATTATAATGGTTTTTAGTAAAGAGCCAATGTTTACAGTTGCAGGAGGGTTGGTAATCGAAGTATGCAAATTGTAAGATAATTAACAAACCAGTAAGTTGTTGTGAACCAGAATGTACTGCCTGAAAGGGTGGCAGAGGCAGATTCAGTAAAAAGTGAAATGAGAGCATTTCCCAGATGATAGATAAACACATGGGGATGGGACTAATCGGGCAGCTCTTAGAGCTGATACCAGCTCAATGGATTTGTTCTCTATCAAAATATCACATTTTAAAATATTGTAATAGAGCAGTTATCCCTTATCAAAGCAAAGTCCAGGGTTTTATTTTGGATAATCTTTGTGCCATCACAACGTAAGGTCACAAGCTTTGTGTTTGAATCCCATGACAAATATGTATTTATAGTTGATGTAGTATATGTCAGAAAGTGTTTGTCAAAAGTCCCACATTTATCTCTCGTGCAAGATTAAAGCTCATGGGATTGGGGTGAGTGTATTGAAATGAATAGGAAACTGGTTGGCAGAGAGGAAACAAAGAGTAAGAATTAATGGGTCCCTTTCAAATTGGCAGGCAGTAGCTAGTGGGGTGCCACAGGGATCAGTGCTGGGACCCCAGCTGTTCACAGTATATATTAATGATTTCGATAAGGGAACAAAATGTAACATCTCCAAGTTTGCAGATGATACCAAGTTGGCTGGGAGGGTGAACTGTGATGAGGATGCAGAAATCCTTCAGCATGATCTGGACAGGTTGGGTGAGTGAGTAAATCAACGGCAGATACAGTATAATTTGGATAAATGTGAGGTTATTCACTTTGGAAGCAAAAACAAGAAGGCAGATTACTACCTGAATGGCTGTAAATTGGGAGAGGGGAGTGTGCAGTGGGACCTGGGTGTCCTTGTGCACCAGTCTCTGAAGGTAAGCATGCAGGTGCAGCAGGTGGTAAAGAAGGCAAATGGTGTGTTGGCCTTCGTTGCGAGAGGTTTCGAGTACAGGAGCAGGGATGTGTTGTTGCAGTTATACAGGGCCTTGGTGAGGCCACACTTAGGACATTGTGTGCAGTTTTGGCCTCCTTTCCTGAGGAAGGATGCTGTTGCTCTTGAGGGAGTGCAGCGAAGGTTTACCAGGCTGATTCCAGGGATGGTGGGTCTGACATATGAGGAGAGATCGACCAGGTTGGGATTATTTTCACTGGAATTCACATAAATGAGGGGGGGTGGGATTTCATAGAGTCTTATAAAATTCTAACAGGACTAGACAGGGTTGATGCTGGGAGGATGTTCCTGATGGAGGCTATGTCCAGAACCAGGGATCACAGTCTGAGGATTCAGGGTAGACTGTTTAGGACAGAGATGAGGAGACATTTCTTCACACAGAGAGTGGTGAGCCTGTGGAATTCATTACCACAGGAAGTAGTCGATGCCAAAACATCGAACCTGTTCAAGAGGCAACTAGATATAATGCTTGGGGTGAATGCAATCAAAGGTTATGGGGAGAAAGCAGGATTAGGCTGAGTTGGACGATCGGCCATGATTATGATGAATGGCAGAGCAGGCTAAAAGGGCTGAATGACCTCCTGCTCCTTCCTTCTATGTTTCTGTGTAAGCAAGGGTGACTGAGGGTCAAGCTACCCCATCAGAAACTGAGTCTTTTGGATGAGATGTTAAATAGAGACTTGACAACCATTCCAGGTGAGAGAAAATGTCTCAGGGCCATTGTAAGGGCAGGCTCTTATTGAGCAGTCAGCTTACAGCCAGCAATCCGCAGGAGCAGTGTACCCAGTCACTGTCACTTTACTGTTCATAAAGGACCCTAGTTATGAGCAAATTGGTGCAACTCCTTGCTTTGTGAAGCACTTTGAACATCTTGAAGTCATGGCAGGTGCTATCAAAAGGCAAGTTCCATGAGTGAATACATGTGTGAGTCAATATAAAATATGAGTAAATATATTGATGTATCAGTCCATAGACCAACTCGAACTGCAATCACATTTCAAAACAAAAGATGATAGTTTTTGCAGGACATTCCCAACACAGACAATTCTGTCCCTGTAAATGTATTTTGAAAATGATGCTTGGAGCGAAGGGGCTGTGTTCCAGATTGATGTTATTGTCTTGACAGTAACATACTGGAATCGTGGCAAAACCTCAAACTGTCGAGACAGTAATTAGCTTTTGCTGACAATGTGTGGGATTTTTAAGCTGCCAGCTTCTATGTTATTCTTGATCTCGTGAATGCTTTTGGTGCCAGGTTTAAGAATGATTATTAAAATGTAAAAGGGTAAGTGAGAGATCCCTGATTACCATGGTTACATTCATAGCTCAGCTGTCAGTGTTGAGTGTTAATGTACAAGAGTCCTGTTAGAATCACCAAGGCAACTGTGCATGTAGGTCATTCCAGGTGAATTATAATGGTGATCCAGTAGGTCACTGAGTGGTGATGGGAGGTGTTAGATTCAGGGGTGACTGGTTGGCAATGCTGTAATTGTGAGTTATCAAAAAAACTAGTACTGACCATTCAGCCCAACTGCTCTCTGCTGGTGTTTCCACGCCCAGGAGTTCCTCCCTCATCCATCTCACTGTCACCATCTCCATCTCTCCCTTTCCCCTCCTTGCTCCAGTTCAACCACTAATGAGAGAACAGTCCTCTGGGACTGTGGTGACTTTACCTTACTCATTTTTAAAAATTTAACCTATTCTTGTAATCACCCTGTGCAGAGATGTTTTTATGTGCAGCTGGAGCAGTTGCAACTTGAACCCAGACCTCTAGGGCCAGGGGTAGGATCACTACCATTGCACCACAAGAGGGCTCCTGTAATTTTACTTTCTAACCAGCTTCCCCTTAAACACAGTTTCATATCGCCCACTCACTGCTCTACAAACTCTGATTTCCTGATTGCATCTATTAGTGACAGTCTTATGTCAATAGACCCTAGCCCTAGTCTCCCCAACAGATACATAACATCATCTCTCCATATGTTCGATCAAACGCCATTTATAACTGTATCATTCATTGGCCTTTTCTGCACAAAAGAGCTCCATCCAGTCGGTCTTTACGTCCACGTTATATTTTCTCTTTTTAGGTATTCTTCTTGTAAATTGTGCGGGCTTTCTTTGGTGTCTGCATCCTTTTTGGAATATGGAGTGCACATTTCTGCTCTCATTCCCCAAAGCCAATCCACCATCTACAAGGCACAAGTCAGGAGTGTGATGGAATACTCCCCACTTGCCTGGATGGCGGCAGCCCCAACAACACTCGAAGCTCAACACCATCCAGGACAAAGCAGCCGCTTGATTGGCACCACATCCACAAACATCCCACTCCCCCCACCACCGACACTCAGTAACAGCAGTGTGTACTGTCTACAGGATGCACTGCAGAAATTCAGCAAAAATTCTTAGACTGCACTTTCCAAACCCACAACCACTTCTATCTAGAAGGACAAGGGCAGCAGATACACGGGAACACACCCCCTGCAATAGTTCCCCTCCAAGCCACTCCCCATCCTGACCCAGAAATATATTACCATTCCTTCAGTGTCGCTGGGCCAAAATCCTGCAATTCCCCCCCTAATAGCATTGTTGGTCAACCCACAGCATATGGACTGCAGCGGTTCAAGAAGACAGCTCACCCCCTCCTTCTCAAGGGGCAACTAGCGACAGGCAGTAAGTGTGGACCAGGCAGTGTGCTCAAGTCTCATAAACAAATGAAAATATGCTCCAATTGTGATCGAACCCAAGTTTCAAGAGAAGTTTAGCATAACCTGTTCCTTTTTACATTACCTCCTTTTCCAAGTGAAGCCTTTTTTTAGTGGCCATGGTTACTTGTGTTAGTTTTTGTGAATCTTTCGATTCTTTAAGTTTCCTAATCACATTTACAGTAATTGACAGACAAACGTGACCTTATTTTCCCCTAATGTCCCCTTTTCATGTTTTGCTGAAATTTATGTGGTGATTATTTGCACTTTGTAATTATTTACAACCTTGCATTTGTTGCATTATTTCATTGGTCTTTTTGGACTCCCTCAAGTGTAGCCAGAGACCATAAGATAGAAGCAGATAGACCATTCAGCTCATCAGGTCTGCTCCACCATTCAATCATGGCTGATATGTTTCTCAAACCCATTCTCTTGTTTTCTCCCAGTGACCCTTGATCCCCTTACCAATCAAAAATAAAACTATCTCTGTCTCAAACACACTCAGTTGCTTGGCTTCCACAGCCTCCTGCAGCAGTGAGTTCCACAGATTCACCACTCTCTGCCTGAAGAAATTCCTCCTCATCTCAAAGGGGTCAACCTTTTCACTCTGAGATTGTGCCCTCAGGTCCTGGTCTCCTACTAGTGGAAACATCACCTATGCCCTCCCTACCTCCCCACCTACACTCACCTTTGCTGGCTCCATCCCCGCCTCTTTGACCTGCCTGTCTCCTCTCCACCTATCTTCTCCTCTATCTTCGATCCACCTCCCCCTCTCTCCCTATTTATTTCAGAACCCCATTCCCGTCCCCCATTTCTGATGAAGAGTCTGGGCCCAAAATGTCAGCTTTCCTGCTCCTAAGATGCTGCTTGGCCTGCCGTGTTCATCCAGCCCCACACTTTGTTATCCATGTCCATTAACCATAGGAGTGGAAGTAAGGCCATTCAGCCCATCAAGTCCACTCCACCATTTAAATCATGGCTGATGGGCATTTCAACACCACTTCCCTGCACTCTCCCTGTAGCCCTTGATTCCTTGTGAGATCAAGAATTTGTCGATCTCTGCCTTGAAGGCATCCAACGTCCCGGACTCCACTGCACTCTGTGGCAATGTCCGCTCTATCCAGTCCCTTCTGTATTCTTAAGGTTCAATCGGATTCCACCCCCCATCCCATCCTTCTAACTCCAGTGCGTACAGACCTGGAGTCTTCAACTGCTCTTCATATGGCAACTCCTTCATCCCTGGGATCATTCTTGTAAACTTCAGGACCAACAGCAATATGCTAAATATATGCTAACAGTATTTCCTTTTGAGGTAAAATATTAGTAAATTCACATTAAACTATTTTGAACTGAAGCACATAAATAATGGAGCCTTTTGTTTGTTTTTTGGTTTGTACTGTAGACTTTTATACGTTTTTAATCCCTATTTCCAGCGATTTGAATAAACCCAATTGCTTAGGGTGAAAGACCTTTGTGTTCTTTATGAAATTGGTTCAGGGCGGATGTGGGACAGAGGTTACAATTGGGCCAGCTGTGGTCTTTCTGAACAGCAGAGCAGATAGGATGGGCCGAATGGCTAGACTCTTGTAAATCTCAGACTCGGCCGTGCCTTCAGATGTCTGACCTTGAAATATAATAATTCCCTTCCTTCTCTCACCCCTTGTCCCTTAAAACCTATCTCTGACCATTGTTCCTTAACCTTGTGTTTCCTGATGCGACATTAGTGATAGCAACAAAAACAAAGTTGCTGGAAAAACTCAGCAGGTCTGGCAGCATCTGTGAAGGAGAAAACAGAGTTCGCGTCCAATGACCGCTCCTCAATTCTGAAACATTAACTCTGTCTTTTCCTTCACAAATGCTGCCAGACCTGCTGAGCTTTTCCAGCAATTTTGTCTTTGTTCCTGATTTATAGCATCTGCAGTTCTTTTGTTAATTAAGTTGTTGACTTGAGAAATAGAAACACAAACGGGGCTGAGTTTGAGCAGGTTTTAAGGAGCCAGCCCCTTAACTTCAGTGAATGTGACTGCTCCTTGTGCACACTTTTGATCATTCCTGAAGCACCATGTAATATTTCGTGTTTGTATTTTGCCCATGGTCACTTGCTGGAACATGCCTGAGTGAGTTATACCATCATGACCACGAGCTGGACATGTACTCAGATGCTCTGAACCGACGATTTTTACGAGCACATATGTGCACCCCTTTAAATATTACCTAGAGTGGGAAAGGGGTCTTGCGAGGGTCATAGACACACAATGAACCAACATCTGTACTGTATGATATAAAAACAATCTTTAATTTTTGTTCCTGATTAAACCATAGTTTATTACAGAACCATTGTTCAAACTAAATTAAGGTTCAGTCAAATTAATATCAGTCAATGTATCGATGATAATAGTAGGGAAGTCATGTTGGAGTTGTACAGGACTTTGGAGTACTGTGTACAGTTCTGGTCCCAGCCTTATAGGGAGGGTCTGTTTGCGCAGGAGGGGGTGCGGAGGAGATTCCCCAGGATGTTGCCTGGGCTGCATTTAAAGAGAGGCTGGATAAGCTCAGATCGTTTTCTGTACAGTGAAGAAGGTCGAGAGGGGAACTGTATAGAAGTGAATAAGATGACCAGGATAGAAAGCAGTGTTTCCCTTAGGGGAAGGGGCAAAATGAAAGGTTTAGAGGGAGTTTGAGGCAGTTTAATTTTTCCCACCCAGAGGGTGGTGGGGACTGGAATGCATTGTCTGGGAGGGCAGATGAGGCAGGGAAGTGCTTTTGGCTGCAGTTAAATCCACAAGAGAAGTCATGTGAATTTTAGGGGCAGTTTTTAAAGATTGTGTATGTTTATTGCAAAATTAGCTCTCTTTGTAAAATATAACTGCATGCTTGTGACATACACAATGAGCTTAGGTTCGGCTGTGTGAAAATTAGCCAGCAGCGCTCAGCCTTTAAATCACAATTAGTTAAATTTGAAATTGTTTATTACAAAATTTAAGCACAATGCACAGAAAACACGCAGACAAGGAGTAGATTGTTTATCTGGCTTTGGTAAATAAGACAAGACAAAACAAAATGTAAGAGATGAGGCAAGGGGAGACAACACAGTTGCGAAACTACAATAATGACAGTGAAGTGTTAGGTTCAGTTTAGTGCCATTTGCGGTAATTATACATGTGGTGCATGAACGGCATCAGGGCAGCTCTGTCTGTGCATCTGTAGGAGGTAAATGGGAGCAAGTGCTGTCCATCTCACTCCTCGAGTGTACTCCTCCACCCGATAATGATCACAACTGCACCAGCTCCACCATCCCCCCGCTCCCAATCCCCGTGGAATCATCCCCATCATCTGAACAATTCCACACCTAAATAACAAATTTCAGAGATTGTTAACACCCCTGAGTGAAGTAATTTCTCCGAACCTCAGTTATAAATAGCTTTGAGATCTTGATCCCAAGTTCGGGGCTCTCCAGTCAGGAACAGGTTGGAGGGGAGGGGGAGAACACCCCTTTTTTTTAAATGAAAAGTGATTCCTAATTCAATCCAGACCTTCAGTCAGGTTTCCCCCACTAGCATGGCACCGTTCAGTTCCTCTGGTTAAAACCCCAAACCCCACTTCTTTTCCAACCTGTAACAGACCCCTTGGGCTGCTAGACACACAGAGCAACTGACAGAAGGAAAAGTTAATAGATAACTGCAACTCCTGGCCATTATTTTAGATATCTTCAGCAATCAGATAATGAGTGTTTTTACGAGCAAAGTTAATGTGAATCAGTCCCGCCAGTGGGGAGTGTGTTGTACTGGATTGTATGTTGGGCACAGTTCCAGATCATCACCGTTTGCTTCTGCCTGGTGAGTAATGAGAGTGTGGGGTAAGTGGATCGTGTGCTGGTAAGGACTCCTGATTTCAAAGTCTATATTTAATGTGCAATTTTGTTGCTAATTGCTAATAACTGTAATTTAAATTTACCTGGAGATGTGAGCACTCAATCAGTGTTTTGATGCAGTTCCAATGGGGCGATGGAAGGGAGTTGGTCCATAGAGTTCTGTACAATGATGTGAAAGGTGAAGCATTAACTCTGCTTTCGGTCTCCATGACCTCTGCCAGAGTTCCAACATCAGTGATATTAAAGCAGAGAGTATATAGGATGTGCTGGAGCAGTGGTTTGTAAACTTACTTAGCGCAGCCCCCTGACCACCCACCGCTCCACCTGCAGTACACGGTTCGAGGCAGCAATCTCTTCCTGCCCTCAACAGATTTAAATGTGGCTTGTTATCAAATGGTCAAACATGGTGCCAGCAACCAAAAACACAAACAGCTTTACGGTGCCTAGTGACCATCCTTTGTCAGGTGAATCTCTTTTTTTAAAAAAGACACGCTTTCTGAAATCACATTGTCATTGGGAGTATCCTCAACCAGTCGCTGTCTAAAAATGTCTACCCTCATCAGCAACCAGAGGCAGACAACAAATAACAATACCGGTTCTGAAGGCTCACTGAACATAAACAATAACTCTTGTTTTTCTCTCCACAGATGCTGCTAGACCTGTGAGTTTCTTCAGCACTTTCTGTTTTAATTCAATATTGTGGTTCACTGCCAGCACGACCGGCCTCCTGACAAGTCCCCATTATCACCTTTTCTAGATTTTTCTTTCCTGGTTTACTATCAATAATCCCTTTGTCCATCTAGCTCTTACTTTTCACTGTCTTCCCCACCCCTTATCTGCTTACTCTTTTTCGCCCCCACCGCTTCATCATAATAAATACCACCTTTTTCTAACTACTGTAATTTCTGAAGAAGTGTTACTGCACTTGGAATATTAACTCCGCTTTCTCTGCTTAGAAACTGACAGACCTGCTGAGTTTCTCCAGCACTTTCTGTTCTTGTAAAGATACAGTATCGAGTGGCAAGGTCTGACACCAGGATTTAATCCTCATCAATCATAGGTAAAGGTCCTGGACATCAGGTCTGCTCTCTCTCATTAGAGAGAGAAGATGGGTGGTGATTTAACCTGAGGGTCACTATGCCTTGGGTGAGGGGAGAGGTCAAGGGGGATGGCTGTTTGTGGTAATCTCAGCTGGTACAGGAATTGAACTCATGCTGTTGGTGACACAATCATTTTATTATCAAGAATGTGTTTTTTTTATGATGGTCTGGGAGGATCCTCTCAAGAATTCCTCAACATCATTGACAACACCAGAAGAGAAGAGGGCAAGATATAACAGCACTATTTACATCCTTAAACGTTGACTTAGCCAAAGAGACAATTGCCACACTGCTGGATGAATCAGGAAGGGGGGCACCCCACGACTCCAACAGCATCAACAAGGACAGCCCCCTGAAAATGCTAGATCTGTGCCTCACAATCCATTTACCTTCAAACAAAGCAAAGGAACATCAATGGGATCCCCAATATCCGGAATGGTCACAGAAGATTAGAGCAAACAGCACTCCCCACTATACAATCCAAACCCTGGGTCCACTATGTAGAAAGCACCTTTGTGATTATCAAATGCACAAGACTAGATGAAACCCACAAACACAAACAACATCCTCACTGGAATAAAATTCACAAACGAAGAGAACAGTAACTGACTACCCTTCCTAGACAAGACGGCAGAACATAAGAACAACGGGGAACTAGACTAGCGTCTACAGAAAGCCCACACGTACAGACCACATACTTCATTATTCCAGCAACCACCCTAACACTCATAAAATGGACTTGCATCAGGGCATTATTCAAATGAGTGCAAACACACTGCAGCAACCCGGAATTGTGCAAAACAGAATAGGAGCACTTGTATGGAGTTTTTTAAAAGGAATTGAGCCCCAAAATACACAATGCGCCATTATCTCTGTGACAGACCACAACATGGCCAGACACACTAGTCACACCCACGACTAAGTAAACTAATGTAACACACAAAATACCATGCAAGGACTGTGAGAAACATTACATAGGCCATACTGGAAGAAAACTGGCAAAAAGGATACATGAACACCAACTGGCCAGCAAGAGACGTGACCTATTCTCATTGGTATCAATACGCATGATCAAAGGGCACAAATTCAATTGGGACATGTCCATAATAGCACAAGCCAAACAGAGACATGCCAGGGAATTCCTGGAGGCCTGGCATTCCAACCAGAACTCCATCAGCAAACACATGGACCCGATATACAAACTACAGAGAAACAGAGCCAGAAATGATGCCACCACCCCAGCAAACCGAGGCATATAAATAACAAGCAGGACAGAACACCCACATTTCACTGTAGGCGCACTGATGATGTGGCCAAGCATGGTGATAAAACGTCTGCAGCCAAAACCACCGGCTCGGAGAGCACGGAGGGTAAGTTATTTAGTTTGTATGAACTTAGAATTTCAAAGGTTCCTCCACAATTGTTACTTTGCAAATCAACTCTTGTTAACTCTGGGATAAAACTTTGAACCTATTTGAATCTGATATGGTATGGTGCAATGCAGTTTGTTGCTGAGGAAACAGAGTCTACAATGTCCCTCATGCACAAACTATAATATGAATAGTGTGTGCTCTGAATGCTGCTGTGTCCCACAGATGTTAATGTACAAATACTGATTGGCCATATTTTATTCCTTTTATTGTGTTTGTGGAGATGTGTGCTTCTCTGGCTAGGCCAGAAAAATATATCCCTTATTGTCCTTTCCAAAGGGCGGTTTAGAGTTGATGCCATTTAGTGGGTCTGGAGTCACATGTAGGGCAGACCAGCTAAGGAAATGCGTTCATCACCCAGATGGATTTTTACAACAGTTGACACCTCCGTCAGCTCCTCACAGAAGGGGAGAGCACAACAAGAATGAGCATATAGGTCCGGGAAATTGGAGGCAGTGTGGGAATTTGACACAGGAGAAAGAGTTGTATTTTTGGCGTGTAGCGTAAGTTATTTTTAAATGGCAGAGTAAATTGAGGTCAAGAAAGGGGCCCAGTATAAAGGACTAACATCACAGATGTAATGTAAGTTCATTGGTGATTAGCTACTATTTTGACTATCTTTTAGAGTTTACTTTCAGATTGAAGGTAAATAGGGAAAATATTTTCAGTTTACAAACTAAAAGACTAGTATGACATTTTTAAGGGTCAAGATAAGAACCACATCATTACAATAGAGATCTCAGGCCAGGCGATATGTCGTCACTGCATGTTGTGGGATCTGCTGGACCCCACTGCGGGTGCAGGAGGAACTCTGCCTCAGAGTTGATGAGCTGGAGTTTGAACTTCATACATCAGGGAGGGGGAGAGTTACCTGGATGCTGAGTTTCAGGAGACAGTCACACTTCTCTGATTAACTCCCTGAGATGTGGTCAGTGATCAGGGACAGAACAGTGTGACTATGAGCAAGGGCAGATAGAGGGATCCAGGAGGTAATGCTGATGGAGCCTCATCCCTTGAGCTTGTTGAACAGGTTTGAGATTCTTGCTCCCTGTGTGAATGAGAGTGGGGACTGCAGGGAGGAAGAACAAACTGCCCATTGAGAAGTAGTGAAGAAAGAGAAAAGTGGTTGTAATCCGGAATAGTACAATCATGGGAATACACAGTGTTCTCTTTGGCCAGGATCGCAAGTCCTGAAGGCTGTGTTACCTGCCTGGTGCCTGGGTGCAGGATATCTCATCTGGGCTGCAGTGGGACTGGGAATGGGAGTGGAAAGATCCCGTTGTCATGGTCCATGTACATACCAATGCTATAAATAGAGAAAGGAAAGAGGTTCTGCTGAGGGAATATGAGCAGCTAGGGGCCGAATTTAAAAAAGCAGAACCAAACAGTTAATAATCTCTGGATTACTGCCTGAGCCACGAGCAAATTAGCACAGGGTCAATAAGATTAATGAAGTAAATGCATGGCTCAAAGATTGGGTGAGCGAAACCGGGAAGCTACCAGCGTCAGGCCCGAACTATGAAAGAGATGTGTGCAGAGGTGAGTATAGTGACCATTGCTAAGGAGACAGTGCTGGGGAAGCTGGAAGAGCTAAAGGTAGAGAAATCGCCTGGACCAGAGTGGCTTGTTTGGCTTGTAGTTCTGAGTTCTGCCCTAGAGTTGTGAATGAAATAGCTGAGGAGATTGAGGGGAGGCATTGGTGGTGATCCTTCTGGAAGCACTGTAGTTTTAGAGTAGATTTGCAGCTGGGTTGTAGATGTTGTGGTTGGTTGGCTCACTGAGCTGGTGTGTTGTTTTGTCACTGTCATTTCATTACCCTGCTGGGTAACAGCCTCAGTGCAGCGTCCGACAAAGCACTGTTGTGTTCCCCTCCTGGTTTTTAAACTCTGGAGTCCATTGAGCTAGATTACCCCACTTCCGGTTTCCCTTCACCGTGGAGCGTATACGGGGTCGAGCTCCATGGTCCTCCATGAAGAAAACCATCAACAAACACATAGAGCTCGAACCCATATACATTCCACGGCAAAGGGAAACCAGAAGTGAGGCAACCCAGCTCAACGGACCCCAGAGTTTAAAGACCAGGCGGGAAAACGCACCGACGCTTCATCAGAGGCTGCACTGATGATGTTACCCAGCACGGTAACGAAACGTCTGTGGAACAACAAACCAGCTCGGCGAGCCAACCAACCACAGCAGAAAGCACTAGAGTTAGAGAGAGTGCCTTAAGACTGGAAAATGGCTAACATAACATTCCTGTTTAAGAAGAGAAGGAGGTAGATACTATAGACCCAGTTCTAGTGTCCATTGTTAATGATGAGGTTGTGGAGTACTTGGAAGAGCACAGCTTCATCAAGGGAAGGTCATGCCTGACAAATCTGTTAGAATTCTTTGAGGAGGTAATGAGCAAGTTACACAACGGAGAGCCGGTGGGTGTGATCTATTTAGATTTCCAGAGGCCTTTGACAAAGTGCTGCACAGGAGGCTGCTAAGTAAGGTAAGAGCCCATGATGCTGGGGCAAGGTACTGGCATGGATAAAGGGTTGGCTGAAAGAGGCAGAGAGTGGGGATAAAGAGGTCTTTTCTAGGTTGGTAGCTGTTGACAAGTGCAGTTCCTCAGGGTTGATGTCAGGATCACAGCTATTCATATTATTGACCAACAATCTGGATGAAGAAACTGAGAGCATTGTTGCTAACTTTGCAGATCAGACAAAGACCGGTGGAGGGACAGGTAGTGATGAGGAAGCAGTGAGGCTGCAGAAGGATTTAGGCAGGTTAGGAGAATGTTTTCATCTGCCACTTCCTTGCCCTATGTGGGAAAGTGTGAAGTTATGCATCCGGTAGGCAGAATAGAGGTATAGACTATTTTATAAATTGGGGAAAACCTTCAGAAATCTGAAGCACAAAGGGACTTAGGAGTCTCAGTTTTAGATTCTCTTAAGGTGACCACGCAGGTTCAGTTGGCAGTAAGAGAGACAAATGCAATGTTAGCATTTATTTCAGGAGGGCTAGAATACAAGAGCAGAGATGTACTGCTGAGGCTGTGCATGGCTGTGGTCAGAGCGTATTTGGAATACTGTGAGCAGTTTTGGGCCTGTATCTGAGGAAGGAAGTGCTGGCCTTGGAGAGGGTCCAGAGGAGATTTACACAAGTGATCCCAGGAATGAAGGGTTTGTCATATGAGGAGCAGTTGAGAAATCTGGGTGTTTAGAAGGATGAGAAGGGATCTGATTGAAATTCTCAGAATGCAGAGAGGCCTAGATAGAGTGGACATGGAGAAGATGTTTCCTCTAGTAGGAGAGTTTAGGACCTGAGAGCACAGCCTCAGTGAGGGGACAACCCTCTAGAACTGAGAGAGGAGGAATTTCTTCAGTCAGAAGGTGGTGAATCTGTGGAACTGATAGCTGCAGGGGGCTGTGGAGGCCAAGTTAGTGAGTGTGTTTAAGACAGAGATAGTTTTATTCTTGATTGTCAAGGGAATCTAGGGTTACGGGGAGAATGCAGGAGAATGGAGTTGAGAAACATATCAGCCATGGCCAAATGGTGGAGCAGAATCGATGGGCCAAATGTCCCAATTCTGCTCCTATACCTCATGGTCTTATGGATTAGAAAATTTAATTTTTAACATGAGATGTCCATGCAATCGCTCTTTCATGTCTTTGCATTTAGTGAGGTATAGTTTACGCTCCGATTGGATGTGCTGGGTGTAAGTTCTGTAACTGCGTGCTTTGCAGCTATAACTGAAATCAGTCCTCATATTGGAATTGACACCTGACAAATAGCGGCTGAGGTAAGATTGTACGGAAATGGGAAAAGAATGAAGGTAACTAAATTAATTCCATGAACTGATTTATAATGATGCTAATCTTCCAATAATTCACGCTCATCAAGTACGTTTACAATGTTTTGGTCATTGCCAGAAACAGCCTGACGTTGGACATTTGTTCCATTTCTGTGGCTGTTTTAGAGGGTGCTTCAATGTTATATCAGATTACTTTACAAGCTGCCACTGACTGTCAAATGGGGAAACAGCAATGCACCAGAAGCTACTGCTTCATTCCTTATTTGAGCCTCATTATATAGTGTTTTGCTGACTTTTACTTTCCCATTCATTGAAAGCCTTCATGCTGTGAGATCCTTCTTGAAATTGGACATTTTCCTTCAGGTTTATTTCTCTTTGAAGATGCAGAATTTAAAGCTCCCTCATGACTAATGAGGGTGTCCTATTTTACAACTGGTTTTTCAACAGAAAAATCCATTTCTATTGAACAGGGTTGTTGGTGCAACAGTGTCTCCTGGAGGTGTTTCTTTGTACTATTGTGTACCCTCTTGCTCCCAGGTTTTCATGTTGTGTAGGTGCTGCCTGATATTAATATCCAAACTGAGACAACAGGACACGAGACCTTCAGCAGACTCTTATCCCTTTGAACATTTCTTCCCCCACACTGAGGAAAGATTTGAGATTTTGAAACAGCCCCTTTGTATTTTTGTTAACAGCTTTAAGATCCAGGTCCATTTAAAATTAGAATTCGCTTCATGAGTACAGCGAACAGTTTACAAGTTACCACTTACAGTGCCTCCTTATGTTGAAAGGTACCTAGGTACAAACTCTTAAGTACAGATCCTTGGGAAGGAAAGATTAGAAAAATAAAGTCTAGCGTTCATGCCATTTTAGGTGCAAAGTGCAGAATCATAGGAATAAATTAGAAAAATAAAGAAATAACAAGTTTAACACCATAGTCCTTCCAACCCAGGCTGACCAGGCCTTGCCTCTGGGCTGCACTAGGCTTCACCTCAAGGCTGCAAGTCCACGCTGAGGCCAGGAGTCCCTGATGACCTCATTCGAAGCTGAAGAACAGGGAGTAAGAAGAAAGAAGAAAAAAAGGTCCATGAGAAAGGATTGGGAGGTGGTGAAAGAAATGGATGGAGCAGATGACCTCTGACTGACTGAGGAGTCCTACTCCACCACCTTCTTGCAGTCAATGATCTCGTGGGTGTCTCTGTACCTCCTGGCCTGCAGCAGTTCAAGAAGGCAGCTCACCACACCACCACCTCATCATGGGCCACTAGGGGTAGGCAATAAATATTAGGGCCAGAGGGTGACATCCACATCCCATGGATAAATGTGAAGAAGTTCTGTCATTCAGACTCGGGGCTAGGAAGAAACTAAAGAATATTGCTGATGAAAGGACACAAATTTAACCAAATAAATGAACCCTCATTCAGTGTGCAATGTTTTAACCAATCAGACTCAACATGCATCGTTTAAGTTTAAACAGAGCTTGGCAGACAACAATCAAGTGGACATGTTTTCCATAATAATCTTCTACCAGAGTCCATTTGCTGACTGATCAGCACCTTCTGCTCATACAGTGTCAACTTGACGTTCCCCTTCACTGTGGTATTCTTGTGAAGCGTCCTGATGAGTGGAAGTTGAAAAGTTTCAACAAATTGTCTCTGTTTTTGGCAACATGCAATTTCAACATCACTGAACAACAGAACTCAGCCATTTCACATTGGAGTCACCCACATTTCTGTGGGCCTGGAGTCAAACATAGGCCTCACCAGTTGAGAATGGCAGTTCCCTTCCCTAAAGGACATTAATGAATGAGGTGGGATCTTGAGACCAATGATTACCATTAGAGTAGTTCCTACTTCCAACTTTTATTGAATTTAAATTCCACCGGCTGCTCTTGGAGATTGGAACCCGTGTATCTGAAACATTAGCTCAGTCCTCTGGATTACTATCCAGTGACACTCCCACCCAGACATTGTCTCCTCGAAGATTTCTGGGAATAGGGTACAGCCATCAACTTAACTGGAACCTTTCCCTGTTCAGTAGGTGGGTGGTGAACTGGTGAGGAATGGGACTTTTGGCCCCAGTGAGGGTAGGAGTTCCTCTGAGCCCCCTACCACTCACTGGAATGAGGTGAAGGAATTTAACCAGGTCAGGGAGGTGACAAAATCCATAGTTGAAAGGCACCTGGGGAATGATCCAAGTTGGATAGTGAGATGAGCAATGGCAAATGGGTTTTAACAAGCTCAAACATGACCACAGTTCTGCGACCTATCCCTGAAGAGCCTGTCAGTCCAAATCTCTCTCTCTCCCTGCAATTCTTCTTGTTCCTATCAGTTGTTCTGGGAATTGCTGAGTCTGTAGTTTAGGGAGTCTTTTGACACTGACATCTTCCTCCATTCAGCACAGATAGTATGAGGAATGTGAAACCAAGGAACTACATGAAGCTGTCACAGCTTCAAGGCAATGTAGTGTAGTGAGGATCTTTTTGTAAAGAGATTGCACTGTTTGGATGAGAAGCTCAATACGTTATATAGAGACTGTCAAAGTCTTATTGTAAGTTTCCAATATATTTTATTACGAGCAAAGGACTTACAAAGAATCACAACATGACAACAAATTGGCCAATAGAAGCAGCTATGATCAGTTGTTTTATTTGCTGTCTGTACTCTCTTTACAACCCTGGGAAACATTTTCTGAAGGGTATGTTCCCCATGGCCGAAGCTGAGCTGAAAACTAATTGTGCATCTTTTGGTCGGTGTATGTCTGGGTGCCATGGAGGTCACAGAAGAACACAGTTTTCAGCAGCTTCTCCAGCAGCCCTGACATCGTACAATAACACACAGTTTCCCCATGGACACAACTAGGCTGGAATATCCTGGGTGAGCCTGGTATTGCAGTGGGACCGTCGTATACCTCATTTACTTCAGGCATTCTTATTTCACAAGCTCATCCTCTCATAAAAATGAATCTATTGTTTTTTTTCAAATGGAATAAATCATATAAAACCACTTCTCAGTTTAGTGAAGGTGGTCTCACTCGGTGCCCTCTCCCTACATGGGACTAAATTCCATTGTTTAGTTTTCTCCATTTGTCAGGCAGAAAGAGATTTGCCAAAAAGTTTTGTTTTGTGTTTTTTTTTTCAGTTTTCCACTTTCAGAACCAATTGCACTTCATTAGCATTTTTTATAATTAAATGTACCTGCTATAGTTAATAATGATAATGACTCCAGGTCCTGTTGCAAATCACGGCAGAAAGGTGACAACAGGGAAACGGCCTGTACAATCCAGCAATCAATGTTGGGTTTATATTGAATGTCATTCTAGGTGATCCTATTTACTGAGCCTGTTCCCATGTCGCTTCAACCACAGTCCAGCCAGTTCTCAAATCCAGACATCCTCCATTCACAGTCTCGGCAAATCTCTTGTAGAAGAATTCTCAATGTCCTGAACACTGCTTTGATTAACACAGGAGAGATAAAATCATAGAGAAAAAAATATATAGGCACAAGATAGAATATGCTTCAAGAAACCATTGACAATATCCTGAATATTTGGGAAGAAGAGTAGAAACGTACGGACTGATTCAAGGCTACATCTGTGTCATAGATCATCACAGAATCCCTACAGTGTGGAAACAGGCCATTCAGCCCAACAAGTCCACACCAGCCCTCTGAAGGGCATCCCACACAGACCCATTCCTCTAATCTCCCATGTCTACTCCACCTACCCTAAACATTCCTGGACACGAAGGGTAATTTAGCACGGCCAATCCACCGAGCCTGCACATCTTTGGACTGTGGGAGGAAATGGAGCACCTGGAGAAAACACACACAGACATGGGGAGAATGTGGAAACCACACAGACTGTCGCCTGAGGGTGGAATTGACCCTGGGTCCCTGGCGCTGTGAGGCAGCAGTGCTAACCACTGAGTCACCGTGCCAGCTGTCATGGCAGAGCTGGATATCAAACCCGCACCGTGGAGGGGTTTATCCAAGATGGTGGCACAGATAAAGCTAGTACTGTACACCTGAGTCCTTCCAACACAGGGATCTGACTGAGATAACAGGAACTGCAGATGCTGGAGAATTCGAGATTTCAAGGTGTAGAGCTGGATGAACACAGCAGGCCAAACGGCATCTTAGGAGCAGGAAAGCTGACGTTTTGGGCATAGACCCTTCATCAGAAATGGGAGAGGAGAAGAGGGTTCTGAAATAAATAGGGAGAGAGGGGGAGGCAGATCGAAGATGGATAAAGGAGAAGATAGTGCAGAGGAGACAGACAAGTTAAAGAGGCAGGGATGGAGCCAGTAAAGGTGAGTGTAGGTGGGGAGGTAGGGAGGGGATACGTCAGCCCAGGGAGGATGGACATGTGAAGAGGGCGGGATGAGGTTAGGAGGTAGGAGATGGGGGCGCGGCTTGAGGTGGGAAAAGGGAATAGGTGAGAGGAAGGACAGGTTAGGGAGTTGGGGATGAGCTGGGCTGGTTTTGGGATGTAGTGGGGGGACGGGAGATTTTGAAGCTTCTGAAATCCACATTGATACCATTGGGCTGCAGGGTTCCCAAGCGGAATATGAGTTGCTGTTCCTGCAACCTATGGGTGGCATCATTGTGGCATTGCAGGAGGCCCAGGATGGACATGTCGTCTAAGGAATGGGAGGGGGAGTGGAAATGGTTCGTGACTGGGAGGTGCAGCTGTTTATTGCGAACCGAGTGTAGGTGTTCTGCAAAGCGGTCCCCAAGCCTCCGCTTGGTTTCCCCAATGTAGAGGAGGCCACATCTGGAACAGCGGATAAAGTAAACCACATTGGCAGATGTGCAGGTGAACATCAATGCTTTCAACAGTAACTAAATTTATTTTTGTCTTTTAGTAATTACAATTTCTTGCTGCCTTGTTGGTCTCGGTGTAGGGAAATAGAGGGAATGCAAATGCAAGTGATCCCAGGTTCAAATCCCAAGGAATCCTCTCTGTGGTGCCACTGCTTCCCTGGGCCGGTTCAAAGAGCCAGAGGGGATGACCGGAGATTGTTTCACAAAATGTGCAAAGCAAGCTGAGGGGGTAAAAAAACACATATTTCGGGCCTGAAACATCAGTTTTCCTGCTCCTAAGATGCTGCTTGGCCTGCTGTGTTCATCCAGCTCCACACCTTGTTATCTCGGATTCTCCAAGCATCTGCAGTTCCCGTTATTTCACAAAGCGACTAGTTTGGGTCTGGAAGGTACTGTCCGGAGAAGTGGTGGAGGCGGGTTCAACTGAGGCATTCAAGGGAGCTTTGGGTGGTTATTTAAACAGAAGCAATGTATGGCGTTACAGGGGAAAGGCAGAAGGTTGTCACTAAGTTAAAAGCTCAGAGAGTCAGTGCAGATGTAATGGGCCGAACGGCCTCCTCTGTACTGTAACAGTTCTGTGATTGTGATCTGTGACCAGCTCTGCAGTGACCCCCCAAGAGTCTGCTATAACAGCACATCAAACATATCATATAAATCTGGGGTTAAAGATGTGATTGGCTGGTACTGGGGTTGTGCAAGGTGAGCCACTGCCTGTTTGTTTTGATGGTTTACAGGTTAACCTGAGTGAATAGGGACCTCGGTCTTTGTCCTGAAATACATTTCCTTTGTGATTAGGAATGAGGTCTTTTATGGCCTTGGGATGGGAGGAGGGCACCGAAAGGAAGTTGACACTTTCGCCTAGTTTCTGCCCTTGTCCTGACCATATAACTGTTACAAACATTTGGTCATTTGTTCATGTGATCCGAAGGTTGAGATCACTTCCTTTGACAGGAAGTGAGACATTATTTGTTAAGGGGGAGATGATGGGTATGCAGTTTATCATTGAGGTGGGACTACACAGTGCCTGCTTTTGGAGTCAGGGCTTCAATGACGTTGTTACAGTCGCCGCACATAATAGATCCATTTGTAGCTGTGATTCTACTCTGTCCTACATGATGATGTGTTCAGGGTTAGCACTGAATATCAGACAGAAAAAAACATAAAAAGATGCCAAATGATAGTTGTCCAGGCCTTGTTCCATTTGAACGTGAGCTGCTTCAGTACCTGAGAAGTCGCAAATGGTGCCGAATGTTGTGCAATCATCAGCGAATAACCTCACTTATTTTTCTTCCTTTATTCATCATGAGATGAGGGCATCTCTGGCTAGGGCAGCATTTATTATCCATCCCTAATTGCCCTGAGACCAGTTAATAGTCACTCACATTGCTGTGGGTCTGAAGTCACACGTAGGCCAGACCAAGTAAGGATGGCAGTTTCCTTCCCTAAAGGGCATTAGTGAACCAGATGGGTTTTTCCAACAATTGGCAATGGATTCACAGTCATCATTAGACTCTTAATTCCAGATTTCCTTTGTTTTCATTTTAATTTCCTCATTTGCCTTGGCAGAATTTGAACCTGGGTCCTCAGAACATTGTCTGGTTGTCTGTATCAACGGTCCAGCGAAAATACTGTCTCCCCTTCTGACCTTGTGATGGAGGGAAGGCAATTTGCTGAAGCAGCTGAAGATGGTCATGTCCTGGACACTAACCTGAGGAAACCCTGCAGAGATGTCCTGGAGCTAAGAAAACTTTATTGAAAGAATATCTTTACAATTTGAAGATATAAAACAGCTTTAATAACTTAAAATACAGAGAAAAAATGCATAAAAGAGCTTGACATTTTCACTAAATGAACAACTCATTACAATTTAACAACTTAAAGCAAGATTCATCTTGCTTTATCAATGATTAAAATGTAATTATAATCCTTTAAAAAAATTCTGAAGCTAAAAATTCTCCAAGATTTACAATAACTGACTTGAAACCACAATTTAAACTTAAAGAAAAGCTGAAATGTAGCAGAATTTCAATAATTTTAAAAAGCTTTCAGAATTTAAAATGATCAATTTAATTTATGCAAAGGAATGGAAAAGGTTTTTATATTTCTCCAGCAGATCTAAAGTTATTGGCTTTTCAGAGAAACAATTGGGTTTGTCAGCTGATCAGAAACAATTCATCAGCTGCAGAATTACTTTAGATTTCTACCCCCAACTCACAGTCAGATCAAGTTGACAGTCTGCTTTAGTCTATAGGTCCATTAACAGACCAAGTAATTCATAGAAAAAAAGTGAAAGAAGTGTCTAATAAATACAGGGAGTGCTGGACACACTCAGCAGGTTTGGCAGCATCTGTGGAGAGAGAAACAGAGTTGTTTTGTGTACAGTGACCCTTCAGAAGAATATTCAATCATTGTGTTAAGAATGTTACTAAACTCTAGCAGAAGTGCAGACCAATTGAAATCAGCTGAACTGTTGTTTGACCAGACTCAAACATTCTCAGTGAAGGAGACATCATTCAGAAGAACCTTTTACTTGTTGGCTGGTGGATGAGCAATCTTCATGTCCTGTATTATGTCAAAAAACATACAATGTTAACAAAACACCAGTGTGGCCAGCTGGAAGACTCTCATTCAGACTTGCCTGGCAACTAGGTTGAAAAGAGAAGACTATTTCTAACAGCTCAACCACCACCTTCCTGCAGACATTTTGAAGAAATTGGAGAACATTCAGACATCATGATGGTCTGATGTCAATAATCATACGTCCTCCCAGCGAGAGATGAGCTGGAAATCACAAGTTGGTTCCATGTTGGAAATGGCACATGGTCATTTGATGACGACAGTAAATAAATCCTCTCCAGAAATGAAAGGTCAAACATTCAGATGGAGATATCAACATTCTGATGTGCTCCAAGATCCTCACATTTCAAGCAGAATGTGCTCATGGTTACGTCAGGGCACAGTGGTGGGGACTCTAGTTAAGGTGGTCTATGTTGGATTCATGTCAGTAAACCAATAGATTCCAAATGATGGAAAACACCATTCTGTAAAGAGTCAGGCTTGACTTCCTTTGAATTCGCTCGATTCTTCAATTTCAATTGAAGTAAAGGAACCTTATTCACTAATAAATGGAAGTAAAGGATGTTAGTTAGGAGAGTAATTCTGTCCAAAGTTTCAAAGGACTCTCTTTAAGACACTTCTAATTAGAGAGATGATGTAGGATGTTAGTTTATTCTCTTGGTTATTCTTATTTCTCATGTGCACAGTGTCTTTGACAAAATGATTGATGCTCTACGCTCAACCAATAGTGGTGAGGTCAGTTAATGAAGTGTGGGCAGGTAATTTCAGTGAAATCATGAATCATTATCAGGAAATGAAATCAATGGCTGTTGCAAAATATTAATGTGATGCTGACCCTTTATAATTAATTTAGAAAGACGCAGAATACGTTAACCTGTGACAGTTGTCTTCAAGTCTCCCTGGGAGACTCAGTTGACAAAGAGGGTTGGAAAATTGTGTGGGAATATTGAGGCTGGCCATCACTGAAACAGAAGAGTAACTGTAAAGGCATGTCTGATGTGAGACAATGGTGCATCGTGTTCAGCTTAAATCTGGGAGTTGCCTGGAACCCAATTTGAAATGTTCTCTCAGATACTGAACAAAGGAGCAAGTTCACAAATAGCCAGTTACAATCTGTTCTCTCTTTGTTCACTGCTCGATCAAAGTTGCTGCATTCCCAGGGTTCATCGGCACAGTGCAGACGATAACATCAAAATGATAATTAATCTGATTTGCAGAGAACTTTTGCAAATACAAATCAAACCTGCTGAAACAACCTGAAGAACGAAAACAAGATTAAATTTCCAGCAACAATACAGGTTCAACGAGGAGAGCTCCACCAAATGAGAGCACCCG
This sequence comes from Stegostoma tigrinum, assembly GCF_030684315.1. Classification (NCBI taxonomy): domain Eukaryota; kingdom Metazoa; phylum Chordata; class Chondrichthyes; order Orectolobiformes; family Stegostomatidae; genus Stegostoma; species Stegostoma tigrinum. The sequence goes on from NC_081354.1 coordinate 2,392,357, forward strand.
AATGTAGCACTCCCTCAGCACTGATCCTCCAACAGTGCGGTGCTCCCTCAGCACTGACCCTCCGACAATGTGGCGCTCCCTCAGCACTGACCCTCCAACAGTGCGGTGCTCCCTCAGCACTGACCTTCCGACAGTGCGGCGCTCCCTCAGCACTGACCCTCCGACAGTGCGGCACTCCCTCAGCACTGACCCTCTGACAGTGCGGCGCTCCCTCAGCGCTGACCCTCCGACAGTGCGGCGCTCCCTCAGCACTGACCCTCCGACAGTGCGGCGCTCCCTCAGCACTGACCCTCCGACAGTGCGGCGCTCCCTCGGCCCTGACCTTCAAACAGGCTATGGGCCCTAACAACATTGCAACAATGATACTGAAGACTTGTGCTCCTCTGGCCAAGCTCTTCTAGTACAGTTAAAACATGGGCTTCAGGGTCCTAACGAGGCTGGAGTAGTGTTCCCGCCTCTTAGCCAGGCATTCCGAGTTTATGTTTACCCAGTCCAGTGATATGTTAAAACATGTCCAGACTGTCTGATTGAAATAACTAACACAATCTACAAAATCTGGTAAATGTGGAAAATTGCTGTGGTGTGTGCTATATATACAAAGCAACACAAATCCAACCCCGGCCAATTACCGCCCATCAGTCTCCTCTCAAACATCAGTCAGGCAATGAACGTGTCAGTAACAGCGATATCAAGCAGCATCTGCTCAGCAATAACCTGCTCAGTGACGCCCAGTTTGGGTTCCGCCAGGACCACTCAGCTCCTGACCTCATTACAGCCTTGGTTCAAACATGAACAAAAGAGCTGAATTCCAGAAGTGAGAGTGACAGCCCTTGATATCAAGGCTGCAATCGACCGAGTGTGGCATCAAGGAGCCCTGGCAAAACTGGAATCAGTGGGTATCAGGGGGCAAACTCCCCGGTGGTTGGAGTCAGACCTGACACATAGGAAGTTGGCTGTGGTTGTTGGGGGTCATTCATCTCAGCTCCAGGACATCTCTGGGGGAGTTCCTCAGGGTAGTGTCCTAGGCCTAACTGTCTTCAGCTGCTTCATCAATGACCTTCCCTCCATCATTAGGTCAGAAGTGGGGATGTTCACCGATGATTACACAATGTTTAGTGCCATTCATGACTCCTCAGGTACTGAAGCAGTCCATGTCAAAATGCAACAAGATCCGGACAATATCCAGGCTTCGGCTGACACGTGGCGAGTAACATTCATAACCACAAACGCCAGGCAGTGACCGTCTCCAATGAGAGAGCATCCACATACTGTCCCTTCGCGTCCAATAGCATGGCCATCTCCGAAACCCCACTAACAACACTGTGAGCTTACCATGGAACAGGAACACGGCTGGATTGCCACATTGAATTTGAATGATTATCACTTGCTCTTTACAGTGAAAAATGCAGTAAAATATCAGAAGAAGCCTCCACTGTTTCCACAACCTGGTGCCATTTTGAATAGTTGATGAATAAAAGGATACAAAGAGATAACTGAGGGAGAGTTCTTTGCCCTGAGCCAGCTCACCAATGACACCTGCACTGCCACCCCCTCCTCCACTCGCTGTGCCAGATACATCAATGTTGGAGACGCCACACTTCAGGCCCATCTCTGCCCCAATGCTGCAGCTGTGTCCCAAACTGAACACACTGGCTGAGCCTGTAACTGGGGCACCCTCGCTCTGCTGTAACCTTAATGACAGCAGGAGACCCTGGATCCTACCCCTGGGCCAGTTGCTATTATCCTGCTCCAGGTACCCTCCTCCTCCATGGGGCCAGGCCTTCTCCCGCCACCAAGAATAGCCGGCTGCCTCCAATCACTTGAGAAGCTTTACTGCTGTCCCAACGAGCCATCAGTGTCAGGAGGACGTCCCTGCTGTCCCTTCGGGCTGTCAGTGCCAGGGGGACGTCCCTGCTGTCCCTACAGGCCGTCAGTGCCAGGGGGACATGCCTGCTGTCCCTTCAGGCCGTCAGTGCCAGGGGGACGTCCCTGCTGTCCCTGCAGGCTGTCAGTGTCAGGGGGACGTCCCTGCTGTCTCTTCGGGCCATCAGCGCCAGGGGGACTTCCCTGCTGTCCTTTCGGGCTATCAGTGCCAGGGGGACATCATTGCTGTTCCCTTTGGGCCGTCAGTGTCAGGGGGACGTCCCTGCTGTCCCTACGAGCTGTCACTGTCAGGGGGATGTCCCTGCTGTCCCTTCGGGCCGTCAGTGCCAGGGGGGCGTCATTGCTGTTCCCTTCAGGCCGTCAGTGCCAGGGCGGCATTTGTCTCTGACAAGCAGGAGACTTTGCCACCCCATGCCAGGCCCACTTTCAGTACCATGCCAGTGTTGCTGAGTAAACCATCAATGAAAAGAAAAACAGAAGAACAAAGTGAACGAAAAAGAGCAGAAGTAAGAAGAGAAAAAATGGGAGCAAGCTTGTGGGAGCAGGTGAGCCCCAGGCAGGAGCCCACATGCTTGCCTCACTGCTGTCTTGACAACTCAGTGGCTAGAGGAGCATTCCAGCGGCTGGGAATCCTGCAGCAAGTAACTCATCTCCCGACTCCCCAAAGTCTGTCCCACCATCTACAAGGCACAAGTCAGGAGTGTGATGGAATACTCCCCACTTGCCTGGATGGGGGCAGCCCCAACAACACTTGAGAAGCTCCACACCATCCAGAACAAAGCAGCCGCTTGCCTGGCACCACATCCACAAACATCCCACTCCCTCCACCACCGACACTCAGTCGCAGCAGTGTGTACTGTCTACAGGATGCACTGCAGAAATTCACCAAACATCCTCACACAGCACCTTCCAAACCCACGCCCACTTCCATCTAGAAGGACAAGGGCAGAAGATACATGGGAACACCACCCCCTGCAAGTTCCCCTCCAAGCCACTCACCCTCCTGGCATGGAAATATATTGCTGTTCTTTCAGTGTCACTGGGTCAAAATCCTGGAATTCCCTCCCCAGGGACATTGTAGGTCAACCCACAGCACATGGACTGCAGTGGTTCAAGAAGGCAGCTCACCCTCCACCTTCTCAAGGGGCAACTAGGGATGTGCAATAAATACTGGGCCCAGCCAACCACACTCACATCCTCCAATTAAATTTTAAAACAAGCCATCTGATGCTGCAGACAGAGATCGTAAGAACTGCCAAGGCTGGTGAATCTGAGATAACAAGGTGTAGAGCTGGACGAACACAGTTGGCCAAGCAGCATCAGAGGAGCAGGAAAGCTTGACAGTTCGGGTCAGGACCCTTCTTCAGAAATGGGGGAGGGGGAGGAGGTTCTGAAATACATTGGGAGGCGGGGGAGGCGGACAGAAGATGGATAAAGGAGAAGATAGGGTGAGAGGAGACAGACGGGTCAAAGAGGCAGGGTTAGAGCCAGTGAAGGTGAATGTAGGTGGGGAGTTGGGGGTGATAGATCAGTCCAGGGAGGACAGACAGGTCGGGGGCGGGATGAGGTTAGTGGGTAGGGAATGGGGTGGGGCTTGAGGTGGGAGGAATGGTTAGGGAGGCAGGGACTAGCTGGGCTGGTTTTGGCATGTGGTCAGGGAAGGGGAGATTTTGAAGCTTGTGAAGTCCACATTGATACCATTGGGCTGCAGGGTTCCCAAGCGGAATATGAGTTGCTGTTCCTGCAACCTTCGGGTGGCATCATTATGGCACTGCAGGAGGCCCATGATGGACATGTCATCTAAGGAGTTGGGGGGTGGATTTGAAATGGTTCGCGACTGGGAGGTGCAGCTGTTTATTGTGAATCGAGTGGAGGTGTTCTGCAAAGCAGTCCCCAAGCCTCCGCTTGGTTTCCCCAATGTAGAGGAAGCCACACCCAGTGCAATGGATACAGTATACCACATTGGCAGATGTGCAGGTGAACCTCTGCTTAATATGGAAAGTCATCTTGGGGCCTGGGATAGGGGTGAGGGGGGAGGTGTGGGGGCAAGAGTAGCACTTCCTGCGGTTGCAGGGGAAGGTGCCGGGTGTGGTGGGGTTGGAGCAGACAAGAGAGTCGCAGAGAGAGTGGTCTCTTCGGAAAGCAGACAAGGGTGGGGATGGAAAAATGTCTTGGGTGGTGGGGTCGGATTGTAGATGGCGGAAGTGTCGGAGGATGATGCGTTGTATCCGGAGGTTGGTGGGGTGGTTTGTGAGGACGAGGGGGATCCTCTGTGGACGGTTGTGGCGGGGGCGGGGTGAGAGGGATGAGTTGCGGGAAATGCGGGCAACGCGGTCAAGGGCATTCTCGACCACTGTGGGGGTTGGGGGGGGGGGGCGGTGGCGGGGAGCGGGGGATCAGGCGGCCCTTGAAGAACGAGGACATCTGGGATGTTCGGGAGTGGAATGCCACATCTCTGATGGTGCAGACACATTACCCTGGAAGTGTCAGTTTGGATTATGTGCTAAAATCGCTAGAGTTAATCTGAAGAATGTAACAATTAAGATGAAGCCTCTGTTCAACCAGAAAATGAATCTGTTTATCTGATCATTTGAAAAAGCTGTGGGCAGTATCAAAGTGATAGTCTCTGCTCTGCTACATCAGTGCTGATGACTGAAGCCAAGTGCATTTATTCTGTAATTCCCTGGATTCAGAAAGGCCCAGTCTCAATCTTTTCCAACTCATTAGATCCAAACACGATTCAAAAACCCAGGGTCTAATTGCTCAGACCCTTAAGGTGCTGATAATTTTCAGATATTACACACAGCTGATGTTTCTGAGTTTATGGCGGAATTAGGAGCTGGGTCATATTTGAAGTTGGCATTCTACAGTTTCATTGGGACAAGTCTTTGTGCAGCTTTCCCATCTTTATTTGGAAAGCAGAGGCGCGCAGTGTCCTGACAAATTTGTTATAAATCGTCAAAAACAAAATTTCCCTTTGGCTGAATTTCAGTCAGGTTGCAGAGATTTCCTGCCGTTTATCAGAGGAAATCCTAAAATAACCAGCAGTGTTTGTTCACTGGTGCTGGTTGAAACCTTTTCCACTGGTTTCGAAAGAAAACAACGAGAGCAAGGTCCCTGGATAAGGAGAAAGCAATATGAGGTCTTGGATTGTGTCGGCTCTTGTGCTACAACTTTATTGGCACAGGTTTAACGGTAAGAAACGTCGTTTTTTTTCAGGATTCAGAGAGGCTGGTGATACTTTGTTAAATTTAAATTGAGCGGCCTGTACAGTGTAGCGCAGTCAGATGTTCATGGCCTCTCAGGGCAAAAATGAGAGCTTTTTCCATATATAGACCAGGCCCCGGCTGCCGGGATTCACTCTCTTTCAGGGTGTTATCTACACAGGAAGGTCACAGTCAATGGGTAGTCATTGCTTGATTCATTTATCTGTTAGATAGCATTGAAAGTGAAGCTATCGTGAACCATAGTACAATGTTGGTCAGTCTGACCATAACGATCTTCACCAATGATTCCTGATAACCAGAGACAGTGTGTTCCTGTTAGGGTGAAGGGCAAGGCTGGTAGGTGCAGGGAATGACTGGAGAAACTGAGGCTCTGGACAAGAAACAGAAGGAAGCCAATACCAGGTGTAGACAGCAGGGATCCAGTGAATCCTTAGAAGAGGATAAAGGCAGTAAGAGTATATTTAAGAGGGAAATCAGGAGGGTGAAAATGGAACGTGAGATAACTTTGGCAAATAGGGTTAAGGAGAATCCAAAAGGATTCTAAAATACATGAAGGAGAAAAGAGTAACTAGGGAGACAATACGGCCTCTTACAGTTCAGCAAGGTAAAATGTGTGGAGGAGATGGGGGGACATGCAGTAGGAATTGAATATGTTGCATCAGTATTTACTATGGAGAAGGATATGGAAGCTAGAGAACTTGGGGAAAACAGTAGTGATATCTTGAATTGTATCCGTATTACAGAGGAGGAGGTGCTGAATGTCTTAAAGCGCATAAAGGTTGGTAAGTACCCAGGGCCCGATCAGGTGTACCCTGGAACTCTGTGGGGAGCTAGGGAAGTGATTGCTGGGCTCCTTGCTGGGATATTTGTATCATCAATAGCCACAGGTGAGGTGCCGGGGACTGGAGGGTGGATAATGTAGTGCCACGGTTTAAGAAAGGTGGTAAGGAAAAGTCAGGGAACTATAGACCGGTGAGCCTGGCATTAAGTAGGTGCAAGGTGAGCAAGTTGTTGGAGAGCAAGCGAGGGACAGGAGTTACACGTGTTTGGAAAGGCAAGGACTGATTAGGGATCGGCAATGTGACTTTATGTGTGGGAAATCATGTCTTACTAATTTGATTGAAGTTTTTTAATGAAGTTTCAAAGAGGATTGATGAGAGCAGAATGGTTGACATGGCCTATATGGACTTCATAAGGTGTTTGAAAAGATTCCACATGGTGGACTGGTTAGCGAGGTTCGATCATATGGGATACGGGGAGAACTAGCCATTTGGATTTTAAAAATTGCCTCAAAGTTAGGAGACGGAGGATGGTGGGGGAGGGTTGCTTTTCAGTCTGGAGGCTTGTGACCAGCAGTGTGGAATGGTGCTGGGTCACTGCTTTTCATCATTTATATAAATGATTGGGATGTGAACAGAGGAGGTATGGTTAGTAAGTTTGCAGATGACACTAAAATTGGTGGCGTAGTGGACAATGAAGTAGGCTACCTCAGAATACAATGGGACCTTGATCAGATGGGCCAATGGGCCAAAGAGTGGCAGATGGAGTTTAATTTAGATAAATGTGAGGTACTGCATTGTGGAAAGGCAAATCAGGGCAGGACTTATACACTTAATAGTAGGGTCCCGGGGAGTGTTGCCAAACAAAGAGACCTTGGGGCACAGGTTCATAGTTCCTTCAAAGCAGGTAGACAGGATAGTGAAGAAAGCATTTGGTACACATGCCTTTATTGGTCAGTGCATTAAGTATCTGAGTTGGGAGATCATGTTGCAACTGTACAGAACATTGGTTAGGCCAGTTCTGGAGTACTGTGTGCAATTCTGGTCTATCTGCTGTAGGAAGGATGTCGTGAAACTTGAAAGGGTTCTGAAAAGATTTACAAGTATGTTGCCGGGGTTAGAGGGTTTGAGCAACAGGGAGAGGTTGAATAGGCTGGAGTTAATTTCCCTGGAGCATCGAAGGCTGAGGTGTGACCTTACAGAGGTTTATAAAATCATGAGGGGCATGGATAGGGTGAATAGATCAGGTCTTTTCCCCAGGGTAGGGAAGTCCGAAACTAGAGGGGTATAGGTTTACAGTGAGAGGGGCAAGATTTCAAAGGGACCTAAGGGGAAACTTTTTCACACAGGGGTGGTGCTTGTATGGAGTGAGCTGCCAGAGGAAGTGGTGGAGGCTGGTACAATGACAACATTTAAAAGGCATCTGGTTGGGTACATGAATAGGAAGAGTTTAGAGGGACATGGGCCAAAAGGTAGCAAATGGGACGATAACAAAGTGTGAAGCTGGATGAACACAGCAGGTCAAGCAGCATCTCAGGAGCACAAAAGCTGACGTTTCGGGCCTAGACCGTTCGTCAGAGAGGATGTGCTCCTGATTTTGTGCTCCTAAGATGCTGATTGGCCTGCTGTGTTCATCCAGCTTCACGCTTTGTTATCTTGGATTCTCCAGCATCTGTGGTTCTCATTATCGCAAATGGGACAAAATTGATTCTATATATCTGGTCAGGATGGATGAGTTGGACCAAACTTTCTGTTTCTGTGCTGTAAAGATCGATGTCTCTATCTGTGTCACCTAGTAGATCTCTTTCTGATTGTGTGATGCTGTGATATGGTTTAATGCCAGGGCTAACTGTTCCAGGGTTTACGTATAATTCATAGATGTACATCAATATTAGTCTAGTCATGTTGCCAATGGGAGGAATTGACAATGGGATGACACCAATTGAAGGGAACGTTCCCAGGTTGAGTGAGTCAAGCTGGGTTCTGGGATCTAGTGGAAATATTCAGCTGCTCTGGAAAATTCAGGGATGTTCAGAAAACTCTTGATTTGCTCACAAGTCGAAATCTTTCACCGAAAGTACCCCTGGGGTCACTGATGGGAGTAATTACAACCGACTATTGCTCGGCACTGCGTCACTATGGAATATTTCCACTTAGAAACACAGCTTCACATTTCACTCCAGGCACAAAATCTAGCCTGAGCACCCTGAGCAGGACAGAGAGTCCACTGCACCATTAGAGACGCAAAATTGTACCAGGGAAATGATGGCTGCCTCAGCGCTGACCCTCTGAAAGTGGGCGCTCCCTCAGCACTGACCCTCCGACAGTGCGGCGCTCCCTCAGCACTGACCCTCTGACAGTGCGGCGCTCCATCAGCACTGACCCTCCGACAGTGCGGCGCTCCCTCAGCACTGACCCTCTGACAGTGTGGCGCTCCCTCAGCACTGACCCTCCGACAGTGCTCACTCCCTTAGCATTGACCCTCCGACAGTGCGGCGCCCCCTCGGCACTGACCCTCCGATAGTGCGGCGCTCCCTCAGCACTGACCCTCCGACAGTGCCCACTCCCTCAGCACTGACCCTCCAACAGTGCGGCGCTCCCTCAGCACTGACCCTCCGACAGTGCCCACTCCCTCAGCACTGACCCTCCAACAGTGCGGCGCTTCCTCAGCACTGACTCTCCAACAGTGCAGCGCTCCCTTAATGCTGACCCTCCGACAGTGCGGCGCTCCCTTTACTGGAGTAGTACAGTTCACCTGATTATTGATCAAATCTCCGGAATGAGCCCTGAAACTTGGGGCGTGTTTGTTCAGTCTGAGAGTGAGAGGCCTCCCCATTGAACCAGGCCTGCCCCAATCACCTTTTTGAAAGCTGGGAGGCACAATCTGAGATGACAGAGGTAGTTTCCCAGTTGAATTTCTCTGGGAAATGAACATTATGTTGAGTCAGGAGTTGTTGAGGAATTGAGGAATGGGGGATGAGGAGACGGGCAGGTGTCCCCATCTCTGGATTGTCCTGTACTCTTCTGGAATCACACCTCCAGCATCTCCCAGCAGTGAGTGATTCCAGGAGTAGAGCCACAGGAAAATGACATCAGTGTGGAATGACCTGGAAAAGTGGAAGATGAATCTATTGTTTTGGGTGAGGTGATTGGGACATTATGTGGTGTAGTGCCAGAGAAATGTCGAATCAGAGATTGAGCTATTGATGGAGAGACATTCTCAGCCACTCTTTTATCTAAAAGTTTTCTGTGGGCAGGTGTGGCAGAATCATGGTGTTGCATATCACTGACGAAGACTGTACAGCCCATCAGACACTGTACTAGCTCTTTCCCACTTTCAAAGGCCTTGCAATTTGACCTTTGAAAATGAGCACCTATCAAATTGATGATACCAGCTTTTTGAGTAGTGGACTCCATTGCTGGTAAATGGTCTCTATGGAAATCCTTCCTCAATTCTCCTGTAGATTTTGTTTTGCCAATTGTTTAAATGTACGAGCCTCTCGTGATGAACTCACTTCCCAGGGATAAAAGTTTCTTGCTATTTCCCCTTTCACAAATTCTCAATCTGTGTCAGCCATCTGATTGAGTCTTTTCCTTAACCTTCCTCAGTCTCATGAGGACACTCTCCACCGCCTCCAATCTCTCCACTTTCACTGAGCTCCCTCATTAATGGCTGCTGTGAAAATCTCTGCCACATTTCTCCTGCTCCTTCTCCAATGCTGTCACATCCTTCAGAAAGTGTGCTGACCACAGTTACACAAGAAACCCCAGCCCAGGTTGGAGTGGAGTTTAAGGTTTAATGTGACTTTCATGTTACTTTTCATTCAATGGCCCATTTAGAAAACAATCGTTGCCTTACTAAGCCTTCCATTAATCCTCAGCAAAGCCGAATTATTGGGCACACTTTCAGGATTCTGGAGGTGACTTGGTTGTTTGTTTAGTTACAAATCATGGAAGAGAAAGCAGCTGTCCTTCTAGACCTGACATTCTGATCTGAGTCATTCAGGAGTAGTGACATAAATCCATCAGCGTGATGCTGCTATTGAATTCTCAGCATTTAACCAGGACACTCAATCCCAGTACTCAGTACTGATGACTCTACCTTCCGCCCTCTCACTCCTTCGCCCTGCAATTTTGTCCAGCTTCCCCTTAAAGATATCTGTATGATTCACATTCACTGTATTGTGTTTTGTTGTTAGCCTGCTACCTATTTAACTCCTTGTTCCCAAATACATATCAGTGCAGGGAAGAATGTATTCCTTTTGAAAATCCAGGTATATTAAATCAACAACCCTATCTATTCTTTCTTCTAATTCTTTTTCATATTTTTGGTGAAGTATTTCCCATTGAAAACTGTGCTAATTGCTAAATTACATTTTTAGTTTTTATTGAATTTTTGAGTAAAATTTCCATTATCTTTCCAATCATTAACATTAAGCAAACTGCTGCTTCACTCCTTAGACTCACTCTATCTGTCTTTATAAAGATATGATGTGAAGGTGCCTGTGTTGGACTGTTTTCAAATAAACCATTTGGACTATAACCTGGTGTTGTGTGGTCTCTGAACTTTTTAAAGATAGAAACAATTTTAACCTGTTGCAAAGCTTCTGGTAAAGTTCCCTCTTTCCTTGATCCTGTAGTAAGACTGAGCAGCTCTATTGTCTGGAAGGATCCGAAAGGGTTAATATTCTATTGAATGCAGCCTATGCTCCCTCCCGCCACCCCCACGTGATGACATCATAACTTAGTGAGAGTGTAGAGTTGGATCGAACAGGAGACAGACTGAGGCTAACTCCTCCCAACAGCCCTGGTCGGAATGTCGAGCTGATGATTATCTGCAATTAGCTGCTGAAATGCAATAAGCCACAACTTGTTTACTCCACAAACCTTTTCTCGAGATAGTAGAAGGTGTCTGCCCTCACACACACATCGGTTCCTAAAAAAACCCACACTATAAGAAGCAGCAGTAAACACAACAATTCCATGTCAATGGATGGACTAGCAGCATCTGTGAAGGAAAGAAACAGTTAATGTTTCAGTTCTGGTGAGCCTTCCTCAGAACTCACCCCACCCGAAACGTTACCTCTAATATTTCCTCCGCAGATGCTGCCAGACCTGCTGACTTTTCCTGCAACTTTTTTTTTGTTCCTGATTTACAGCATCTGCAGCTCTTTAGGTTTTTAATTCCATGTGAATGTTTGGGATTCAGACATCTCATCTGCCTTTGTTTAATTTTCTTACCTAGAGGCTTAACTCACTGATTTGATCATTAATCTCAATGAACAGTTGCCTGACCATATGACCTTTGAAATGCTCCCGTTACCCAAAATTTTGTGTTGGCACCTGTTGATATGACAGAAGCTGCTCACTGTGGTCAGATAAATTCATCATATTGGGAATGGTGTTAAGAGCTATTTCGCAGTGAAAGCCCTGGCCAGGCTCTCTCCCACCGCTGTTGATGTGGTTCAGTCACCCCGATGGGTCCCATCGCCGAGTGCTGCTGCTGACAATCTTTGCAGAGATTTTGCAGTTTTGCCCAGAAATGTGTGGGACTGAGCTTTGAACCACCTCCTCAGAACAAGGATGAATCATGTAAAAGGTTGTGATGTGAAGGTTATTGCAGGCAATGTGATATTTGTGGATGAACATTAATCAGGGACAGATGTGTGAGAATGTGGGAGATATGATCTGATTTCAGTTCTGTTGATAAACCCACTCAAAACAACCCAGAACATGAAGCAATTACAAAACTGTTGGAAGGTATAGAGCACATTGCAAACAGGATCAAGCAATCATCTCTCAAGCACTTCCATCGAAGGTAAAGGACCAGTAAATTAACACAGGCAAGTCAGAGAACAACAGAATCAAATCATAGGATTCGGCTACAGACAATGAGACCATTTGGCCCATCCAATCTGTGTTAGGTCTTTGAAAATAATTCTTGCTTGGTTTAACTTTACTTTTTTTTAAACCTGCAACCCTGTAAATTTCTCAGGCAAGTCACTCATCCAATTCCTTTTAAAATATACTTGATTAATTTCCTTCCAGAGGGAGCACTGCACTGTCAGACGGTCAGTGCTGAGGGAGCGCCGCACTGTTACAGGGTCAGTGCTGAGGGAGCACTGCATGGTCGGTGGGTCAGTGCTGAGGGAGTGCCGCACTGTCGGAGGGTCAGTGCTGAGGGAGCGCTGCACTGTCGGAGGGTCAGTGCTGAGGGAGCGCCGCACTGTCGGAGGGTCAGTGCTGAGAGAGCGCCGCACTGTTACAGGGTCAGTGCTGAGGGAGCACTGCATGGTCGGAGGGTCAGTGCTGAGGAGGCGCCGCACTGTCGGAGGGTCAGTGCTGAGGAGGCGCCACACAGTCGGAGGGTCAGTGCTGAGGGAGTGGGCACTGTTAGAGGGTCAGTGCTGAGGGAATGTTACACTGTCGGAGAGTCAGTACTGAGGGAGCGCCGCACTGTCGGAGGGTCAGTGCTGAGGGAGCGCCACACAGTCGGAGGGTCAGTGCTGAGGGAGCACCGCACTGTCGGAGGGTCAGTGCTGAGGGAGCGCCGCACTGTCAGAGGGTCAGTGCTGAGGGAGCACCGCACTGTCAGAGGGTCAGTGCTGAGGTGGCGCCACACAGTCGGAGGGTCAGTGCTGAGGGAGTGGGCACTGTCGGATGGTCAGTGCTGAGGAGGCGCCACACAGTCGGAGGGTCAGTGCTGAGGGAGTGGGCACTGTCGGAATGTCAATGCTGAGGGAGTGCCGTGCTGTCGGAGGGTCAGTGCTGAGGGAGTGCCGCACTGTTGGGGGGTCAGCGCTGAGGGAGCGCCCCACTGTCGGGGTCACAAACCTTTGTTTCCCCATTACCCTTCTAGACTCATTCCAGAAGATAACACCTGATGGTGGAAGGGCTCAGTTTTGTTTTTGCTTTGTGTAGATAAAGTTATTTTTCATCAGCCCATCTGGGCAAATTATGACACACCTCCAGGGGGGTGGCAGTTGAACCGAGTCCTCCTGGTTCATACGCACAGACAGTGCCATTGTACCATGCACATCCAGAACTCAACTTTTAAAAGCAGGTGTCTGATTAACATCATTTATTTTCAAATAACTCTGGAGCTGATCTATTTCAGCCTGAAAGTGTCCTACATTTCTAAGTATGACAATCACATCTTTTGTAACAGTCCCATATTTTCTATCTTATTGAAGTTAGATAACAGTGGCTTTTGTTACCTTCCAATTTATGGGCTTTTTAAAATCCCTGGCGTGTGATCTCCCACAGCACATGGACTGCAGCGGTTCAAGAAGGCAGCTCACCCCCACCTTCTCAAAGGGGCAACTGGGAACGGGCAACGAATGCTGGGCCCAGCCTGTGACAGCAACATCGGAACAGTGAAAAAAATACAAATATGGACTATTCAGGCTGGAGATTTATCAACTTGCACCCTCATTCATTTCTCAAATATTACTTCTTTGTGAACACAAATTTCTTTCAGTTCTCCATTCTCATTAACCCTGGTGATCTCTATTATTTTTGGGAACTTTTTGATATCTCTTCCTGTGAAGGCAGACACAAAGTAGTTTCGCTTCTCGGCCACTGTCGGCATTTCTTTATAAATTCTCTAGTCCCTGTCTGTAAGGAAACCTCACGAAACATTAATCAGAGATTGGGTCTACCCTCTCAGGTGGATTTCGATGCTATTGAAGCTAGTTTAAGGAAGTGCCAGGGGAGTTCCCTCTGCTGTGCTGATCAGTAACAATTTCTCACCTGTTATCACTCAGAACAGATAATCTAGCTGTGATTTATAAGACCGTAAGGAACAGTAACAGCTGCAGCCCCTCGAAGCTGCTCTGCCATTCTATAGGATCATGGTTGATCTGACATTTCTCGTGTCCGGTATCCCAAATTTTTCCTGTAGTCCTTGTTCTCCCTGACTTATCAAGAATCCATCTATCTCAGCCTTAAATATACACAAGGGTTCTGCCCCCACGGCTCTATGTGGCAAGGAGTTCCAAAAACTCTCAACCCTCTGAGAGCAGAATTTCCTCCTCATCCCACTCTTAAATTGGCACCCTTTAATTCTGAGACTACGCCCTCTCATCCTAGACTCTCCCATGAGAGGAAATATCCGCTCAGCACTTACTCTGTCAAGCCCTTTAAGAATTCTTTACGTTTCAATGAGATCACCTCTCATTCTTCTAAACTCCCGGGAATAGAGTCCCAACCTATTTAGTCTTTGTTTTTAAAAGACAGTCCCTCTATCCTGGAGATCATCCTCGTGAACTTTCTCTGAACTACCTCCAATGAAATGATATCTTGCCTCAGATAAGGAGACCAAAACCTTTCACAGTACTCCAGATCTGGTCTCACTAGCACCTTGTACAGTTGCAGTCAGACTTCCCTACTCTTAACAACCTCCTTCACATCAGGGCCAGAATTCCATCAGCCTTCCTGATTAGCTGCTCTCCCTGTGTACTAGCTTTCTGTGTTTCATATACAACTTACCCCAAGTCTCCTTATGCTGCAGCTTTCTGCAGTATTTCTCCATTTAAATGATATTCTGTTCGTTTGTTCTCCCTTCCAAAAACACAACTTCATATTTTCCCTTATTATACTCCATTTGCTAATAGTTTGCCCATTCATTTGATCTATCAATATCTCTCTGTAAACTATTTGTACCCCTCTCGTAATCTGCCATCCCAACTGTTTTTGTGTCATTGCAAATTTGACTATAGAACATCGCTTCCTTCCTCCAAGTCATTGATATATCCTGCTGTGCACAAATTGTATGCTGTTTCCTACATTACAAAAATGAAGTTTGTGGGCTGTCATCACTTTGGAGGTTTCTGATGGTGGTGAAAATTCACATAGAAATGCAAGTCTGACTTTTCTTTCTACACAGTTAAATGTGTGTTTGCTGGTAATGATTCTCTATTAGTTCCAGCTCAGGAGGTGATGCTGAAGCTGACATTTATTAGGAAGTGACTGTTTCCTGTTTTTTGTGACAAAGCAGATGATCTTGCCTTGTCCAAGGTTTTACTGAGCCCTGATCATAGAATAGATCAAACATTTACAGAATCAAGCTCCCTTCCTGATCCACTCCCATTGTGGCATCTCTATAAACTCCCATTCTTAAAATTTCCTGCCTCAGTAACTGACTTATTTCTGTTGGCCACTGATCAGATTTCTCATCCTCTGTTTGTTTTCCATCAAAGGAATCAGTTTGAATCGAATATTGACCTGGGAAGGACAACCGTGGGGTGGGTCTAACTGCACAACTCTTTCAAAGAGATAGCAAAGTCTCAATGGATAGCGCTGCTGCCTCACAGTGCCAGGAACTCAGGTTCGATTCCAGCCACAGGTGATGGTTTGCATATTCTCCCTGTTTTTGTGGGGGCTTCCTCCCATAGTCCAAAGATGTGCAGGTTAGAGTGGAGTGGCCATGCTAAATTGCCCAAGGTGTCCAGGCATGTACAGACTGGGTGGATTGGCAATGGGAAATACAGGGTCACAGGGTTATGGGGGGGCAGTGGAGTTGAGTGGGACGCTGTTTGGAGGGTTGGTGTGGATGTGATGGGCCGAA